>NC_092375.1:80849308-81187641 GCF_030028105.1 Mobula birostris | reverse complement strand
GGTTGTCCATTTAGCATGGAGCTGAGGAAATTCTTTAGCCAGAGGGTGGTAAATCTGTAGAATTTGTTGGCATAGGTGGCTGTGGAGTCCAGATTACTGTTTCTTTAACACGGAGATTGATAGGTTCTTCATTAGTCAGGCCGCAAAAGTTTATGGGCTGAAGGCAGGAGAATGGGTTTCAGAGCAAAAAATGGATCAGCCATGATGAAATGACAGAGCATACTGAATGAGCCAAATGGCCTAATTCTACTCCTTTCTGTTATGGTCTTCTCCAGAGTTATTGACAAAGAAAGCCTTGGAAATGTCTTTTCTCTTCATAACCGCAGTTATCAAAAGTGGAAGAACCCATGTAATCTTTTTCTTTAAGTATATTCGTCAATATTCCCTTGACCCCTCACTATCACAAAACTGTTTTTTGTTGTCCAGTTTTTAGATTGAGCCAGAGACTTCTACTCAAAGATTTATTGCCATTCTACAGTCCAGTACACTAAAAAATCTTTAGAGCCTGGGTTGCTGAAGGGGGAGGCACCTGGTGAATAGGTTGGTGGATGAAGTTCCTGTCTGTGTGGTTTATACAATTTTGGTGGCTGTGGTTCTGGCCACTTTTCAAAGATAAGAAAGGGCATTTTATTCCAGTACTGGCAATTCACAAGGTTGAATGTTCCAACATGAAAACTGTAGCATGTTTGTAGGACCTTTGATTCAAGTTCAAATTTAGTTATTCAATGATACATGAATATAGTCAAATGAAACAGTGTTCCTCTGGGGCCATTACCAAAAGCACATTGCACATAGCACAAATAGCACATATGGTCAATTTCAGTAAAACATAATTCATAAAGAGAAAAATTATAATAATATAGCCCAAACCCCTGTGTGGCATGACTAGATTGATGACAAGTTATCTTGGTCCAGCTTGTTCTTTCACTGAGGAGATACCAGAAGGGCAGTCCTCAACCCAGTATCGATGCCCCTCAGAAGCTCTCCCATACCACCTCAGCGTCTCCTCCCCTAGTGGGCTGCAACAAGTGATCCCACAGCCTAAGCCTAGCCTTCTCTACAACTGAGGCAATGCAGCTCCCCTGCTGTGGTCTTGCCAGTGAACCAGACTTGCAGTCTTCTGTATTACAAATGGTCAAAAAGGTCTTGCGATCACAGTAAAAAAAATGTCCAGTGTAATCACTTGCACTGAGCACTGTTCAAGTCCAGGCAAAAACATAACAATAAGTCCAGCTCCATCACTATCAAGCAACTCAATTACTAGAGAGTTTTGCTGCAGTAATGACCGTCTCTGTCAATTTATTAATTGAGCATGATTATTGTGTTCATGAACAACTCCTTTGTATTGTATCAGGATAGTAAAGAGTAAATTGGACAGACCTTGGTCCATTTTCAACCAGTAATTATATTTTCATTGTTTTGGTCTTGTCTTCCCTATTCTTCAGGCCTTTCTAGTCATGACACTTAATACTTTTCATAAGGCTTGTTTACTGGCTACTTGTCCTTAAGTTTGATTGCCTATTCTCTGGTTTTGAGATGACAGTATGATTGTGCTGGTACCTTCTTGATTTGCCCATATCTGACCCGAGTATGGAACAATATCGTGTGATTCAATGAGACAGCAGAAATGCAACATACCAATAAAGACTGTGATGTTTCTCACTAGCAGCACTGAGGTGATGTGCAAGGAGTTCAATTAATCGAGTTAAGAATGGATGCTTAGAACAATATAGCCATTGTGTATAATTAAAGACTTGAAGTATAAAATGAGACATGATTTTATTGAGTTTTAGAGAAATTTTAAAAGCTCGGTAGCCTACCACTATTTCTCACATCAGTTGTCTTAAAATATACTTACAGATTCAAAGATTAGCTTTATTTGCCTTACATACATCAAAACAATTTGTTTACTTTATTCCTGATCAACAGATCAACTATTTTCTGCTGTTAGGTTTTGTAGTCAACTGGTATCTGTTTTGAACGGTAGCATAATGGTTAGCGTAACACTGTTGCACTGCAAGTGACCTAGGTTCCATTCCCACTGCTGGCTGGAAGGTGCTTGTGTATTTTTTTCCCCAACCACATGGGTTTCCTCTGGTGCTTTGTTTCCTCCCACATTCCCAAGACATATGGGTTAGTAGGTTAATTGGTCAATTGGGTGTAATTGGCAGTACGAGATTATGGGCCGGAAGGACCTGTAACACTGCCATATCTCTAAATAAACAATAAAAATGTTTGCAGTTGAGTGTTAGCTGTTTGTTTATTATAACCAATGACCTTGCTTAAATATAGTAGGGTTGTCAGAGCTAAGTGTTTTTACACAGTGGTGAGTGCATGGAACGTGCTGCCCGCAGGTGGTGGTAGAGGCAGATACATTAGCGATATTTAAGAAACTTGGAGAGGCACACAAATGATAGAAAAATGGAGGGTTATGTAGGTGGGAAGGGTTAGATTAATCTAAATTAGGTTAAAAGGTCAGCACAACATTGTGGGCTGAAGGGCCTGTAATGTTCAAAAATAGTATAAAAGATGCAGCTCTCAAGAACAGCATTTTTTTTTAAAACTGATCTGTTGAGATTGTATTGGTTCAAAGATTAAAATGTGTAATGACTTACATCTCAATTGCTAATTGAGCATCTAATATCCAATCACAATGTGAAGTAAGTCATGGAAGACCCCTTTTCTTTCAATGAAGTGTTTTTCATGATGTGCTTAAATTCCTGATACAATTGCTTACTAATTATTTATTTGTCATTCAGGAATAATCTGATCATATATTGAGCACTTGACCAGATTGGTATTACATAGATTACTTGTTGAAGTGTCAGGTGTGCTTTAGTTTATCAGCATCTTTTGTTTGGCCAGTGTCAGCCAAATTAAAATATTCACATTATGCTCATCTATAATGAGCATAAATAGTTATCTGTATAAAGTTAATGGGGAAATCTCTAAATGTGCTTGTGGTCTTGGGCGAAGTAGGAACATTTACTTTGGAAAGAATTTGGCAATTCAGGAGATGAATTACCACAGAATAGCACGTCTTTATATTTGCTGTTGTAGCTGTAATATTTATGTGGCTGGTTGTTCATGATACTGGTGGATTGTGAGAGATTCGATTACAAAGATTTTGAGCATCAAAGGATCTTTGGGGATGGTGATGTTACTTAGTAGTTATGAGCCCATTTAGGACCTAGACTGCGTGGTTGCTTAGAATTTTATTAGAGTAGAAAATTGATCAGCAGCAAACATTCCTACTTTAACCATATCAAGGTAAGTGGTGGATTGAATCAGGTATCTGCCCTGAGGAACTCCTGTCAATGTTGATTGACCTCCAACAATCACTACCATCCTCAAACTCCTGATCCCTCTTGACTTCAATTTCATTAAGTGTTGTTTTCCAAGTTGTTTATTTTCTTTCAATATCAAAGGTGGCAGCTCTTCTCTTATGGAATTCAGCTCTGTCTCAGCCTCTTGTTAATTATTCATCATCATTCACTACTAGAGTGACAGAAATTCAGTACTTTTGATCTCTTAGTATAGTGTATGGTGATTCCAATTTAAATATTAGTTGATTTTGGTGTGGTGTTGCTACTAGTTTGTGTACTTATTAAACAGTTTGGGTCTTTGATGGTAGAATAACGAATTTGGGGGCCTGGATTTTGTTGACAACTTTAAACCAGCAAAGCTGCTAGCTATCAAAGCTGTGGGGGTTGTGGGCAGCATCATCAGGGAGTGGAGTTGCAGCAGTGTGGAGTTTGAAGTCTGAATACCAGTTGGCCTTTTGCTCACACTTGAGGTTCTTTGAGCCGAAAGAAGCCCTCACATTTAGACTCAGTTAAGCTCTGACAAGGAATCATTGATTTAAAATTTAATGCTTCCCCACAGAAGCTGTCTTGACTTTCTGAACATTTTTGGCATTCTATTTTGTTTTTCAGATTTCCAGCATCTATGCTTCTAATGTAGCATGTTGAATTAGTGTTAAAGTGCTGGATCTGATCATTTAGATAGTCAATTTGAACATTAGTGAATGTTGGTAATGAACATTAAAATTGTGAGTTAGTCCATTCTGACTGCACTTAGTGCTGCTTCTAGTTAGAAGTCAAAAGATGCTGTATCAGAAACTATAATAGGATGGGTATTATCTGCATTGCCATGACTAACTTTCCATGTGCTATCAGAAGGTGTCCCAGGCCACTGCCATCTGGTTGTTGCAGTTGGTGAGGCAGAATGTACTTCGGGACTGGGAGGTAATATTAGAATATTCTTGAATTGACTGATAAGATCAATGTTACAAAAGCAAGTCCCTAACCTTGAAGCTACTTATCACTAATTCTAGTGAATGTTGGCCTCCAACGTCTTACTCCTGTTTAGATTCTGGCAGATGTACGTGCCTTGATTTTCATTTTGAATTTTCACTGATATAAAGTTTCTCAAGTAAGAGGCAAGTGAGTGTATTGTCTTTGTGCTGGAGTTAGATTTTTAGCAGTAGTAGACAAGACCTCGTTCACCTCTTCCATCTGAGTGATTTTTACTGTAATGCACTGTAAGTTTAATATTTTTGTATAGATGGTTAACAAAATGTTCTTTCACTTCTGGGCCTTGTTTCTGAATCTATCTCTAATCCATAGGATTAGTGTCTTGCCATGTGGGTTTTAAGGTGTCTGTAGATTTACAGTAGTAGGTGTTATTCCTGGACTAAATAATTTGAATTCAAATTGAGCTTGGAAATTATTCAGTCTGATTTGTGTACTGGTTTTTGATTAAAGTGATTTTTAAAATCTTTCATGCATATCTCAGTGATTGTTACATCTCTCTGATCAGGCTTGCATTTGTTTCCTCTCCCACACCAGAGTTGCATAATTCTCAAAAATTATTGACATTGATTAATAAAGGCCGTAGAAAGGCAATTTGGATGCTAAGATTGATAGGACTGAATTTGAAAAGAGGACAAATACTTTCGGATCGCAATAAATTGCTTATATTAATAAGACAACTCTGATGCTGCTTCAATTCTAGTTGCATGAAAAAGATGGGGAGAAGTAGTGAGGGAGAGATGTACAAGAGTACTAGCATTTGAGCAAGGCAAGATTCTATGGGGATGTGTGAACTGATGAGTCTTAAAGGGGACCCCAATGACTGCCCTCAAGTTAGTGTATAGCTGCTGTTGAATACTATGTTAACAATATTAACCACATCCTAAGACACATTACAACAAGTAAGTTTCAGAAAACTTGTCAGTAATACTCAGTGCATTTTTAATGACATCAACGAGTGGATTTGAATTGAGACTAGCTGTCTACTAAGTGGAAAGAAGATTTTGGTGAACTGATAGTCTTCTAGTTTGACAAAGGTTTGTGCACTGTTCAATCTCGACAGAATTTCCTTTGGTAACATCAGTTTGGAGTAATCACTAAAATTTTTGTGAAACGTCTGGAAACAAATGACTTGCAGTTAGATGTAGCTGTTTATAGCTCTTTTGGTCTTTGATTATATGTGGATAAAACATTGTTCTACTGTAAACAAGGTTATTGACTGATCTGGTAATAATTGGTTTAATTTGAAGTGTCATTTATTCATCACAAATCACATGAACATAACATTTTCATATAGGCTTCCAAGTTATTTTCCTAATTTATTAAAAAGAAATGCTGTATTTTTATGCTCTCTACTTCACACTAATTTGCAGTATCGTCAGGAAACATGGCCATAATTTTTATATTGAACAAAATTTCTGGATTATCTTTTTGGGTTAACAGATCTAATTTGGAAAATATAATTGTAATTTCTAATTGTACTAATAGACCACTGTCTTGACAAATATAATAACCTTTTAAAAGTGTAGGGTCCAGAAAACATCTGGTCTGAAAGTGAATATCTTGCTGATTGGTAGAGCTGCCTCTGTAGAATGTGAAAATTGTATAGATGTTGCATTTAACAATACCTTTGTAAATAAAAAAAAAAAAAATTTGATCTGCTAAGTGAAAATTCAGTTGGTGCCACTGTAGCACAACAGTTAGTACAACACTATTTCAGCCTGGGGCGTTCCAGAGTTCAATTCTGGTGCATTTCTGTAAGGAAACTCTACTCTGTACCCCATGGAATGTGTAGGTTTTCCTCAGATGCTCCTGTTTCCTCCCACAGTTCAAAGACGTACCGGGTAGGTTAATTGGTCATTGTAAATTGTCCCATGATTCGGTTGGGGTTAATCAGGTTTGTTGGGGGTTGCTGGGTGGAGTGGCTTGAAGGGCTAGAAAGGCCACTGTATCGCTAAAATGAAGTAAGGTACAATGCTGAATAAATGGTCTTCAAACCCCGTTATTGGCTTCTGACATAGTATTCTACAGGTTACCCATGTAAATTGTAATAAATGAAGTGCTTATCTTCAATGGGAATGAAAGTTTTCGTCCAAATATATTAATTTCAAGTTCACTTGAATATGATTGGAACATGGAAAATTATTTTTAAAATGTATAACAATGTAGGATTTGCAAGCAATGCAAAATCCCATCAACTCATTTTGCATTGGATTTTGGCAATTCTTGGTTGCTTCAAAAACTGAAAAGTTCTCATTGTACATCTAAGTAGAATCATTCTTTCAGCTGAATATATTAGACTTAATCTATTAAGTATATCACTTAAGCAGATTGGTGAGGTCTAGTTGGAAATAATATTTTATAACTACTCAGATTAAGCAGTATTTAGAAGATTTAAAGATTCAAACTGACATGCCTGAAAATTAGGACCATGTCAATTAATATTTATGATTTTATATTTTTGCTATTTAATACATGTCTTTGTCTTTAAATTTTGCAGCAGGATGGGCAGCAAATGGCAGATGAGCCCATGTCAGAGGATGAAACAATTCTTCAAACTGTAAGTCAGTGATTTCATGCGAATATTTGTCTTTTTTAACTATTTACTTTTGTAATCATTTTGTAAATAGTTTATTGGAAATTGTTCATTGGGCATTTCACTAAATTTTTATAACAAATAGGAAACTGAGTTGGTGAATTCGCTGACACATTGAGCACCTATGTTGCTGATTGCTTAGCTTAGTGATCTCAGCGTAGTTTTATCAATACTCTCAATACTGCAAATTTAGCAAAGGAAGGTGCTTTTGATTCAAGATGAAAGGAATATCTCTGTGACCAGGGCCGGACTTTAGGCAGGGCTAGGCTGGGCTGCAGCCCAGGGGCCAGAGCTGCAGAGGGGCCCAAAGGTAGCTATCATCATGGCAGACAAAAAAAAATACGAGAGTGGAGCACAGAAAAGAAACAAGAAAAAGAGGACTGTGAGAAAGAAGCATTAAAAAAGACATTGAAATTGACAGAATTTTTTAAACCTGTTCTCGATGATGCAGCAGTACTATCACTCTCGTCACAGTCTGAGACTGGTGGACAAATGGAGACTTGTTCAACAGCCAGCGTTAGCACAGGACCACCATCCTTGCCACAGTCAGTGACTAACGTTGAAGAGGCAGAGAGCGTGACTTTGGGATTCCCGACCACAGAGGCCTCCGAGCAGCCGAGTTGGGCCGCCATTAATGTTAACGTTACCGCTACTGAGGATCCTTACACTGATCCTGCTCGCTGGGGAAAGGAAACGTTAGTTGATTCTACTACTAGTAGTACGTCGACTCAGGCCTAGGGGGCTGGCATTGAGCACGATGACGGACTCTCCACTTCTCCCTCTTCCTCATCAGTGTGGTCAGTTCATCTACATTAGCCGTGTCGCTGTCTTCTAGGAGCGTGTTGACCATAGCCTTGGGAGGTCGCCCAGGGTTCATCCTCCCATTGGGCTCCCATATGATGACGGCTGGCAGGTAGCTCGAGGTGGCATAGACAGTGCCCTGCTAGTTGCAGTCTTCTCGCCTCGACTTTAGTGGTGAGCATTGGTAGGTTGTCATAGAGCTCAACGTTCGTCATGTGCTGTTGCCAACTCACGTCAAGAGCCATCCGGAGCATTCGTATATAGCAACCATCTAGAGACTTTTACATAGTAAACACAAAATAATCTGCAGATGCTGGGGTCAAAGCAACACTCACAACACGCTGGAGGAACTCAGCAGATTGGGCAGCATTCCACAGATGCTGCCCGACCTGCTGAGTTTCTCCAGCATGTTGTGACTTTTGCATAGTCTCGCATCAGAACGTGAGAATGGATTCTGACTGCTATGAAGACCCTCTTTTTAAGCCCTCTGGTCAGGTTCAACTTCCAGATTTCCTTCACGTCGTTCATAGCCCTCCACGCCAGCACCTTCCGTATCTTTATGGCCTTCTCCAAACTCATCATACTTGACCCGAGGTACTTGTAGTCAAAGACTTTCTTAATGGTATCATTCTTTACGGTCTTGAGAGTACATTCATCGCAGTTAAGCACCATGTACTCTGTCTAATCATTATTATGATTAGATGATTCAGCCCGAGCATACTGGGCTAAGAAAGGGCTGGAGTTCTGCCAGAATAAGGATGTGGATATCAAAGCTTCGGAACGAGTATACAAACAACAGAGACGTTTTTTCTCCAAATTTCACTTCAAATGCAAGCTTGTAGTGATGAGTACATATCAAGGCAATGGCTCTTATATTTCCCTTCCACTGGCTGTGTTTTGTTTTGCATGCCGCATCTTCAGTGATGGTGACCTGCGCAAGAGAGCATCTGATCCCCAAAGCAGATATTCAGTTGATCTGGAGTTTGACTTTGCAGAGGTGATTGTCTATTTCAGGGAATTTGTAAGTGGTAAAGATATATCATCTGCAACAGAGCTTTTATGCTTCCTCAGAGAAGAAAAACTTGCAGGTCATCTTCTCAAATGTAAGCATTGCTTTGAGGCTTTACCTGACTCTCCCTGTCACAAATGCAAGTGGTGAGCGATCTTTCTCCAAGCTCAAGCTAGTGAAGAATAGGTTCAGGTCCAGAATGGGACAGGACAGGCTGAATCATCTTACTCTGATGTCACTTGAAAGTGATCTTGTTCGGAAACTGGATTTTAGTGATTTGATCAAGGACTTGGCTGCGAAGAAATCCAGAAAAACTAGGCTTTAATTTTGAAAAACAAGCATCTGACTTTGTAAATATCTAGGCTTGTATGTCAGTGCTGTTCCTGTTTTTGTGGCAATAGGCTAATAGTTGACTGTTTACAAACCTAGTAAGTAATAAGTGGTCTTTACTGTGCAAGCCACACAGCACAGCAATAGGTTAGTATGTGCTAGATCTCATTTTTCAAAAAGATTGTTGGAGTATTGTCAAGTTTCCTAGTTTGCCATTGTGCCGTCCCTCTTGGCCTTTTTGTCTCTCGTTTCCATTTTACTTTCTCAGAACACACGGTTGAGAAAAATACCTAGATAAAAATGCTTTGGCATTGTTTGAGAAATAAGGCCTATGGTATGCAGCAAAAGCTAAATAAAAATGTAAGATTGGGTATGTCATACTTTGTCTCCCTCATAACTTTACTAAGCCAACTAGGTCAATTTTTGAGTGCTTTAGATGCTGTCCTTCAGACTAAGAATCTGCATTACTTTTTGTCCTCCCTCTTCAGGCCTGTAAGTTTATAACCTACGTATTGTACTAACCAATGCCTTGGTCCACAGCTTTGATATTTAGACCAGT
The DNA here is from genome assembly GCF_030028105.1 of Mobula birostris. Lineage (NCBI taxonomy): Eukaryota > Metazoa > Chordata > Chondrichthyes > Myliobatiformes > Myliobatidae > Mobula > Mobula birostris. The sequence continues at coordinate 81,178,033 of NC_092375.1, read as the reverse complement.
ACGACCTTTGCTCTTGTTATTGCCTTTTTTTTGCTTGGTACAGCAGCATTTTACAGCGTTGGCAGGAGCCCATCAGGGCCTGCAGCCCAGGGGCCCTGGCCCTGTCTGTGACTCATCTGGTGAGGATTTGAGAAGTTTGATTATAGTACTGCCCCAGACATTGAATACCTTGTCGTTGAAGTTAGACTCAGAATTCACTGGCATATGGTGTGAAAATTGTTTTATGGCAGCAATAAATTGCAGTGCATAATTAAAAAATATAATTTATAATAAGTATATTTTAAAAATTATATTAAGTAGTGCCAAAAGACAACAAAAAAGAAAAAAATTGTTGATGTAGTCTACATGGATACATAGTCCATTCAGAAATTTGATGGTGGAGGGAGAGAAGCTGTGCCTAAAACATTGTGTGTGTCTTCAGTCTTCTGTACCACCACCTTGATGGTAGCAATGAGGCCATGTCCTGGGTGATGGGTATCCTTAATGATGGATGCCACCTTTTTGAGGTATCACCTTTTGAAAATGTCCTTGATGCTGGGGAGGCTAGTGCCCATGATGAAACTGACAGAGTTTATAACTTTCTACAGTTTATTTGAATCCTGTGCAGTGCCACCCCCCCCCCACCTCGCCCCGCACCAGATGGTGATGCAACCGGTTAGAATGCTTTCTATAGTACATCTGTATAAATTAGCAAGCGTCGTTGGTGTCATATCAAGCCTTCTCAAGCTCCTAATGAAATATAGCCACTGTTGCGCCTTTAATTGCATTATTATGTTGGGCCCAGGAGATTATAGCACCCAGGAACTTGAAACTGCTCACCCTTTCCACTGCTGATCCCTCAATGAGGACTGGTGTGTGTTCCCTTGATTTTTCCCTTTCCGAAGTCCACAATCTTGTTGACTTTGTGTGCATGGTTGTTGTTGTGATACCACTTAACAAGCTGATCTATCTCACTCCTGTATGCTTCCTCGACAGCAACTGAAATTCTATCAACAATAGTTGTGTCATCAGCAAATTTATAGATGCTTTTTAAGCTTTGCGTAGCTACGCAGTCGTGGGTGTAGAGAGAGAAGAGCAGTGGGCTAAGCACACGTCCTTGAGATGCACCAGTCAAGGATTCAGTTGCAGAGGCTCTGGTTTTGGAGCTAGTTGATTAGTACAGTGAGTATAATATATGAGGGTACTGCTCTGGGTATGTACAGGATCCTGATTCCCTCATCTGTAACTTTGTCTGCTGGAGTTGTTTCTGATCCTTGTGCACTTCCCTTTCTAAACTGGAGATTTGGAGCATTTGGATAACTAAAGGTGCTTTGTATCCAATACTTTCAGTAGAAAGTAAAATGAATGTTTTCAAAATAAAGATTCATCTTTGTATGACTTCAATGAAGGGACATTTGAATTGGCTACAGAGGGCAGTTCTGTGTAAGTTATTCTAGAAGTGGCTTCACCAGGATAACTCTTGATTTCAAAGCAACACTCAACACGCTGGAGGAACTCAGCAGGTCGGGCAGCATCTGTGGAAAAGATTGGTTGATGTTTTGGGCCGGAACCCTTCGTCAAGACTGTAGAGGGAAGGGGCAGAGGCTCTGCCTCTTCCCCTACAGTCCTGATGAAGTGTTCCGGCCCAAAACATCGACCAGTCTTTTCCATGGATGCTGCCCGACCTGCTGAGTTCCTCCAGCGTGTTGTGAGTGTTGTTTTGACCCCAGCATCTGCAGATTATTCTGTGTTTACTCTTGATTTCAATTCCTCTTCAAATAAATGCTACTCTGCTGTCTGCTTAATTCCCTGTGTTTTCACTTTTTTTTGATACCCAAGTGTATCATTATTTAGCAATTATTAGTAGCTTCTGTTACACCTCCAAGTAGACCAACTGATCCCAGATGTTTCTTTGGACTATCTCATGGGTTTTTTCATTGTCATTCCATACAGCAAGTTACATGGCCTCTCACAGATTTGCTGAGCTGTTTCGAAAATTTTCTGTGTGAGACTTCTGTCCTCTGGATGCTGTTCATGTCAAAAGAAAGGTGGAGGCCCTACCAATCCTTTTAAATATCTACCTTGTTTTGCTATTAACTGAGATCATGGGTAATTTATATATTTGCTTTAATCCCATATTTCTCAGTGATTATAGTCAGCAAAAATCAGTTGATGTTTTTGAATTTAAGCAATTGATCTAACGTGGTTGTCATTTGTAGAATAGTTTCAAGCTTTTCCATTTGCATTTGAGGATGTCAAAAGCCCTATCACAATTTTTCAGCTAGGCTCTGGGTCCTAGATTCCAACAATTGGAAATAGTTTTGTTATTTCTCATCTTGGAAAATGCATCACATCCCTAATAATCATCTAATCTATAGATATTACTTGCATAGTTGCGTAAGTTTTTTCTTGTATTTCAATTTGGGAATCTGATAAATCTGCCCTTTTTATTTAAGCCTTCCTCAAGTGTGGGCCCATATGTTCTACTGTGACTAAGAGCTAGACACTTTTAATAGTTTTAGCACAGCTTCAATTCTCTTGTTTTCTGAACTACCAGATACAGACATCCCACCCTGCAAAAACTCATTTCAGGGAGGTAGCACCATCAGTTTGCGGGAGACTCCCGGAACTCCAGGGAGAGATGGGATGTCTGCAATAGAGTAGCTTCTTAGCAGCTAGCCAGCTAGTTTAAATAACGTTAGCTATGCTAATGAACGAATAACACCTGTTAAACTCACCTCAACATGTCTTTTACAGTCTTAACCCACCATGGGCAACAGAAAAGTCACTGTTGCAAACAGCGCAGCGAGCAACACTGTCATTATTTTTGACCCCTATTAGGCAGGGGTACACTTTAGTGTAGTCTGGGGTGACGTACGTGTTATATTTTCTTTTTTTGGAACACTCTGCCATGACACGTGCGCTCTCTCTCGTGGTTGCTCTCGCTTGCTTTCTCTGTCACTCGCTCGCGATCTCACTTTCTCACTCTCACTTTTTCTTGCTCTCTCGTTGGTGCACTCTCGCTTGCTTGCTCTCTCTCTCGTGGTCACTCTCGCATTTTCTCTTGCTTTCTCTCTCGCTTGCTTGCTCTCAAAAAAATTGATTTCCGTGATATTGTATATAATTAGCAGGCATCAGGGAGCCACTATTCATATGTGGGAGACTCCCGGAACATCTGGGAGAGGTGGGATGTCTGCAGATATAAAGGTCATGATTTCACAGGCCTTTACAGATAGCAGTTTTATTATCTGACTTTTGTCCTTGATGCAATTTATTTAAAAGGTTTTCATTATTCACAAAAAAATTGTACATCATTGTAAGCTAAGCAGTTGATGTGTTCAGTTAGATAGTGTCATTACTTGGGGTTTATCAAGATTTGTGCTGTATTAGTAGAGATGTGCATTGAATCTTGTACTATAACAAAGTACATTGCATTCATTTACTGAGTTCAGTTTGTGATCAGATTTTACAATTGGTCATGATTTTATTACTCGGACCTTGCAAGAGCAACATTTAATGGGGCTAATTGCCAAAGTATTGATATTCTGAAGAATCCCATTAAGAACGGTTAATTGCGCTATACATTTTGCCTTAAGATATTTGCATGAACAGTGTGAAACCCATATGTATCTGGAGCAGTAGGCATGAAATTTTGCAGAGATGCTTGCAGTGTAGCCTACTCAAAGGGTACTTCCACTTCACTTAATTTATCCTCTTCTGTTGTTTCCTGTTTACAAAGAATCAAGCACCAAAAGCATTTAGTTCGTTTTGAGTTGGGAAGACTTCACCCAAGATTTCACGTCTTAAGGTGGACATTGGTCACAAGTTTGAAGAGTAATTTGTTTTGAGTTTGTATATTTATTATTATCCACTGTACTCTGCTCTAGTTTTCAGCCAATTAAAAAAACACCATTATTTCACATTAGTCTTTGGTTCAATTGTTCTACCAAAAGTGAAAGCTCATGATAAAGATGAACTTCCTCTTATGTAGTGTGGATTTTCCTGGTAAGGCTTCAATGGCTATCCCAGATTGACCTTGAGAGGTGGTGGTGAGCTGTTGCCTTGCTTACAACGCTGCTTGATAAAGAATTCAAATATTTTGGCCAAATGACAATAGAAAAACAATTTATTTCCAGTAAAGGATGATATAGAAGTTGGAAGTCCGGGAGCAGCTACTAAGAAATCTTAAGGGATTTTCAAGAATCACAGAGTACTTCAACAGTGCCTTTCACATTTACAGATTCAAGCACCATAAATTAAAATGAGAATAGGGGCATTTGATTGAATATCGTGAATTGTGTTCTCTTCATAATCGTAGGTTTGCTGTGGAAGCTAGAATTGTTCAGTGATGAAGAGTATGTTAATCAATGGGACAATTTTGCCCTAGATTCCACATGAAGAAAATGACCAGAGCAGCATTTCTACACTTAAGAAATATTGCAAAAGTGCACCCGTTTCTGTTATGTAATAATCCTAAAAGACTCATTCACACCTTTATATCGCATACACTTTTAACTGGTCTTCTGAAGCAAATCTCTTGACAAAGCAACTCATTCAGAATGCTGCTGCTCTACTTTAAACTAAAACCAAGATGAGGGAGCATTTCACTCCTGTCCTAGCTAATCTGCATTGGGTTCCTGTATCTTTTAGAATTTATTTTAAATTTTTCTTTCTTGTTTTTAATGCTCAAATGGTCTGGGACCAGTGTATATCACCGAATTGCTTTCATTTTGTAATCTTGCTCAAGCTCCTAGGTCTTCCACTGGACTCAAATTTAAACAATCTCCTTCAAAAGATAATTGGCAGGTGCCTCAGTGCCTAAAACTATTAGGGATGCAGACTCAGCTGACACTTCTAAATGGCAACTCAAAACCTATTTATGTAACCTTCCTTTTAACTAGCATCTTCTGTTTTATTTTCGTATTTGTACTTTATTCCATTGTCAAGTACTTTGAACTACATCGTCTATATGAAAAGTGCTCTATCAATAAGTTGTTATATTTTTACCTTTACTCAGTTCAAGCTGGTAAAACCAAAGGTATGGGCAGAGCCAGGTGCACTCATTTCTCAATTGCAAGGAACTTCAGACTATTCTAGTGGTATTTGGTATTGTGGTTTTCTGGACATTTACGTGCCTATTGCTGTGCTATTGCGTAGTGACTGGGATGAAATTAGTTGTAGATGTTAATATTGGGACAATGTATACCCTGTTTATATTCCATCATCTTCCAATTTACTCTTTTAGTTCAGCATATTTCTGCTGTTTTTCACTTTGATTTCTGTATGTTTGTATTTGGAATGGGTGTGTCTAGTAAGTAAGTCCTTGTTTATCCTGTACTGTTATATGTGGATGTTTATTATGGATTGTCCTATCTGAAATGGATCAGGGGTAATATAATTCGTAGGACACTGATACGAACTGGTATATGTCTGACAGACTTGGCTTTCTCCCAGCACACCAGATACACCGATTTGACCCAAAGGCTTCTTGATTTACAGAATGGACCGAACTGCTGATTCAGAAAAGGCAAAAGGAGGAGATGTGTGTTTCATGATAAACTTTTGGTTGTCCTCTGTTGTAGCGGTTTTGTGGAACTCGTGATCCCCCAATTTTGAGCACGTCCAATGCTGTCTGTTCTATATACCTAGAGAGTTCTTTTCCATAATCCTGACCACAGTTTACACACCACCATCAGCCGACTATAATCAAGTGCTCACGATACTGCATAATGCTGTCTCCAAACAAGAAACGGTACATCCTGATGATTGGAAAAACGCCTAGTCAGAGACTTCAACCAGGCTTGTTTGAAGAAAACCCTGTCCAATTACCATCAGCATGTAACCTGTAGCACCAGAGGTCCCAACATACTAGACCACTGTTATACTAAGATAAGGAATGCCTATTGTTCCATGCCCAGATGCATTTTGTAAATCGAATCATTTGGCTGTCTTCCTACCTGTATACAAGCAGAAATTAAAGAGCAGAACTCCAGAGATTAGGACAACAGAGGTAGTCGCGGGAGACTGGAGCGGCTACGGGATTGCTTCGTGTCAGTGGACTGTGTTCAAGGACTCATCTGGGGATCTAAATGAATACACCATATGTTTGTAGTGGACTTTACTAAAACAGCTGTAGATAAGTATGCCCCCACAAAATAATTCAGTCTTCCCCAATCAGAAGCTCTGGATGAACAATGAGATCTGAAATCTTCTGAGAGCCAGATCAGAGGCATTCAAGTCTGGTGACTAAGAAAGTTACAAGAGGTCCAGGTACAATCTTGGAAAGCTAACCATCTCACGGGCGAAGTGGCAATTCTCGATCAAATTTGAATCAACAAAGGAATACTCGACAATGTCATAGGGCTTGAATACTATCACCTCCTATTAAAATTAAGTCATGCGATATAGGTGATAACAAGGTTTCACTTCCAGCCTTCTTTGCTCGCTTTGACCATCAAATAGTGGAGGAACCATCATGAATTCCCATATGCACCAGTGATCCTATGATTTCATTCTCTGAAGCTAGCATGTGAGCAGCCTTCAGGAGTGTGAACACACAAAAACCATGTGTTCCAGAGGGGGTACCTGGTCAAGTACTAAAGACCTGTGCTGATCAGCTAGCTGGTGTGTACACTAAGATCTTTAACTTCTTGCTTTGGCAGTGTGTGGTACACACCTGCTTCAAGCAGGCTTCAGTTATACTAGTGTCCAAGAAGAGTGTAGTACCTGCTTCAATGACTATCGCCCTGCAGCACTTACCCTGTGATGAAGTGTTTTAAGATGTTGATAATGAAACATATCAACTCCTGCCTGAGAAATGACTTGGATCCACTCCAAATTGCTTACCAAAGCAATGAGTCCACAGCAGATGTCATCTCATTGGCTCTTTGCTCAAACCTGGAACATCTGGACAGTGAAGATGCATTCGTCAGGATGCCCTTTATTGACTACAGCTCAGAATTCAATACCATCATCCCCTCAAAACTGTTCAATAAACTCGAAGACCTTGGCTTCAATAACTCCTTGTACAATTGGATCCTGCATTGCCTCACTTGTAGACTCCAGTCAGTTCAGATTGGCAACAACATCTCCTCCATGATCACCATCTGCACAGGTGCACCACAGGGCTGTGTGCTTAGCCCCCTGTTCTACTCACTTTACACCTATGATTGTGAACTCCAATACCATATTCAAATTTACTGATGACACCACTATCATAGGCCGTATCAAAGGGAGTGATGAATCAGCACATAGGATGGAGATTGAAAATCCGGCAGAGTATTGCTGACATTAAGAGATTATTGATATAACAAGACCAAGTAGCTGATTATAGACTTCAGGAGCAGAAAACCAGAGGTCCATGAGCCAGTCCTTATCAGAGGGTCAGTGGTGACGAGGCTTAGCAACTTTAAATCCTGAGATGTTACTATTTTGGAGGACCTGTCCTGGGCTGAGCAAGCAAGTGCAATTACCATGGAAGCACAACAGTGCTTCTACTTCCTTAGCAGTTTGCAGAGGTTCAGCATGATCTCAAACTTTGACAAACTTCTATGTGTAGTACAGTACTGCTTAGTATGGAAACACCAATGCCCTTGAATAGAAAACCTACAAGCAGCAATATCCTTCATACAGCAATGTCCTTCATGGGTATAGCTCTCCCAACCATTAAACACATCTAAATGAAAAGCTATCACAGGAAAGCAGCATCTGTCATCGGGAACCCCCACTATCCAGGACATGTTCTCTTCTCGCTGCTGCGAACAGGAAGAAGGTACAAAAGCCTCAGGACTCTTACCACCAGGTTCAGGGACAGTTGCAACCCCTCAACCATCAGGCTCTTGAACCAAAGGGAGTAATTTCACTTGCCCATTCGTTGAAATATTCCCACAACCAATAGACTCACTTTCAAGGGCTCTTCACCTCATGTTCTTGAGATTTGTTGCTTATTTATTATTATTATTTATTTTTGTATTTTCAGTTTGTTGTCTTTTGCACTATGGTTGAATGCTCCGGTTGGGCAGACGTGTATTGATTCTGTTATAGTTATTATTCTATAGACTTAGTGAGCATATCCCCAAGAAAATGAGTCTCAGTTGTACAGTTGCAAAAAAAAGTTTGTGAACCCTTTGCAATTGCCTGGTTTTCTGCATTAAATATGCATAAAATGTGGTCTGATCTTCATCTAAGTCACTATAATAGATATACACAATCTATCTAAACTAATAACACAAAACAATTGTACTTCTCGTCAATTCTGAGTACACCATTTAAACAATCAGTCTAAGTTCAAAAATCTATGTGAACCTCTGTGATAATGCCTTCTACAAAAGCTAGTTGGACTCAACTGTTCCAACAAATGAGATGAGATTGAAGGTGTGTGTTGTAGAGGTGATATATATCGATGAAAATGACTTTCTGAGGATCTTAGAAGAAGAATTGTAGAGTTGCATGAAGCTGGAAAAGGTACAAGAGCATTTCTAAAGTCCTGAGTGTTCATCAGTCCACAGTAAGAAAAAATGTCTACAGATGGAAGAAACTTGGTACTATTGCTACTCTCCCTAGGAGTGGACATCCTGCAAAGATCACACCAAGAGCTTAACATGCAGTGCTGAAGGAGGTGAAAGCAACCCAAGGGTAACAGCAAAAGACCTGCAGAAATCTCTAGAATCTGCTAAAATCTCTGTCATGTGTCCACTGTAAGAAAAACACTGAACAAGAATGGTGTTCATGGAAGGACACCACGGAGGAAACCATTGCTCTCCAAAGTAAACATTGCTACACGTCTCAAGTTTGCAAAAGACCACCTGAATGTTCCATAACACTTCAGGTACAATGTTCTGTGGACCGATGAGACAAAAGTTGAACTTTTTGGCAGAAGTACACACCACTGTTTGGAGGAAAAAGGGCAATGCCTGCCAACACCAAAACCTCATCCCAACTGTGAAGCAGGGTGGAAGGAGCATCATTGTTTGGGGCTGTTTTGCTGCCTTTAGGCCTGGACAGCTTGCAATCATTGAGGGAACAATGAATTCAAAATTGTATCAAGATATTTTACAGGAGAATGCCAAGGCAGTGGTCTGTCACCTGAAGCTTAATAGAAGTTGAATGATGCATCAAGACAATGATCCAAAACACGAGTTAAATCAACAGATTGGTTTAAAAAGACAAAAATAATTGTGTTTTGGATTGGCAAGTCAGAGTCTAGACCTTGACCCAATTGAGGACCTGTGGCATGACCTGAAGAGGGCTGATCATGCAGGTTAACCCAGAAATATTGATGAACTGAAACAGTTTTCAATGGAGGAATGGTCTAAAATCTGGTCAGTCTGATGAGCAGCTACAGGCAACATTTGGTGGAGGTTTTTGCTAAAGGAGGTTCTACCAGTTATTAAATACAAGGGATCGCATACTTTTTCCAGCCTGGACTGTGACTGATTAACCAATGTGTTTAATTAAGACATGAAAAGTACTGTTAGTTTAAGCAGATTGTGTTTGTTTATTATTGTGACTTGGATGAAGATGAGACCACTTCTTGAATAATGCAGAAAACCAAGTAATTGCAAAGGGTTCACAGTTTTTATTGCAATTGTATTTAGTTTGTATATAAATATTACATTGTTCCTTCATTTAATGAGTTTCTTCATACAAATCTGAAAGAAGGTTGTGTCTCAAGAAATATTGTGAAAATTCATCAAATTAGATTTAAACTCATTGATTTATCGCTTATTCTAGCAACTTTCAAAAATGCCTTGTAATATAAAACTAATGGCCTTGGGGTTAGAACAGCTTTTATGCTCTACATTTTTGTAGAGTGTACAGTATGTTTGTAACAGGTACACTTGACATAGTTTGTTTGTATCTGAATACCATATGAGATTGGGAAATTAAATATTGAGTTTTGCTGTATGATACCTGCAGGGTTAAACATTTTGAGAGCATTCACGGGACATGTTTTGCTTTCAAAATTTTTCTGTTTAAATATATGGAAGATGGTAGTAGCTGTTCTTCAAAAATTGAGCCATTTTCCAAAGAACTTTCCTTGATTGCGTCTTGGATCACACTACATTCTATTTTACTATGATTCTTTGAATTTGCTTGATATTTACTCCATAAGACATAAGAACAAAATTAGTCTATTCAGCCCATTGGGTCTGCTCCACCATTTGATTATGGCTGATCTATTTCCCTCAACCCCATTATGTTTCACACTGTCAACCTCCACCCTTAAGTACACCAATGACCCGGCATCCACAGCTGCCTGTGGCAACGAATTCCAATTCACCACACTCTGGCTTAAGAAATTGCTTCTCATCTCCATTCTAAATGGGTTAGTGTCTTTTCTGAGGTTGTGCTCTTTGGTCCATGACTCCACCACCTATAAGGAAGCATCCTCTCCACATCCACTCTATCTAGGCCTTTGAACATTCGATAAGTTTCTGAGATCCCCTCCCTCCCCCTCAGCCTTCTAAATTCCAGCAAGTACAGGCCCAGAGCCATGAAGCACTCTGCGTATGATAAGCCTTTCAATCCTGGCATCATTTTCATGAGCCTCCTCTGGACCCTCCAACATCACGTCTTTCTTAGATAGGGGCCCAAAACTGCTCACAATGCTCTGAGTGAGGCCTCACTAGTGCCTCATAAAGCCTCAGCATTATATCCTTGCTGTTAATATTCTGATCCATTTGAAATGAATGCTAACATTGCATTTTCCTTTTCACTACTGAGTCAACCTGTAAGATAACTTTCAGGGAATCCTACACGAGGACTCCCAAATCCCTTTGCACCTCAGATTTTTGCAACTTTTCTACATTTAGAACATACACTATATATTTTTTCCCTTCTCTCTCAAAGTGTATTTCCATACACTTCCCAGCATTGTATTCCATCTGTCAGTTTGTCCCTTCTCCTAATTGGTCTTGATCCTTCTGCATCCTCCCTGCTTCCTCAACACTACTTGACCCCCACCTATCTTTGTATCATCATGCAAACTTGGCCACAATGTCATCAATTCTGTCGTCCAAATTATTGACATAAAATGTAAAAAGAAGCGCTTCCAACATCGACCCTTGTGGAGCACCAGTAGTCACTGGCAGTCAATCAGAAAAGGTTCTCTTTATTCCCACTGTTTTTCTGCTGCCAAGCAGACAATGCTCTATCCATGCTAGTATCTTTCCTGTAATACACTTGGCCTCTTGTGTGGCAGCTTGTTAAGGCCGTTTGAGAATTCAAGTACACAATATCTACCAATTCTCCTTTGTGTTATTTCCTCAAAGAATTCTAATAGATTTTTTCGTCAAGATTTTCTCTTAAGGAAACTATGATGACTTTGCCCAATTTTTATCACCTGCCTCCAAGTACCCCAAAACCTTATCCTTTGCAAGTAGTTCCCACCATCTTCACCATCTGCCACTGAGGTCAGTGTAGGAGCCATGTATCTATTTTCTATCTGTATTGTATTTTGTGTTACATGTTTATTGGTAATCTGTCACGTGGGTTGGGCCGAGGTGGAAGCGAATGAGTATAGTTATATATTCATGCTTTGTCTTTAGTCTAGTTCGAGCCAGGGTGGCAGCTGGGATGATATTTTTTGTTGACAGTTAACACTAGGTTGCTATTATATTGTTAGACAATATATTATTTCATTATATTGCTATTTTAGTTTTGTTTTGTATCACTACAAGATTTTTTGTCTTTGGTTTCTTAATAAAGTATTGGTCTTATTCTTTTGATCTTTAGAATTTTATTTTGAAGTGCATCATATAGTGTAAACCCCTGTGCTTTGACTATGAGCAGTTTTGGTTTGTTTTCAAGTAACTGCTAAATTTTATTAACAAAAATTTAGTTATATTAAACAAAACCTTCAGCCTGCTAGCAAAATTGGAATCACATCACAGAAGCCAGAACAGCTTGTGGCAAGTAACAACCTTTTTGATTCATGTGTGTTTGTGGTTTGAACAGTTTTGAATGGCCAGCACTGCCTGTTCATTGGGGACCATTGCACTATCTTGTGGAATTGCCTGATGGTTCGTCACTTTATTTTATTGAAGTGCAGAAATTATTCTCGGTTGCCGATGTTTAAATTTGAAGGCTGTTTTGTCTGGTTTAAGCATTGTGGATGCATGGACAGTTTGTTTGTTGACTACGTTTATTGAATCGGAATATCGCCAGTGCTGCAGGCGAACAAAGTTAATTGCGAGTAGCGCAAGTAGGAAAAGTAACATGAGTGAATCGAAGCGTGAAACTTGACGTCAGTAACCCTCATTCGCTCTGGCAACAGAGAAATTAAACTCACTTTGAAATTATAGTGGGTAGAATCAAAACAAATGTAAGATAAAGTTAAAGATTTAATACTGGTAATAGAGGATCTTATGTGAAATGAAGAAAGTACCTTGCAAGTGTTATCTTATCTAAAGAACTCAACCAGTATGTGAAGCTGTTGCTAAGCAACATCATGTATTGTCACTACTTCCCAAGGTTGAACAGTAAAGAGATCCAGTGTTTCAAACAGTGTATGCTTTGGTAGGCGTTCATAGGGGAAATTAAACATGGCTGACTCAAGCATGTTCTGTGGAAGGTCATGTTGCTGTAACAAGTGAAGAGGTTTCTCAAATTTCGAGGCTTGTTTTGACTACACATAGCAGAGAATTCACTGGATGATGTGAAACCAAGCGACAGTATGTCAAATGGCAGTGCTCCAGGTTCTCCAGGCAGAATATATTCTGTATCTTAATACCTCCTCTGCACTCGTTAAAGCACATGTCAACGATTATTGAAGGACGAATGTGCTGGAAGAGCAAGAGCTGTTCCTCTAAGCAGTTAGGCTGCAGGAAGAAATTGCCACACAGGTGGCCAAAGTTAATGTGCTAAAAGCTTCAATTATGGCAAGTGCTAAAAGTGCACTATCAGGACAGTCCAGTGGAATGAGCTCCTATGTTGATAAGGCACAGGGAAAATCCAGCACACTCAATGTTGGTGTTGATTCATTTGTTTCTCAAGTATCTATGAAGCATGAATTAGACCCCCAAGAGTGAACACCCTGTAGTTCAGGTGTTCACTCTCAGCTTGCACTTAGGAGGCACTCTGAACCTGTCATATCCAACAGCTCAAAGTGCGCATGGGGGTCATTCACTTAGACGGCGGAAGCACTTTTATTTTAGATATAGGTCAAAGTAGTGCTTTTGATATTGGGGAAGCAAAATGAAATAATCTTATTGGTGCAACAACAATGCAATTCATCTTTGCCTAAAAGTGAGATTATGTCTTTGGCAATCCATTGCAGTATCATGCAGTTATGAGGGCCTTTGTGAATGGTGTTGAAGGCAAGACTGATAGTTACGGTGACTGTCTCTATTTCCTTGAACAGTACACTAGAGTTCGCCCTAGAGAACTTGTCAGAAGTTGCCAGCATGTTGACGGTGAGGAAGGATATCTAAACGCCAAGGCTTTATTACAGGAATATTTTGCTAATGAACAAAAAAATTGCATCTGCCTACGTGGAGAAGGTTATTACATGGTACCTATCAAATCTGAATATGTGAAAGCCCATCAAGAATACAGTATTTTTCTCTGAAGCTGTTGTAATGCCATGGAAGAGGTACAGTACATGCGAGAGCTGCACATGCCTGCTAATATGTCATTTATAATAAAGAAATTGCCCTGTATGCTTGGGTATAAATGGAGAGCAGTGGGATGTAAACTGCAAGAAAGGCACAATTGTATGACTACTTTTGTTGACATTGTTGATTTTATTAAAAGGCAAATAAAGATTCCTGTACACCCAGTGTTTGGGAATATACAAGATGCTACATCACCTGCATAAAAGTGTAAACAAAACTAAGTCACAATTTCATTCTAAAGCTAAAGGAAGCGGCTTTGCCACTACTGTAGCCACTCTGAGAGGTAAAACTAGAACTGAACCTGGAATTAATGGAAGGTAAATGCTCTCTTTAGCTAAGAAGCTTTGTTTGTTCTGCAATAGGGAACATACATTGAATTTGTGTTCTCAGCTGGAGAAAATCTCACATGGTGAGAAGATTGGATTCCTAAGGAAATGGTGTCTGCTTTGTTTGCTTGTGTACAGGATACATCAGCAAGGATTGCAGAAAGTGTCTTTTGTGCAAGGTATGCAAGGCAAGCATCACAGCATACTTATTCACTCTGACAAAAAGGGTGCAGAATCAAAAGCTGTGAAAGAATCAGACGCAGTAGTGAGTATTGCCCTGGTATCTAATGGCCTTATTCGGGGTGGTGATCATGATTGTAAACTTCCCATAGTTCCAGTACAAGTGAAGTCTAAGGAGGGTAACAAGACAGTGGTTATTTATGCTTTCCTACATAAAGGAAGTACAGCAGTGTTCTGCATAGTAGGCCTCATAAACAAGTTCAACCTCACAGGAAAAAGGACACATATTCTCTTATGCACTATGGGTCAAGAAGAGCCTGTGAATAGCTACATTGTTTCAGATTTGGAAGTGGCTGGCTTAGATGGTGAAAACTATTGTGAACTACCCTACATCTATATGTAGAAATGTATGCCTGTCCAGAAAGGGAACATTCCACATCTGAGGGATTTCCAGGGATGGTCTTGACTGAAACATGTTCATTTGCTAGAGATTGATTCAGAAATTGGGCTACTGATAGGGACAAATGTGCCTAAAGCATTGGAGCTGTTACAAGTGATTCAGTGTTAATGATGGACCAAATGCAATTAGAACAATGTTCCATTGGACTGTGAATGGACCACTGAAAGGAGACAGTGTTGCAGGAGGAGACTGTGCACAGCCTTGGCTGATGGTTAACAGGATCTCAGTTTTGAACTTGGATAAGCTTTGGTTGTGGCAGTTTAAGGCAGACTTCCATGAATGCAGTCAGGATGAACAACCTGGTTTGTCAAGAGAAGATCACAAGTACATGGAGCTGGTTGCAAATTCTGCAAAACTAGTAGTTGCCCACTACCAGATTAGTTTACTTTGAGAAGAAGGAAGTTAACATGCCTAATGATAGGAACATTGCTGAGCAGTGTACTCTAAATCTAAGGAAGGAGTTTAAGGAGGATTTACATTTCACACTGATTACACAGCTTTCATGCAGGATGTCATCTCCAAAGGTTATGTCAAGAATGCCAGTGTAAACGTAACTTTGCTGGATCAAATAACGACAGCACAAAAAGATCATTACTTATCTTTTAACAACACACATCAAAGTTGCTGGTGAACGCAGCAGGCCAGGCAGCATCTCTAGGAAGAGGTGCAGTCGACGTTTCAGGCCGAGACCCTTCGTCAGGACTAACTGAAGGAAGAGTGAGTAAGGGATTTGAAAGTTGGAGGGGGAGGGGGAGATCCAAAATGATAGGAGAAGACAGGAGGGGGAGGAATGGAGCCAAGAGCTGGACAGGTGATAGGCAAAAGGGGATACGAGAGGATCATGGGACAGGAGGTCCGGGAAGAAAGACAAGGGGGGGGACCCAGAGGATGGGCAAGAGGTATATTCAGAGGGACAGAGGGAGAAAAAGGAGAGTGAGAGAAAGAATGTGTGCATAAAAATAAGTAACAGATGGGGTACGAGGGGGAGGTGGGGCCTAGCGGAAGTTAGAGAAGTCGATGTTCATGCCATCAGGTTGGAGGCTACCCAGACGAAATATAAGGTGTTGTTCCTCCAACCTGAGTGTGGCTTCATCTTTACAGTAGAGGAGGCCGTGGATAGACATGTCAGAATGGGAATGGGATGTGGAATTAAAATGTGTGGCCACTGGGAGATCCTGCTTTCTCTGGTGGACAGAGCGTAGATGTTCAGCAAAGCGGTCTCCCAGTCTGCGTCAGGTCTCGCCAATATATAAAAGGCCACATCGGGAGCACCGGACACAGTATATCACCCCAGTCGACTCACAGGTTAAGTGTTGCTTCACCTGGAAGGACTGGGGCCCTGAATGGTGGTAAGGGAGGAAGTGTAAGGGCATGTGTAGCACTTGTTCCACTTACACGGGTAAGTGCCAGGAGGGAGATCAGTGGGGAGGGATGGGGGGGACGAATGGACAAGGGAGTTGTGTAGGGAGCGATCCCTGCGGAATGCAGAGAGAGGGGGGGAGGGAAAGATGTGCTTAGTGGTGGGATCCCGTTGGAGGTGGTGGAAGTTACGGAGAATAATATGTTGGACCCGGAGGCTGGTGGGGTGGTAGGTGAGGACCAGGGGAACCCTATTCCTAGTGGGGTGGTGGGAGGATGGAGTGAGAGCAGCTGTACGTGAAATGGGGGAGATGCGTTTAAGAGCAGGGTTGATAGTGGAGGAAGGGAAGCCCCTTTCTTTAAAAAATGAAGACACCTCCCTCGTCCTAGAATGAAAAGCCTCATCCTGAGAGCAGATGCGGCGGAGACGGAGGAATTGCGAGAAGGGGATGGCGTTTTTGCAAGAGACAGGGTGAGAAGAGGAATAGTCCAGGTAGCTGTGAGAGTCAGTAGGCTTATAGTAGACATCAGTGGATAAGCTGTCTCCAGAGACAGAGACAGAAAGATCTAGAAAGGGGAGGGAGGTGTCGGAAATGGACCAGGTAAACTTGAGGGCAGGGTGAAAGTTGGAGGCAAAGTTAATAAAGTCAACGGGTTGTGCATGCGTGCAGGAAGCAGCACCAATGCAGTCGTCGATGTAGCGAAGGAAAAGTGGGGGACAGATACCAGAATAGGCACGGAACATAGATTGTTCCACAAACCCTACAAAAAAGCAGGCATAGCTAGGACCCATACGGGTGCCCATAGCTACACCTTTAGTTAGGAGGAAGTGGGAGGAGCCAAAGGAGAAATTATTAAGAGTAAGGACTAATTCCGCTAGACGGAGCAGAGTGGTGGTAGAGGGGAACTGATTAGGTCTGGAATCCAAAAAGAAGTGTAGAGCTTTGAGACCTTCCTGATGGGGGATGGAAGTATATAAGGACTGGACATCCATGGTGAAAATAAAGCGGTGAGGGCCAGGGAATTTAAAATCATCGAAAAGTTTAAGAGCGTGAGAAGTGTTACTTATCTTTTCACCCGTTTATTTCTTCGAGCTCAGCCGGCGAGTGAACTTGGACCCAACATCAGGGAGAGACCCTTTCTCATCTCCCCGTCAGTTCTACAAGTTCACTGCCCGATGTCAGAATTGTCAGAAGTTATAAGGCCACCAATACAAAAGAACAATCAGTTTGATAACCATTCCGGTCAAGTCAATGGACTATTGATACATAAGTATAATCAATTTGTTAGACACTCCAGCCACCTTAATTAAGGAAAGGAATGTCCTACCTGGTTTGCTGAAGCTACAACTTAATGACAAAGATAAGAACATCTGTCAAATTTATGCTTTAATTAAGAAAGCAATGTTCTGTCTAATTTCCATCAGGTACTGCTTTTTGTCAAAATCAAAAGGTGTGAAAAGCCCAGAGACATGTGGATCTGGGCGAACTTTAACCCTTTTCTTGCTCCAAAGAAAGCAGCTGTGAGACATTATTCAAACACATTGCAGTCACAGACATAGTACTGAATCCATTGTTTACAGGGATCTTGAGAATCCTTCATTCCCTTAAACTTTATCACCAGCAGAGGATCTCGAATGCAGTGATGGGGGAAAGTCTGGTATATTCACATCAAGGTGTTTACTACCTCAGAAAAGGGAAACTTCAAAGATTTCAAAGGTACATTTAATGTCAGAGAAATGTATACAATAGTGGTCGCCAATCTTTTTAAGCCCAAGATCCCCCACCTCGGCCTTAGTGAAAGGCAAGATCGACCTACTAGATCGTTTAGTCACACGCATGCGCATCGGGCAGAAAAGACAAAGTAAAACCCCGCAACCCGGAAACAACCTCCCTTTACAAATGGCTTTTTGTAGCTGGGGTATTGCTATATTACCATTATCCTAATTAGTATTACTTATTTTTATAATGCTCACATTACAGCAGTATTTGTGTATTTATTTTCTTTTTTTTTTTGGGATCTACTGGGAAAGTGTCAGTGATCGACCGGTTGGTGACCACTAGTATACGGTATACATCCTGAAATGCTTTTTCTTCACAACCATCCACAAAGTTAAATGTTAGAGCTATAAGGTCCCCCCCCCCAGCTCCCCTCCCTCCCACGCATAAGCGGCAGCAAGCAACAATCCCCCCACTGCAAAAAAAACATCAGCACTCACCACCAAGCACTCAAGCGTGTAGCATAGCAACTGCAAAGACACAGACTTGCAGTACTCCAAAGACTACGTGTTTCACTTGGTATTCAACATACCACGGGCTCTCTCTCTCTAATAAGGGAGACAGAGGTATCTCCACTTCACAGCATGAAGGGAGACATAACAAATAGCTCTCTGGTTGACAATGTTAAAAGTCCATTGCATTTTTTTTTTTTTTGGAGCTATGTGGCCCAAAGATTTCAGGTCTGGGCACACAGCCATAGATCATCACAACACACTGATCTGCCAGGACACCGACCATCGTTCCGCCCATCTCCAGAGCCATGAGATCTTGGCCCTCCGAAGGCGAGCTGAGGTCTTAGGTTGCGCCCTTGGCATGTCGAATAACAACCAGTCATGAAACCTCAAGAGCAGGTCTTGTTACCGCAAAGAACCAAAGTCAGCGTGTAACTCCAGGCCGGGGTCTTCAAAAACAAAATACCCTGAAAGGGAAAAATAGAGATATTAAAGATGGAAATCGAACTGTTTCCGAAGACGCAAGCAAAGGAGTCGCCGTTAGGCCCCATTATCCCTCCTAAACTCTGTATTGTGTTTGACTGTGGAGCAACTTTTTATGGAATATCACTTTAATGCTCAGCTTTTACAAAGGGCAGATCTTACTAGCTTACTGATTGGAGTCATAACTAGATTTGGAAAAGTACCAGTGGTGATCACGGTAAATACTGAATCTGTGTTTGATCAAGTTATAGTCGCAGCAGAAGATGCAGATCTACTGAGGTTCCCCTCCCCCCCCCCCCCCCCCCTTGGCCTGATGGTGACCTCAGCCAAGACATGGTGGACTTTAGAATGTTGGTACATGTCTTTAGAGCTACTTCATCATTGAGTTGTGCCAATTTTACTCTTTGGAAATGCACAGAAGATAATGAACAGTTCACCAGAGAGATGGTGAATAAGGTTTTGCATTGCTTCTTTGTTGACTGCCATATGTCAGTGTCCACTGAGGAAGAAGTGTCTCTTATCACGATCTTGTTTCTGTTTCAAGGTGACTTTCAACTCTCAAAGTGGATAAGCAATAGACATAAAGTGCTTTGTGATACCAGAAAAGCAAAGAGCAAAAGACGTGAACATCCTAGCAATTGACCAGCAACGTTTCTTCCACTAATGTAGAAATCCCATTATTCTGAGATATATGAAATTTGAAATTTAACTGATATTTGTTTTTTTTTTTTAGGTCAGTTTTTCTCTTTTGACTATAAATGTTTGTTTTGATCCTTCCTCGTGTCACTGGAGTTTTTTTCCCCCAGAAGAAACTTTTTCTTTTAATACCTTGACTAATTAAATTCTGATATCTTCATTTTGTTTGAAAGAGCTCTTGCACTCTTTCATTGAAATTTTTGTAGCATATTTTCAATTCTAGAAATCAAACCTTTTGGTTTTAATGGTAAGATTACGGGCCAGTGCTGTACTTTGCATTCTAAACATGAAACAGGAATTTCTAGTACATCAGGAGAAAGATTAGGTCCTTCAAGCTAATTCTGCTGAATATCAAAATTGATATTAATCTCAATTCCAACTTCATGTCCAATACTGGTAACCATTCATTTATTTGCACATCAATAATCTGTCCGTCTTTTAAAATAGCCAAAGAATACTCCAGCTGCCTTCAAAGGAAGAAGGTCTTATAACAAGCAATGAGTCAATGAGATGTTTGTTTTAACTTTTTTTTAAATATCCTGAATTTGGGGGCAATCACATTGCATTAGAGAATAGCAAATGTAACTCTTATTCAAAAGGCCAGAGACCACATGAAAATAAGAGCTGGTATAGACCACTTTGCCCCACTGGTCAATATGATCATGACTGATCTGCGCAAGACACAACACTTGTGGGTCAGTTTCCTCATACTTCCGTGCCTTGATCATTCAGATATTTGTGTTCACCTTATATCCAATGATCTAGCATTTACCAGTCTTAGTGACAGATAATTCCAAAGATCTACTACCCTCTAAGAAATTTCCATACACCTGTTTTAAATAACCTTTAATTTGTAGCAGTGTCCTCATGTACATGACTCACAAGTGAAAAGAAACAAAGCAGAAAGTTGGATACTATAGGCCAGTTAATTTAACAATTGTCAGAGGGAAAATTTTAGAAGCTATTAGTGGTGATGTACCATGATACTTAAGATTCAAGAAAATCAGGAAAATTCTGTGTGAAAGAAAAATCCTGTTTGACTATACACTCAGTGGCCACTTTATTAGGTGCATCCTACTTTAATGTGTTTGTGGTCTTCTGTAGCCCACCCACTTCAAGGTTCAGGATGTGAATTCAGAGATGCTGTTCTGTGCACACCACTGTTGTAACGTGTGGTTATTTGAGTTACTGTTGGCTTCCTCTCGGCTTGAACCAGTCTGGTTGTTGTGCTCTGACCTTTCTAACAAGGCATTTTCATCTGCAGTACTGCCACTCACCGGATGTTTTTTGCTTTTTGTGCTATTCTCTAAACTCTAGTGACTTGTGCTTGAAAATTCCCAGAGATCAGCAGTTAGTTTCTGAGATACTCAAACCACTTGTCTGGCATGCAGCAATCATTCCTTCCATGGTCAATGTCACTTGGATCACATTTCTTCCTCATTCTGATATTTGGTCTGGACAACAGCTGAACCTCTTGACAATATCTCAATGCTTTCATGAATTGGCTGATTGGATATTAGTGTTAACGAGCAGATGTATCTAGTAATGTGGCCAATGCGTGTATATTGGAGTAATGTATTCTGTGAAAACAGAAGATCCAGTGAATATACTTGTGGATTTTTTGAAAACTGCTCATTGAATGGGTTATGGCAGAAAATAAGGCTTGTAATAGAGGCAGTAACATACTGGCGTTAATAGAAGATTGATCTTCCAGCAGGAAATATGAGATTTGGGCATAAATGATTCATAATTTGGAATGATGTAACAATGTCACAATGATTGTTGCTGTGCCTTCTGCTTTACATTTTGTACATTTGGGAAAGGCTTTGATAATGCTGCTAAATTTCCTGTTGTCACACCAGCGGTTACCACCTTTCAACGATCAGGCTCTTGCCATGTCATTGAAATGTTAATACAATGAATGATTTCACTTTGACTGTTTATCTCATTATCTTGATATTATTTATTGCTATTGATTTCAATTTGGATTTGCACAGTTTGTTATCTTCTGCACTCTGGTTGTTCTTTGATGCTGTTATAGTTGCTATTCTATAGATTTGCAGAGTGTGCAATTAAGAAAATTAGTCTGAGTTGTACATGGTGATATTAACAATGGTTGTAATAGGGATAAAATACAAGAAGTAGCTTCCCCTTGCTTGCTTCCGATGCAGTGTCTTTACAAGACGGGTGAGAATGAACATTGCCAAATCATATCATTTCCTCGCAGCCCAGTAGCACATGCTTTGCGCCCCAGTACCAGTCTGCGGCCCGGTGGTTGGGGACGACTGGTCTAAAGTATGAAGGCTACAAAGTGAATATAAATATGGTAACGGAGCCTAATGTGCGATTGTCCACTTTGATACGAAAAATAAGACATTTTTTAAAATGGTGAGAATTTATGGAGTTCTGGTGTACAGGGAATCAAGATTCCCCGGTGTATAATTTATAAAAGACTAGTATGCAAGTACATTGAGTAATTAGAAATTTTGGTAATATTGCTTTATTAGGGAAATGGAATATTTTGACTTATCAGTTATATAGGAATTAGTGAGACAGCAGTGGTTAAAAAATCTATAGATATATGTATAGACATACAGATAAAGATGTATAGATAAATAGAGAGATCTCCTTATTTAGGGAAAAATGTTAATGGTTTGGAAGCTGCCAGAAAAAAATTAAAACACTACCCAGAATGAGTGGTTGTCAGGCTCGGTTTGTATCTGCTGGAGTTTACAGAATGACAGGAAACTTGCATGCAAAGGGTCTGAGAGAACTTGACAGGGTGGATATGGAGAAGGGGTTGCCTGTCAGGAGGGTTTAGAATTAACAGTTTTCTATTTATAATGGGAAGTGAAATGTTCTATTGGGATTTGAAATTCTTTGAAGCCTGCCCTCAGAGTGATGGCAAAGCCTATGTTTAAGATAGTGGTAGTTACATACTGAATTGGGGCACATCAGGCAAATGGAAAAAAAGGAAATGAAAAGTGGCCTATTTCTGCTCTTAATTCGTACCTTCCAGATCTTTGTGATGCTCTGATAGAATATTTTGCTTTGTATGGATAACTGCCTATTGTGTAAGTGATAAACACAAGAAAACCTGCAGATGCTGGAAATCCAAGGCAACACATAAAATGCTGGACGAACTCAGCAGGTCAGGCAGCATCGATGGAAAGGAACAAACAGTTGACGTTTTGAGCTGAGACCCTTCAGAACTAGAAAAAAGATGGGAAATCAAAGTGATCTAGTTTTTTGTACTCACTAAGAGTCTTTCCACATGCACCCCATTAAGATCCCTTGGGATATTGTATGTATCAATCAGATTACAGCTGTTTTCTATACTCCAGTTATAAGGCTATCCTGTTGGCTTTTTTTTAAGACGAGCATTCAATTCAAGTAATCGTCTGGAGTGCAACTTATGATAAAACTTCACATACTGAATGAACAAGAGAAAATCTACACATACTGGAATTCTGAGCAACACACACAAATGCTGGACAAAGTCAGCAGGCCACACAGCATCTATGGAAAAAAGCACAGTTGACATTTTGAGCCAAAACCTTTCAGCAGCACTGGAGAAAAAAAAAACTGAGGAGTAGATCTGAAAGGTGGTGGAGGGGGGGGAGGGAAGAGAGAAACACCAAGCAATGGGTGAAACTTGGAGGGAGAAGGGTGAAGCAAAGAGCTAGGAAGTTGATTGGTGAAAGAGACAAGAAGGCCATGGAAGAAGGGGAAAAAAAGGGGGTGGGAACCAGAGGGAGGAAATGGGTGGGCAAGGTGATAACATGAGAGAGGGAAAAGGGATTAGGAAATGGTGAAGTGGGGGGAGGGAGGGAGGCATTACTGGAAGTTTGAGAAATCGATGTTCATACCATCATGTTGGAGGCTACCCAAAGGGAATATAAGGTGGTGTTGCTATAAACTAAGTGTGGCTTTATCCTGACAGTGGATATACGGAAATGGGAAGTAGAATTAAAATGGGTGGCCACCGGGAGATCCCACTTGTTCTGGCGGACAGAGCGTAGATGCTCAGTAAAGCCATCCGTCTCCCAATCTACATCGGGTCTCACTGGTATAAATGAAAATAGCTTCCTTTAATGATGTGCATGGTTTGGAGACGGTGGACGAAGCAAGTGGCATCTTGTAGCTTATTAGCTAAATGTTATGAGAATGATCCTGTGAATGAAAAGGCTATCATGAGGAGTGCTTGATGACTCTGTGCCTATACACTGGAGTTTAGATGAAATGGTGGGGGAAGGGGGTTATCCCATTGAAATCTACCAAATATTGGAGTGGACATGGAGAGGATGTTTTCAGTAGTGAGGAAAGTCTAGTACCAGAAGGCACAGTCTCAGAATAGAGGAATGTTCCTTTAAATTGGAGATGAAGGAGGAATTTCTTTAGCCAGTGGGTGGTGAATGTGTGAAATTCATTGCTATAGACAGCTGAGGAGGCCAAGTCATTGGGAATATTTAAAGTGGAGATTAATAGGTTCTTGATTAGTAAGGGAAATAGCGTTAAGGGGATAAATAAATCAGCCAGATTGAATTGGCAGCACAGACACGATGGTCCGGATGGCCTAATTTTTTTCTCATGTGTCTTACAGCCTTATTGCTGAATTTGTGGCCAGAAGACAGTTGAGGGACTGAGTGCATGTTTCAGTGTAAAACGGTTTATTGCACAATGCTGTGAACATTTTCTTTACTAGTGTTATGTAGCTGATTAATTCAGAGCTTGATTTAACAGCTTTTGGACTCCTTTGTCTGGATGTGTTTTGCAGCACACCTTGTTTGCCGTGATTCGATTTCTAAAGAACAAGCAGTTGCAACAAAGTCTTGCAGTCAAATTGTGATATGGTCTTGTTGCCTTCGTACTTCTGTACAAATCACTTTAAGATTTGAGTAATAGTGACTCTCATGATTTTGCTGATGGTGTTGTGTCA
Source organism: Mobula birostris (assembly GCF_030028105.1). Lineage (NCBI taxonomy): Eukaryota > Metazoa > Chordata > Chondrichthyes > Myliobatiformes > Myliobatidae > Mobula > Mobula birostris. The sequence goes on along the minus strand of NC_092375.1, from coordinate 81,153,765 downwards.
ATAATATTGATTGTCCTGCTGGGATTACAGGTGTTGAGAATGTTCATTGCATGCCACATTTGTACAGAAATTGTACAGCATTTGTTCAGGTAGGGTCTTGCACTCTTTTGCAAGACCCTACCTGAATGCCTTTCTTGCACAGGGATGGGTTAATTCCATTTCCTGGCTGTGACAATATTGTGCAACTGTGCATCTCCAAACCTTTATTCTATAAAGGTTATGAAGAGTAGGTTATTGATGAAACTGCTAAAGAACTTGAGGTCCAGGGTGCTGACCGAACAAATAATCTGCAGAGTCCTGAGGCTGAGAAGTTTAATTTTCAGTGGCCTCATTGATCTTCCTTTGTGCATGATTCAATCTGCTGGAATGTTTCACAGGTCCGATTTGTCCTGCCTTTTGTGGACTGGTCTAATTTAGGAAATCTTCCACATTGGAAAGATGCAGAAATTGCAGGTGTTAACTGAAGTATTTGGGCAGTGGTGCAGCTTTTCAGTTTTTAAATTTGGGTTGTTTTCTGGCCCCGTAGCCTTTGCTTTATCCAAGGTGCTTTCCCCATTCTTTTTAACTTGGAGTGAATTGGGTTGGTTGAAATAAGAATTGCAAAGATCTTGAGAGGTTCCATAGCTGGTCATTGGGCATTAATCATTTTGCAAATGCTTCAGCCTTTGGCGTACTCTGTTGTTGTTTCTTTAGTTGCCACCTGGTAGTTCTTTAATTTCTCTCCTCCATTCTCGACTAGTGGGACAGGATTGAACAGCTTTCCTGTGATCAGTTGTGGAAGCATCTGTCTTTGCAAAGCTGCCTTCAGTTCTTGATGTTTTTCCAGGCTAGCAGTTCACTTGTGGGTGGGTGTACTTGGTTTCTGCTCCCACAAGAGTACATTGCATAATGCTTGGCATGAAGCTGAGCAGAAAAGAGCCAACCAATAAGGAATATTCTAAATTAGGAGATTACACATGATGGTTAAATATATTTTTACTGATGGCCAACTGCCTTTTTGCCATGGTTTCAGCTGCTAGTTCTGTTCTGATTTTATCTTAACTTAGCATGATGGAACATGTCCTTAGTATAAAAATGAGTTTTGTCTCCACAAAGGCTGTGATAAGCAATTCACGAAGACTGTAAAGGAGAGATGCTTTTGTCTCATGCTGTTTAGTGATGTTGGCCTTTGTGTTGATCCTCTCACCATCGATTGCACGCTAAGCCTGGCAAATATATTTTGTATGATTGAATTATTGATTCTGCTTCTGAATCACTTGGTCTTGATTGATGTTTTGGAATATCTTATTTAAAACCAGCAATTAACATAGACAAGATAGAATAAGCCTTTAATGTGTACAGTTTCAGAGTTGGCTTCACCTTTTGCGCTGGATAAATGTCTTGACTGTCCTTGGAGTCAAACGAGCCGCATCATCAACGCAGTACAATAAAAATTCTTTGCTGAAATTAAAGACCACACTCATCTCTATCACGTGAGACGTCCATAATAATTAAAATAGAACAAAAGACTGAAGAGCTGGAGAATAGCCATAATAAAAAGGTGTTTGGGGGGGGGGTGGTGAGGAAAAGGGGATACCAGGATATTAGGTTAGTAGGTTTGACCTTGTTTTGAAGTCAATTCACTTCATGTTGTCGGAAGAGTGCACAATATCATAATTACTTGCGAATTGTTCTAGTCGTGAAATTTGACCTTGGTTGCTGTTCTGAGGTATTGCCTCATCATCCAGAGAACAGAGTTGATCTGTATTGTAGTTTGAATATTGCTAGTTGGAGAATCATTCTTTTCAATCTTGTGATTTTTATGCATCTGTCCAACTAAATCAGTAAGCTTTAAGGGCATTGCAAATTGTGCCAAACGTTAAACATTGAGTGACCAGAAACTTGTGGTCCAGTGCTGATTGCTGTAACAAGGAATACAACATTAAAACAGCAATGATTGTTTGCCATCAATGCTGTGTATGATACATAAAACATAAAGGTTTACTTTAAATATTTTTCAATGTTTGCACTTTGGCAGCCATAAAAATCAGAGATACATTAGGAACTAATGGGAAAATGACGAGTTTCATTTAGGATTGGGGCCAGAGTAGGTTGCAAAACGGGGGGGGTTTGAGAAGTGCTTGGCTTTCATAAAGTCATTACGGTGATGGATTACAGCTAGTTAATTGCTTTTGATGTGTAGTTTGTATTACCTTGTTAGCAAATACGGCATCAATTTTTGCTAAGTGTTCCAGAAAAGTTAGTGAATGAAGTGATTATGCAATTTATTCTTGTATTTAAAGAAAATATTTCATGAACATTAGAACAACCTGTTATTTTCAGAACTTAAGTTTTAATCCTTATTCAAAGGTTAATATCACTGCCTGTATAGCAGTATCAGTATTCATAGAAAGACCAGCATAAATTCTGTTCTAGTCCTAAATTGATGCTTGAACACAAACTTTGCAGATAGTTCTATACATAGACTAGGATCATCATCCGGTGCCATGCTCAGTTTGAGCTTTGACTGCCATTGCCCACACACTCCTCTTTCGGGTCAAGTGGATCAATTCATTGGTCTTCATTTCCAGTTCTCTGGCTGCTGTCTTCATCATCATTTGTCTTTGTCTTCCTCTTGCTTCCCTTCAATCTTTCCCATAATTACTGTGCATTCCAACTCCTCTTTCCTGATCACATGTCCAAAGAAGTGACGTTGCCTTTTCATGATCTGGTACATATTTCTCTTTTGGTTTGTTCTGTTCATGACATCCTCGTTAGATATTCGTTTCGTCCATGATATTCTTTGCATCCTCCTCAAAAACCACATCTCTGCTGCTGCACTTCGTTTCCTCATGTTACTACGTACTGTCCAACATTCTGAGCCATGTAACATAACTGGATAAACATAACATTTCAGTGTTCTGAGGCAGTTGTCATGCCTAGTTTAGTGTTGGTCAATATATTCTTCGTTCTCATAAAGGTGTCTTTTGCCAACCCTATTTTTCTTTTGATGTCCATGTCTCACCTGCCATCTGATGTACTTGTTTCATGTCTTCCTTGTTTATTCTCAGCTTGCAGATAGGATTCTCCTTTTTTGGATATCACCATACATTCAGTCTTTTTGCGATTGATAGACCCATTTTTGCACTTTCTTCAACAATTATATCAATTAAGTTTTGTAGTTCTTCCTCCGTACTTGCAATTAACACAGTGTCATTTGTATATCTGGAATATTGATGTTTTCACCGCCAACTTTGATTCCTAAGACGTCTCTTATTTTTTGTTATATTGCTTCACTGTACACATTAAATAACTCGGGAGAAAACACACCCTGAGCTTTAACGTCTCTCTTGATTTTCGTAAACTGACTCACTCCTCCATCTATTCTTACAGTGGCAGTTTGTTCCCAGTACAGATTTCTGATTAGGCAGAGGTCTTTCGAATCTAGATCTAGGGTTTTCTGTAATATTTCAAATAACTTATTGTGCTTCACTTTATCAAGTACTTTTGTGTAGTCGATAAAACAAACAAACAAATCTTTTTGCACTTGAATAGCTCGTTCTGATAGTATCCTTAACATCAATATTGTGTTTCTTGTACCTTTATCTTTCACAAAACCACATTGTTCTTTACCTATTTCAGCTTGTATCTTTTAGCTGTTGTCATCAAAATTCTTAGAAGTATCTTGGTGATATCTCATTAAACTTATGGTCCTATGTAATTCACATGCTAGACTAGGATACTACTTAAATTATTAAAGTTGTAAAATATCCAGACAGTTGTAAATAGAAATGAATATCCATTTTTTAAATATTTTGTTTAAGCTCTCTAAACCAAAGCTTGGTTGAAATATCTCTAAAACTGGATGATGTTAGAAGTCAAATCATTTCCAAAGAGTTTAGTAGCTGAAGGCTCTGCCAAAATTTGATTGCTGTAGCACTATAGAGCACTGGTTAGTGTGTGATTTTTGAATGTTTATTAGATATTGATCGGAAATGTGGCAGTAAGAAGTGAAGATGTGAACATGTTTGAAGATTTTCGTGAGATAAATGTATCTGAGAATCAATCGACTTTGCATTCTTGTGTACATTCAAATTTGTAAATGTAAAATCAGTTGTTAGCCTGTATAGTTGTTAAATGTAGAATGTCCAATGTTGAATATCACACAGGGCCTAATGTGCTAGGCCTTAATAACAATGGTAAAATGATTCCTTTTAAATAATCTTATAGTGATTTGTACGCAAAGTACCATTTTTAGGTGTATTCTTTTTTTAAAATGCCCTAAATACTAATTCTGTAATAGATTTAAAGATTTTTCCATGAGTTGATTTGCTTAAAGCAGCAAATGAATAATAACTTAAGCAAAATCATACTTGGGAAGATGGTGACTGGTTATTCTTCCCTTAGTTTAATAGATGATGCATTTCTTCACTACAGAGAAGCTGATTAGAATAGAAATACCAGTTTTTATTTCATAGGAATGTGAACAATTTTTATCATTTAGCCATTCCTTGAATTGACTGGCTTACAAGGTGCTTAAAAGTCACCCATAATCTAGAGGGGTTTGAACCATGTACAGGCTAGTTGCAAAGCTGCAATCATTCATGGATTTTCTTTAAATTCAGTTTAATCAAGTAAATGTTAACCTGTTGCAGAGAAATTTTAACTCCACTTCTGGATCATTGCTGCAAGGCTTTAGATTACTGTTTCAGTTATCTAACTGCTGCTTAATCCCTTTTTTTAATGAATATAATATCCCAGTCTGGCAGTTCAAGTGAGAAGTTGGGAAAAATTCCTTTTGCTTTAAGTGGGCAGATTCTGCTCTTGAAACACAAATGCTGGTTTAATACTTTTAATCTGAGATCATTAGATTATTGTGAATTTAGGTGTATGACCCAAAGTAGGTTAAAGAAGATGGCAGCCATCATAGGAGAGATAAAATGTTCTAGTTGCATTCTCACGTCTCTATGAATGAGGCTCCAGACCTTTCAGCTTTGGATCAGAAAGATTGATTTGCAGTAAATAAAATCACTTAAGTAGTGGAATCAAGTATCTGAAGTCATATTGTTTATTTCTGTGAAGCAGACAAGCTCTACCTACATTCATATTAAGGTGATGGAGACAATAAAACTGAGAACTGATCACATTGGAGGCACTCAGTTTACAAATGTCTTAAATTATTGTCCCAATTACTTGTAGTGGAAAGTAGTATAATTTGTTTGTAAATTTTGGCCTATGTTGCACTGTATTATTTCACCCCTCCCCCCACATTAGTAAAATGTACATCTACTTTTTGTAATGGATTGATTGTTTTAAGAATAGAATTTTGTCTTCAAGAATCTTTGGAATCAGCTTGAGGTATTCTGTAATTTCATTTGTCATTTCTCTTTTCCTCAATTTCTCTAATTATTTTCTGCTGTGGCAATGTACTTTGAAGTTCATTAACAAAAAAAATCTGCAGATGCTGGAAATCTGAGCAACAAACACAAAATGCTGGAGGAACTCATCAAGCTGCATCTATGGAAAATAGTACAATCAAAGTTTCAGGCTGAAACCCTTCGGCGAGACTGGAGGGAAAAAAAAGCTGAGGAGTAGACTTGAAAGTGGTGGGGGGGGAGAGAGAAACGCCAGGTGATAGGTGAAACTTGGACGGGGAGGGATGAAGCAAAGATCTAGGAAGTTGATTGGTGAAAGAGACAGAAGGCCATGGAAGAAAGATAAAAGTGGGAGGAGGAGCACCAGAGGGAGGCGATGAGAGGAGGTAACGAGAGAGGGACAAGGGATTGGAAATGGTGAAGGGGGAAGTGGGGGGCAGTACCGGAAGTTTGAGAAATCGATGTTCATGCCATCAGGTTGGAGGCTACCCGAGCGGAATAGAACCATAGAACATAACAGCACAGAAACGGGCCTTTTGGCCCTTGGCTGTGCCGAACCATTTTTCTGCCTAGTCCCACTGACCTGCACCTGGATCATGTTCCTCCATACACCTCTCATCCATGTACCTGTCCAAGTTTTTCTTAAATGTTAAAAGTGAGCCCGCATTTACCACTTCATCTGGCAGCTGTGTGAAGAAGCCCCCACCTAATGTTCCCTTTAAACTTCCCCCCCTTCACCCTTAACCCATGTCCTCTGGTTTTTTTTCTCCCCTAGCCTCAGTGGGAAAAGCCTGCTTACATTCACTCTATCTATAAAATCATAATTTTATATACCTCTATCAAATCTCCCCTCATTCTTCTACGCTCCAGGGAATAAATTCCAACCTATTCAACCTTTCTCTGTAACTGAGTTTCTCAAGTCCCAGCAACATCCTTGTAAACCTTCTCTGCACTCTTTCAACCTTAATAACATCCTTCCTGTAACTTGGTGACCAAAACTGCACACAATACTTCACATTCAGCCTCACTAATGCCTTATACAACCTCGCCATAACATTCCAACTCTTATACTCAATACTTTGGTTTATAAAGGCCAATGTACCAAAAGCTCTCTTTATGACCCTATCTACCTGTGAAGCCACTTTTAGGGAATTCTGTATCTGTATTCCAGATCCCTCTGTTCTACTGCACTCTTCAATACCCTACTATTTACCTTGTATGTTCTACGTCGGTTTGTCCTTCCAAAGTGCAATACTTCACAATTGTCTGTATTAAACTCCATCTGCCATTTTTCAGCCCATTTTTCCAGCTGGTCCAAATCCCTCTGCAAGCTTTGAAAACCTTCCTCACTGTCCACTACACCTCTAACCTTCGTATCATCAGCAAATTTGCTGATCCAATTTACCACATTATCATCCAGATCATTGATATAGACGACAAATAACAATGGACCCAGCACTGATCCCTGTGGCACACCACTAATCACAGGCCTCCACTCAGAGAAGCAATCCTCCACTACCATTCTCTGGCTTCTTCCATTGAGAGAATATCTAATCCAATTTACTACCTCTCCATGTATATCTAGCGACTGAATCTTCCTAACTAACCTCCCATGCAGGATCCTGTCAGAGGCCTTACTGAAGTCCATCTAGACAACATCCACTGCCTTCCCTTCATCCACTTTCCTGGTAACCTCCTTGAAAAACACTAATAGATTGGTTAAACATGACCTACCATGCACAAAGCCATGTTAACTCTCCCTAATAAGTCCCTGTCTATCCATATACTTATAGATCCTATCTCTTAGTACTCCTTCCAATAATTTACCTACTACCATCGTCAAATTTACTGGCCTATAATTTCCCGGATTACTTTTAGAGCCTTTTTTAAATAACGGAACAACATGAGCTATCCTCCAATCCTCCGGCACCTCACCCATAGATACCGACATTTTAAATATATCTGCCAGGGCCCCTGCAATTTCAACACTAGTCTCCTTCAAGGTCCGAGGGAATACTCTGTCAGGTCCTGGGGATTTATCTGCTCTGATTTGCCTCAGGATAGAAAGCACCTCCTCCTCTTCAATCTGTATAGGTTCCATGACCTCACTACTTGTTTGCCTTATTTCCATAGACTCCATGCCAGTTTCCTTAGTAAATACAGACGCAGAAAACCCATTTAAGATCTCCCCCATTTCTTTTGGTTCCATACATAGCCGACCACTCTAATCTTCAAGAGGACCAATTTTATTCCTTACTATCCTTTTGCTCTTAATATACCTGTAGAAGCTCTTTGGATTATCCTTCACCTTGACTGCCAAAGCAGCTTCATGTCTTCTTTTAGCCCTCCTGATTTCTTTAAGTTTTTTTTTGCACTTTTTATACTCCTCAAGCACCTTATTTGCTCCCTGTTTCCTATACATGTCATACATCTCTCTTCTTCTTTATCAGAATTCTAATATCCCTTGAGAACCAAGGTTCCTTATACTTACTCACTTTGCCTTTAATCCTGACGGGGACATACAAACTCTGCACCCTCACAATTTCTCCTTTGAAGGCCTCCCACTTACTAATCACATCCTTTCCAGAGAACAACCTGTCCCAATCCATGCTTTTTAGATCCTTTCTCATTTCTTCAAATTTGACCTTTTTCCAGTTTAGATTATGAAGACACGTAGTCCTCTTTTATTGTCATTTAGTAATGCATGCATTAAGAAATGATACATTATTTCCTCTGGTGTGATATCACAAAACACAGGACAGACCAAGACTGAAAAAACTGACAAAACCACATAATTATAACATATAGTTACAAACAGTGCCACAATACCATAATTGATGAAGAAGTCCATGAGCACTGTAAAGTTCAAAGTCTCTCAAATGTCCCACATCTCACGCAGACGGGAGAAGGAAGAAAAACTCTCCCTGCCATGCCAACCACAATCTGACTCTGAGTCATCCGAAAACTTCGAGCCTCCGATCAGCCCTCCGACACTGAGTACCGAGCGGCATCTCTGTCCGAACAATTCGACCTCCTTCTCGGTCGGCAAAAGCAAGCAAGGCCGGGGATTTTGAGGCCTACCCTCTGAAAGATTCCCGACCACACAGTAACGACAGCAGCGAACGGGCGTTTCAGAAATTTCTCCAGATGTTCCTTTGTGTTTTCACGTCCATTCTCCATCAAATCAGAATTGTCCACAGCCCCTATTTAACAGATGCGATATCATTTTTCACTGGAGGGCTGCGCACACGCAGGCGCACCGCTATCTTCTCCTCCTGCCTTAGAACCTCAACCTGAGGACCAGATCTATCTTTATCCATGATCAAGTGAAACTAATGGTGTTATGATCACTGGAACCAAAGTGTTCCCCTACACACATTTCCGTCACCTGTCCTAACTCATTTCCTAATAGGAGATCTAATATTGCATCATCTTTAGTTGGTACCTCTGTATATTGATTTAAAAAACTTTCCTGAACACATTTTACGAACTCTAACCCGTCTAGACCTTTAACAGTATGGGAGTCCCAATCAATATGTAGAAAATTAAAATCTCCTACTATCACAACTTTGTTTCCTGCAGTTGTCTGCTATCTCTCTGCAAATTTGCACTTCCAATCCTCGCTGACTATTGGGTGCTCTATAATACAACCCCATTAATGTGGTCATACTTTCCTGTTTCTCAGCTCCGCCCATATGGCCTCGGTAGACAAGCCCTCTAATCTGTCCTGCCTGAGCTCTGCTGTAACACTTTCCCTCACTAGCACTGCCACCCCCCCCCCCCCCCCCCCACCAACCTTCATTCCTCTGCCTCTATCACGTCTGAAACCCTGGATCATTAAGCTGCCAATCCTGCCCCTCCTCTAGCCAAGTTTCACTAATGGCTATAATGTCGTGATTCCATGTGTCAATCCACGCCCTCAGCTCGTCTGCCTTCCCCACAATACTCCTTGCATTGAAATAGACACATCTCAGAAGATTACCGCCACACACCACCCTTCTATTTGTGACTTTGCATGAACTTTTAACATCATTTATTTTCACCCCCACTCTGCTATCTGCTCTGGCACTCTGGTTCCCATCTCCCTGCAAATCTAGTTTAAACCCTCCCCAATAGCACTAACAAACCTCCCTGCAAGGATGTTGGTCCCCTTGTAGTTCAGGTGTAACCCGTCTCTCTTGTACAGGTCCCATCTGCCCCAGAAGAGGTCCCAATGATCCTGAAATCTGAAATCCTGCCCCCACACCAGTTCCTCAGCCACGTGTTCCACACATGACTCCGCAGGGGACTGTCTTGGCTCCCTTTCTCTTCACCATTTACACCTTGGACTTCAACTACTGCACAGAGTCTTGTCATCTTCAGAAGTTTTCTGATGACTCTGCCATAGTTGGATGCATCAGCAAGGGAGATGAGGCTGAGTACAGGGCTACGGTAGGAAACTTTGTCATATGGTGTGAGCAGAATTATCTGTAGCTTCATGTGAAAAAGAATAAGGAGCTGGTGGTAGGCCTGAGGAGAGCTAAGGTACTGACGACCCCTGTTTCCATCCAGGGGGTCAGTGTGGACATGGTGGAGGATTACAAATACCTGGGGATACGAATTGACAATAAACTGGACTGGCCGAAGAACACTGAAGCTGTCTACAAGAAGGGTCAGAGCTGTCTCTATTTCCTGAGGAGACTGAGGTCCTTTAACATTTGTCGGACGATGCTGAAGATGTTCTACGAGTCTGTGGTGGCCAGTGCGATCATGTTTGCTGTTGTGTGCTGGGGTAGCAGACACCAACAGAATCAACAAACTCATTCGTAAGGCCAGTGATGTTGTGGGGATGGAACTGGACTCTCTGACGGTGGTGTCTGAAAAGAGGATGCTGTCGAAGTTGCATGCCATTTTGGACAATGTCTCCCATCCACGACATAATGGACTGGTTGGGCACAGGAGTACATTCAGCCAGAGACTCATTCCACCGAGATGCAACACAGAGCATCATAGGAAGTCATTCCTGCATGTGGCCATCAAACTTTACAACTCCTCCCTTGGAGAGTCAGACACCCTGAGCCAATAGGCTGGTCCTGGACTTATTTCCTGGCATAATTTACATATTACTATTTAATTATTTATGGTTTTATCACTATTTAATTACTTAAGGTGCAACTGTAACGAAAACCAATTTCCCTCGTGATCAATAAAGTATGACTATGTGTTCATCCGCCAGAGCATCCTATTCTTACCCTCAGTGGCACATGGCACAGGTAGCAATTCTGAGATTACCATGATCAAGGTTCTGCTTTTTAACTTCCTACCAAGCTCTCTATACTCACTTTTCAAGACCTCCTCACTCTTTCTTCCTACATCATTGGCTGATCACCCTCCCACTTCAGAATGCTGTGCGCACGATCAGAGACATCGCTGACCCTGGCACCTGGGAGGCAACAAACCATCCAGGAGTCTCTGTCATGACCACAGAACCTCCTGTCTGTACCTCCAACTATCGAGTCCCCTATCACTACCGCTCTCTTCTTCCACCCTCCCTTCTGCACTGCAGAACCAGACTCAGTGCCAGAGATCCGGCTGCCGCAGCTTGTCCCAGGTAAGTTATCCTCCCTCCCCCCCCCCCCAAAAAAAAAAACAGGATCCAAATCGGTCTACTTGTTGTTGAAGGGAATGACCACAAGGGAACCCTGCTCTGCCTGTCCTTTCCCATATAAGGTGTTGTTCCTCCAATCTAAGTGTGGCCTTATCCTGACGGTGGAGGAAGCCATGGATGGATCAGAGTGGGAATGGGAAGGGGAATTAAAATGGGTGGCCACTGGGAGATCCTGCTTGTTCTGGCGGAGGGGGCGCAGATGCTCAATGAAGCCGTCTCCCAGTCTACGTCGGGTCTCACCAATATACAAGAGACCACACTGGGAGGACCGAATACAGTATATGACCCCCAGCAGACTCTCAGGTGAAGTGTCGCCCTACCTGGAAAGACTGTTTGGGGCCCTGAATGGTAGTAAGGGAGGAGGTGTAGGGGCAGGTGTAGCACTTGTTCCACTTGCAAGCATAAGTGCCAGGAGGGAGATTGGTGGGGAGGGACGAATGGACAAGGGAGTCGCGTGGGAAGTGATCCCTTCAGATTCACTGTCTTTATCTCCAGAGACAGCTTATCCACCAATGTCTATTATAAACCAACACTCTCACAGCTACCTGGCCTATACCTCATCCCACCTTGTTACTGGTAAAAAAAAACACCATCCCCTTCTCACAATTCCTTCGTCTCTGCCGGATCTGCTCTCAGGTTGAGGCTTTTCATTCTAGAACAAAGGAGATGTCCTCCTTTCTCAAAGGAACAGGCTTCCCTTCCTCCTCCATCAGTGCTGCTCTCAACTGCATTTCTTCCATTTCATGCACATCTACTCTTAACCCATGGTACCAGGGGTAGGGTTCCTCTTGTCCTCACCTACCATTCCACCAGCCTCCGCGTCCAGCACATAATTCTCCGAAACTTCTGCCACCTCCAACTGGATCCCACCATTAAACACATCTTTCCCTCCCACCACCCCTCCCCCGCCCCACTTTCTGCTTTCTGCAGAGATCGCTTCCTACTTGACCCTCTTGTCGATTTGTCCCTCTGTCCTGGCACTTATCCTTGCAAATAGAGCAAGTGCAACACCTTCCCATACACCACCTCCCTCACTACCATTCAGGGCCCCAAACAGTCCTACAGTTGAGGCGACACTTCACATGTGAATCTGTTGGGATCATGTACTGTGTTCAGTATTCCCAGTGTGGCCTCTTGTATATTGTTGAGAACCGGTGTGGATTGGGAGACAGCTTCGTCGAGCATCTGCGCCCCTCCACCAGAATAAGTGGGATCTCCCAGTGACCACCCAGTTTAATTCCCATTCCGATATGTCCATCCATGGCCTCCTCCACTATAAGGATAAGGCACACTTAGGTTAGAGGAACAACACCTTGTATTCCGTTTGGGTAGCCTCCAACCTGATGGCATGAACATAGATTTCTCAAACTTCCAGTAATGCCTAGGCCCCCCCCCCACCCCCCAGTCCTGTCATCATTTCTGATCCCTTTGTCCCTCTCATTATCTCCTTGCCTGTTGATCATCTCCCTCTGGTGCTCCTTGCCTGCCTGCCCCCCCCCCCCCTTCTTCTATGGCCTTCTGTCTCTTTCACCAATCAACTTCCTAGCTCTTTGCTTCATCCCTCCCTCTCCAAATTTCACCTATGGCCTGGTGTTTCTCTCTCCTCTCCTCCCACCTTTCAAATCTACTCCTCACCTTTTTTTCTCCACTCCTGCCGAAGGGTTTCGGCCCGAAACAACATCAATTGTACTTTTTTCCATAGATGCTGCCTAGCCTGCTGAGTTCCTCCAGCACTTTGTGTTTGAAATTCATTCTCTGGTTGTATCTCCACATTTGTTATATTTTGCTGTCACATTGAAAAAACTGTAACACCAGCATTTTACTTGTAATCAGGTTATTATCACCGGCATGTGACATGAAATTTGTTAACTTAGCAGCAGTAATTCAATGCAATACATAATATAGAAGAGGAAAAAATAATAAAATAAAAAATAATAAGTAAATCAATTAAAATATACATATATTGAATAGATTAAAAAATGGGCAAAAATCAGAAACAGTATATTTTTTTTAAAAAGTGAGGTAGTGTCCAAGGGTTCAATGTCCATTTAGGAATTGGATAGCAGAGGGGAAGGAGCTGTTCCTGAATTGCTGAGTGAGTGCCTCCAGGCTTCTGTACCTCCTAACTGATGGTAACAGTGAGAAAAGGGCATGCCCTGGGTGCTTGAGGTCCTTAATAATGGACGCTACCTTTCTGAGACACCGCTCCTTAAAGATGTCCTGGGTACTTTGTAGGTTAGTACCCAAGATGGAGCTGATTAGATTTACAACACTCTGCAGCTTTCGGTCCTGTGCAGTAGCCCCTGCCCCCTCCCTCCCCAAATACCAGACAGTGATGCAGGCTGTCAGAATGCTCTCCACGGTACATTGATAGAAATTTTTGAGTGTATTTGTTGACATGCCAAATCTCTTCAAACTCCTCATGAAGTATAGCAGCTGTCTTGGTTCCTTTATAACTACATCTATATGTTGGGACCAAGTTAGATCCTCAGAGATCTTGACACCAAGGAACTTGAAACTGCTCACTCTCTCCACTTCTGATCCTCCTATGAGGATTGGTATGTGTTCCTTCGTCTTATCCTTCCTGAAGTTCACAATCAGCTCTTTCGTCTTACTGACGTTGAGTGCCAGGTTGTTGCTGCGGCACCACTCCACTAGTTGGCATATCACACTCCTGTACACCCTCTCGTCACCACCTGAGATTCTACCAACAATGGTTGTATCATCAGCAAATTTATAGATGGTATTTGATCTATGCCTAGCCACACAGTCATGTTTGTATAGAGATGGGCTAAGCACACACCCCTCAGGTGCGACAGAGTTGATTGTCAGTGAGAAGGAGATGTTATCAATCTGCACAGATTGTGGTCTTCCAGTTAGGAAGTCGAGGATCCTATCATTTCTGAGTATCAGTTACACTATTCTTGCAGTAAGGTCATGATATATTCACAAACAAAATCATTTGCAGCTTTTTACATTGGGCATTTGACATTGATGTTCAGTTTTCTCCAGTGAGGTTTGAAATATTTAGTATCAAATATCCTTTTTTAAGTAATATTTTCTAGTACATTGCAATATAAATGAAGTAATCGTAAAGTGCTTTATATTTACCAGGTTATTCAGAAAGCAAAGTTTTTGTATTTTTAGTCTACAACAGGATGTACCATTTTAATTAATTTAAAGCCAGGAAAGTTAGTTTTCAGATTGTGAATACAGTTTTAAGATAGGGAATATGGCAGCCAATTTGTTCAAGTTATCTCCTACAAACAACAGCAAGATTGCAAGTGGATTTTTTTTTGGGTGATTGAGAAAGATTCCACAGTACCATTTTGGAAAAACAAAGTATTTCTTTCCCAAGAATGAAGATTGCTTCCCTTTTGTGTGTCCAAGGCACCAAGAATGAGGGATTTATGAGAGGCATTTGCTTAGTTTTGTGCAACTCACTATTCTGTTGTTCAGGCTGACCCTACATCTGGTAGCTGGTGCTCCCTCCTGTGCCAGCAAGGGCAGAGACAGACACATCCCAATTTGTCACGTTTCCCCAATCAGTTGGTGATTTTTGCCTCTGGCTCCTGTTGGTTTGCCATTTGTGACTGCAAGGACTATATGAACAGCACAGAGAGGTTGATCTGCATGACCAGCCACACAGAGCAAATCTGTTAACTCTTTTGAAGAAAATACAGAACTACTTGCCTTGCTAATGATACAGAAGGAATCATTCAGCCTGTTGGGACTGTGCCAGTCTACATAATTCAGATTAAGATTCATTTACCATGTATACATTAAAAAATACAGTGAAATGTATCGTTTGTGTTAGCCAACACAACCTAAGAATGTGCTGGGGACAGCTCACAAGTATTGCCACACATTGCAGTGCCAGCGTACATGCCCACAATGTTCAGCAGAACAATACAAAACACAATGAGCAAATTAACAACAAAACAAGCCCATTTTCTCCCACCCACCCACAGACAGTTCTCCAATCCCAGGACAGGCTGCCGTGACTCCAGCAGACTTGTGGATAAAGGTCCTCTGACTTCCCCAGTGTACTTCAGACTTGTAAACCCAGATCTTTGGCCATCAGATTTCAACCTCCGGACTTGCAAGCAACCTTCAGATTTCGATCTTTGGTATCTACTCTGGTACCCTGAATTCTATGCCTCAAACTCCAGACTTGCCAGGTCTTGTGCATCCTGGAGGACGAGCTGACCAAGTGGGCCATCAGCCCTCATCCTCACATGTCCTTGTGCACAGCACTTGACTTTACATGGGTGGGATATAGCCAGCAAAGTTGGCCATTGCAAACACCCCCAACTCTCAAAAGCAAAGGGCGCTAATAAGGACTCCTAACTTTAACGAGCTATGGTGATCAGCATGCTGAGGTCGTATCAGGGCCATGAAATCAGCCCAAATTCAAACATGTAGTCCTGAAAAGATATTTAAGATCTGTCATGTTTTAAATTTACTTCAATGTTCGATAGGCAACTGACAGACCAGCTCTCTTGGATTGGGTCCATGGCCAGGTTGTTGTGGTTGTGTCTTGACTGAGACTGTAAAGGACTGGTTGGAGTGGAACAAGTGAACAGACACTGGCCAAGCAGGTGGCTGAGAAAAAGATCTTGTAATTCAGGCAGAGGGAGAGCATCACTGTCCCTATTGGGCAGAAGGGCAATGACTGCATTCTAGTTCAGTAATGTTGGAGCTATTGTTAGCCACAGTTGCAAGAGTAGTCATGGACCTCTTGTTGTTTTTCCAGTGTGAGTATGTGCATAAAGTATGGTCCAAGTATGCAGAAACTGGATGTGTGAGATGACATAAAACTTGGAACCCCAAGAACAAGTAGTCCCTTGGAATGTCTTTTTTTGTACATCTGTCCCAGGGCTTAATATAATTGAGAATTTATCTCTCAAAGAACTCTATCTTGGACCCTGGTCTTTTGATTCACCCTTTTGCATCCACCCATCAAAAAAGACAGATGGTGCCTGCCCACAATCTTTTGTTTCTGGATGTGCAGACCAAGATGACCTAGTATTTTGTGAAGAGGGGTTCTAGGGTGTAGAATTAGTTGCAAACAATGAGTGGCCTTAAGGTGCCATACTGCTGAGGCCTTACTGTGGAGCCACTGTCAGAAATTTCATTGTTTCTCAGATTTAGATGTTTTAAATTATTTGAGAAGTTTGATGTGAAATGACCTTCAGCTTGTCTCAGATACAATTCAACCTATTTTTTTTTTTCCTGACTGTTTCCCATTATCCTCAGTTCCTCAGAAGTCCCAGAATCCATCTATTCCATGGATTTGAAGCCCTGGAAATGTTTTTTTTAAAAAGTCCTCATCTCTGTTTTAAGTGCTTCGTCCAAGATTATACACCACCAAGATCACAAGACAAAGGAGCAGAAGTAGTCTATTTGGCCCATCGAGTCTGCTCCACCACTCCTCCATGAGCTATGCTATTCTCCCATCTAGTTCCAATTTCCAGCTTTTTCCCCATATCCCTTGATACCCTGACTAATTCGATACCTATCAATCTCCTCCTTAAACACCCTCAATAATTGGGCCTCCGCAGCTGTATGTGGCAACGAATTCCATAGATCCACGACCCTCTGGCTAAAAAAATTTCTCTTCATCTCTGTTTTAAATGGATACCCTCTAATTCTAAGACTGTGGCCTCTTGTCTTGGACTCACTCACCAAGGGAAACAGCCTTTCTACATCTACTGTGTCCAACCCTTTCAACATTTACGAGGAAATCTGCAGATGTTGCAAATTCAAGCAACACACACAAAAATGCTGGTGAATGCAGCAGGCCAGGCAGCATCTATAGGAAGAGGTACAGTCAATGTTTCGGGCCAAGGCCCTTCGTCAGGAGTAACTGAAAGAAGAGATGGTAAGAGAATTGAGAGGGGGAGGGGGAGATCCGAAATGATAGAAGACAGGAGGGGGAGGGATGGAGCTAAGAGCTGGAAAGTTGATTGGCAAAAGGGATACGAGGCTGGAGAAGGGAGAAGATCATGGAACGGGAGGCCTAGGGAGGAAAGAAAGAGGGAGGGGAGCCCAGAGGATGGGTAAGGACTTATAGTTAGAGGGACAGAGAGAGAAATAAATAAGGGATGGGGTACGGAGGGGAGATGGGGTATTAACGGAAGTTAGAGAAGTCAATGTTTATGCCATCAGGTTGGAGGCTACCCAGATGGAATATAAGGTGGTGTTCCTCCAACCTGAGTGTGGCTTCATCTTGACAGTAGAGGAGGCTGTGGATAGACATATCAGAATGAGAATGGGACGTGGAATTAAAATGTGTGGCCACTGCAAGATCCTGCTTTCTCCGGCGGACAAAGCGTTGGTGTTCAGCGAAAAGGTCTCCCAGCCTGCGTCGGGTCTCACCAATATATAGAAGGCCACATCAGGAGCACCGGACACAGTATATCACCCCAGCCGACTCTCAGGTGAAGTGTTGCCTCACCTGGAAGGACTGTCTGGGGCCCTGAATGGTGGTGAGGGAGGAAGTGTAAGGGCATGTGTAGCACTTGTTCTGCTTACAAGGATAAGTGCTGGGAGGGAGATGGGTGGGAAGGAATTGGGGGGGGGGACGAATGGACAAGGGAGTCGCGTACAGAGCGATCCCTGCGGAAAGCGGGGGGGGGTAGGGGGGAGGGAAAGATGTGCTTAGTGGTGGGATCCCGTTGGAGGTGGCAGAAGTTACGGAGAATTACATGTTGGACCCGGGGCTGGTGGGGTGGTAAGTGAGGACAAGGGGAACCCTATTCCTAGTGGGGTGGCGGGAGGATGAGGTGAGAGCATATGTGTGTCAAATGGGAGAGATGCATCTGAGAGCAGAGTTGATGGTGGAGGAAGGGAAGCCTCTTTCTTTAAAAAAGGAGGACATCTCCTTTGTCCTGGAATGAAAAGCCTCATCCTGAGAGCAGATGCGGCGGAGACAGAGGAATTGCGAGAAGGGGATGGCATTTTTACAAGAGACAGGGTGAGAAGACGAATAGTCCAGGTATCTGTGAGAGTCCGTAGGCTTATAGTAGACATCAGTAGATAAGCTGTCTCCAGAGATAGAGACAGAAAGATCAAGAAATGGGAGGGAGGTGTCGGAAATGGACCAGGTAAACTTGAGGGCAGGGTGAAAGTTGGAGGCAAAGTTAATGAAGTCAACGAGCTCAGCATGCGTGCAGGAAGCAGCGCCAATGCAGTTGTTGATGTAGCGAAGGAAAAGTGGGGGACAGATACCAATATAGGCTTGAAACATGGATTGTTCCACAAAGCCAACAAAAAGGCAGATATAGCTGGGACCCATACAGATGCCCATGGCTACACCTTTAGTTTGGAGGAAGTGGGAGGAGCCAAAGGAGAAATTATTAAGGATAAGGACTAATTCCGCAAGATGGAGGAGGGTGGTGGTAGAGGGGAACTGGTTAGGTCTGGAATCAAAAATGAAGCGGAGAGCTTTGAGACATCCCTGGTGGGGGATGGAGGTATATAGGGACTGGACATCCATGGTGAGAATAAAGCTGTGGGGGCCAGGGAACTTAACATCATTGAAAAATTCAGAGCGTGAGAAGTGTCACGAACATAGGTGGAAAGGGATTGAACAAGGGGGGATAAAACAGTGTCAAGGTATGCAGAAATGAGTTCGGTAGGGCAGGAGCAAGCTGAGACAATGGTTCTACCTGGACGGGCAGGTTTGTGGATCTTGGGTAGGAGGTAGAAACGGGAAGTGCGTGGTGTGGGAACTATAACGTTGGTAGCAGTGGATGGGAGATCCCCTGAGCTGATAAAGTTGGTGATGGTGTGGGAGACAATGGCCTGGTGCTCCTTAGTGGGGTAATGATTGAGGGGTAAATAAGAGGAGGTATCAGCAAGTTGTCGCTGTGCCTCGGCAAGGTAGAGGTCAGTACCCCAGACTACAGCAGCACCCTCCCGTATCGGCGGGTTTTATAGTAAGGTTAGGATTAGTGCGGAGGGAATGGCAAGCAGAGCATTCGGAAGGAGTGAGGTTGGAATGGGAGCAAGGTGTGGTGAAGGCGAGATGGTTGATGTCCTGTCAGCAGTTAGCAATAAAGAGATCCAGAGCAGGCAGAAGACCAGAGCGGGGCCTCCATGAAGAGGAGGAGGATTGAAGACGGGAGAAGTGGTCATCGGTGGGGGTGGGAGAGTCCTTGGCGAAGAAGTAGGCTCGAAGACGGAGCCGGCGGAAGAAGAGTTTCAACACCTTTCAACATTCGAAATGTTTCTATGAGATCCCCTCTCATTCTTCTATACTCTAATGAATACAGTCCAAGAGCCGACAAACGCTCCTTATATGTTAGCCCCTGCATTCCAGGAATCATCCTCGTAAATCTTCCCTGAACTCTCTCCAACATCAGTACATCCCTTCTAAGATAGGGGGCTCAAAATTGCACACTATTCCAAGTGAGGTCTCACCAGTGCCCCATAGAGCCTCATCAACACCTCCTTACTCTTATACACCATTCCTCTTGAAATGAATGCCAACATAGCATTCGCTTTCCTTACTGCCGATCCAACCTGGTGGTTAACCTTTAGGGTATCCTTCATGAGGACCCCAAGTCCCTTTGCACTTCTGATTTTTGAATTTTCTCCCCATCTAAATAATAATCTGCCCGATTATTTTTTCCTTCCAAAAATTGTACAACTGTACATTTCTCAACATTGTATCATCTGCCATTTCTTTGCCCACTCTCCTAAACTGACCAAGTCTCTCTGTAACCTTTCCGTTTCTTCAACACTTACTGCTCCTCCACCTATCTAGGTGTCATCTGCAAATTTAGCCACAAAACCATTTAATCCATAGTCTAAATCATCGATATACATTGTAAAAAGAAGTGGCCCCAACACCGACCCTTGCAGAACACCACTAGTAACTGGCAACCAATCAGTTTATTCCCACCCTTTGCTTTCTGCCTATCAGCCAATGCTCTACCCATTCCAATATCTTTCCTGTAATTTCATGGGCTCTCACTTCATTAAGCGGCTCTTATGCGGCACCTTATCGAAGGCCTTTTGAAAATCCAAATACACAACATCCACAGCCTCTCCCTTGTCAATCTTATTTGAGATTACCTCAAAAAAATTCCAATAGGTTGGTGAGGCAGGATCTTCCCTTCATGAAACCATGCTGGCTTGGGCCTACCTTGTCATAACCTTGTCCTTGAGGATCAACTCCAATAACTTTCCAACTACCGATGTCAGACTAATAGGTCTGTAATTTTCTTTTTGCTGCCTCCCTCCTTTCTTAAACAGCGGAACTACATTTGCGACCTTACAGTCCTCCGGAACCATGCCAGAGTCTATTGATTTCTGGAAGATCATTTCCAAAGCCACCTCCTTCAGAACCCGTGGATGCATCTCATCCAGTCTGGGAAACTTATCTATTCTTAGTCCATTAAGCTTCCCAAGCACTTTCTCTCTAGTAATCTTGACTGTACCTAATTCTATTCCCTGAGACCTCTGTCAATCAGGTATGTTGCTAATGTCTTCCACTGTGAAGAGAGATGCAAAATACTCATTTAGTTCCTCTACCATTTCTTTGTTATTCATTATAATTTCTCCAGCATCATTTTCAATTGGTCCTATATCTACCCGTGTCACTCTTTTACTCTTCATATATTTAAAAAAACTTAGTATCCTTTTTATGCTAATTGCCAACTTCCTTTCATAATTCATTTTTTCTTTCCTAATGACTTCCTTAGTGTCCTTCTGTAATTTTTTAAAAGTCGTCCAGTCCTTAGTTTTCCCACTAATTTTTGCTTCCTTGTACTCTTTTGCTTTTATTTTAGCCTTAACCTCTCTCGTTGGCCACATTTGTGCCATTTTTCCACTCATGATTTTCTTTTTTCTTGGAATATATTTTTCCTGCACTTTCCTTATTTCTTGTAGGAATTTCATCCAATTCTGCTCTACCGTCCTTCCATCTAGCTTTTCCGATTGACTTGGGCTAGTTCTTCTCTCATACCACTGTAATTTCCCCTGTTGCACTGAAATATCGATACACCTGATACCAACTTCCTTTCAAATTTGAAACTGAACTCAATCATGTTATGATCACTACTTCCAAGGGGTTCCATTACCTCCAGCTCCCTAATCGCCTTAGGTTCATTACACAGCACCCAATCCAAAACAGCTGATCCCCTGGTGGGTTTATGGACAAGCTGCTCCAAAAAGCCATCCCGTAGGCATTCTACAAACTCCCTCTCCTGAGATCCAGTACCTTCCTGACTTTCCCAATCCACTTTCATATTAAAATTCCCCATAATTATCTTGACATTTTCCTTCTGACACGCTTTTTCTATTTCCAGCTGTAACTTGTAATCTACAAATTCTACATTACTCTAAAGAAAATTTCCTGTTCACATCTCTTGTGGAGTGATTCCCCCCCCCCCCAAAAAATTGCCATATAATCCAAACATTAGAAATGTAATGCAGTAGGGCATTTTTAAGAGTTATACTTAGGACGTTGCAGCCAGATTTGATGCATAACTGGTGAGTTTAATATCTGACCAAATATATCTTATTTAAAGAATATACAGTCGAAAAGGTGCCTTTCCAATTTCTTTTTTATTAAGTACAATCGTGAACAATAGCCAGATCAGAGATGATGATCAAGTCACTACTTCCAAGGGGTTCCATTACCTCCAGCTCCCTAATCGCCTTAGGTTCATTACACAGCACCCAATCCAAAACAGCCGATCCCCTGGTGGGTTTATGGACAAGCTGCTCCAAAAAGCCATCCCGTAGGCATTCTACAAACTCCCTCTCCTGAGATCCAGTACCTTCCTGACTTTCCCAATCCACTTTCATATTAAAATTCCCCATAGAGAAATTCCCCACAGAGTTCCCAAAGAGAACTCTGATAGGCCAGTCAGATGGTTCACTGCTGCTCAGCGATAGAACACAATAAAAAACATATGTACAACTTGCCAGTGAGAGAATGAAATGTAATGACCAGAGGGGAAAGAACTCAAAGCAAAAAGATGGACTAAATAATTTGACTACTGCTTACTCTTTGGCATCAGGAAGTCTGTGGTTTCCAAGTTGACAGGATGGGATAATGGTTCCTATAAGTAACAAGCTTGTGAATGTGCATCATGCTAACTGCTTTCAAGAGATGGAAGGAATCCACTTGGATACTGGTTGATCCATAATTTTGCTGTGGAGTTGCAGGAGAAATGAATGGATTTTGGAAGGGGCCAAGCAGAATGAGGGATGAACAACAAATTGCATTTTGTGCTCTTCTCGTCATTGAATACTGGGTAGATAGTGGTTCAGAGTTTTGAATAGCAGCAAATTAGTCCACGGGCTTTCATTGATTGTATTTATGTATTACAATAGTACCAGGTGGTTTGTTAGAAATCACAGCCTTTTTAAAAAGCGTAAAGATGTGGCTTTCCATTGAGCTTTGGCACCATAGATCAAAATATCTTGAAAGTGCCGGCGACTCAGGTTCGGCTTTGCTGCTGTATGTAAAGAATTTGTATTTCCCCCAGTGACCCTGTGGGATCCTCTGGGTGCTCACATTCCAGACGTATGGCTTAGAAAGTTATTTGGTTACATCAGGGGTCCCCAACCCTTTTCACACTGCGGACCGGTTTAATATTGACAATATTCTTGCGGACTGGCCGACTGGGGGGTAGGGTTGCCAATGGACAAGGGTAGCAGTCAAATACTTTGAGTTTACCTGGAGAAAGACTACAATGACCACGAAGCCTTGCGCAGGCACCAGAGCGCATGCGTGACCTACTGATTTATTTTTTTTTATTTTTTTTTTTAAACTCCTCTCCCCCTCCTCCTACAAATCGTTTTCGGCGATTCTGTTCGGGCGGGGGGGGGTGTGTGTGTTAATCATGACCGAAATATAGGTGATAGGTGGCTAATACACTCAATAAAGTTTCTAAAAGGGTTTATCTAACGAATTTAATATTAAACACAGCGCATATTTTCCACGCATGAATATAGTGATAAGTCAATTATCAGGGGAGGACAGGGGAGCTTCAAGTAAGTGTTGAACAAACTTCCAGTAGAAGTGGCAGAAGCAGGTTCGATTTTATCATTTAAAGAAAAATTGAATAGGTATATAGACAGGAAAGGAATGGAAGGTTATGGGCTGAGTGCAGGTCGGTGGGACTAAATGAGAGTAGCGTTCAGCATGGACTAGAAGGGCAGAGATGGCCTGTTTCCGTGCTGTAATTATTATATGGTTATTTAAGTAAGTCAATAGCATCTTAACATTTTAAGTAACGTTTGGATATTAAACACAAAGCACATATTTTCTCAGTATGAACATATAAAATCATTGCAACACACCAATATCGCTGAATCAGTGGGAGCCCTGGGCTTGTTTCCCTGCAACAAGACGGTCCTATCGAGGGGTGATGGGAGACAGCGATTCTCGAAGGGGGTTCCTTATGTCCAGTCTATTCCGCAATTTAGTTTTCGCTGCATTCAATGCAGAAAACTTGGCTTCGCAGAAAAATGTTGGAAATGAAAGCAATGTTTTCAGTGCTTTCGTGGCTATCTCAGGATATTTAGCCTTGACTTTGATCCAGAATTCCGACAGAGATGTTATGTCAAACATACTTCTCAGCTGGCCGTCATTTGCAAGCTCTAGGAGTTGATCTCCTTCCCAGCACTGACAAGGATGACGCGTGCGTAATGACCTCACATGCGTTCAAGCTCAATAGTGCATGACAGGGAATGAGGAAAGGTGCAGCTGAGTCATATCGCCAAATCATATTGTTTCCTCGCGGCCCGGTAGCACATGCTTTGCGGCCTGGTGGTTGGGGACCGCTGGGTTACATAGATGTAACTAGGTGGCACAGCTTCATTCAGCTGGAAGGGCCTGTTACTATGCTTTATATCTAAATGAAGTTGTAAAAGTTTAAATTGTTTGTCTTTTATGAATTATTTAAAGCCATACTCTTTGATTCCAAGCTCTTTTGCCATTTTTGTTCTTTGGAGTATAGCTTTACGTTGAGAGCAAAATCTCAGAATCAAATTTATTATCACTTGCATGTGTCATGAAATTTGTTTTGTGGCAGCAGTACAGTGGAAGAGATAAGTTACAGTATAAAATAGTGCAAAGGACAAATAGCAAGGAATGTTCATGGACCGTTCAGTAATTTGGCAGAGGAATAAACTGCTTCTGCTTTTGTAGCTCTGCTCTGGTAGTATGGCAAGAGGACATATAGTTAGTGAGAGTCCTTAATGATGGATGCCATCCTACAGGCATTAAAGGTCTTTGCCCAGTGCATCAGCAGAGTGGGTAAATCTTAATGTAAACTTTGGCATTTTAACATAACCCAGGACACTAAAATAATTTAGAAGTTGTGGGCATTGCCAGAAATGCCAACATTTATTACTTAAGGAGTTAATTGCATAAGTGGGTAATGATTATCAATATAGATAGTCAACAGTATCTGCTTCCAGGGTGTTTCCTTCATAGAGACAATTGGAATGCATATCTTAAAATAAAATTGACCTAAATTCTTGTTTAAGGACATTGCTAGTGTTTTAAATATTGCCCTGTCAATTATTTGCATCAATGTAACTTCAGTTATGTCATTCATTTGATGAATAAATCTTGGATACAGCTGAATGTTTGTGTTTCATCCCTTCTAGCAAGATGAAGAAAATGAGCAGGAGATACCAATTACGTGCCTTGTTAAAGAAGGCTGTGAAAAGGCGGACCCTTCACAGTTTGAGATACTTAAAGTTCTGGGGCAAGGATCTTTTGGAAAGGTAAAGGAATTAAAATTAGCCTGAAAATATTTAATGTACAAATAATGTTTTTAAAGATGTGGAATCGTTTCTCTAAATTTTCTTGTTTATACAGCATTCAATTTTCTGTGATTCTTTCAATATTTGGTAATTGTATTTTTTCTCAACAGAGAAGACAGTTTGCCCTATTATTAATAAATTAATAATTTTTCTCATTGCCAGTCTTTCATAGAAGTCCATTAATACCACCCCCTCCCCACAGTGAATTCATCTGACATGAAGCTATAATATTGTCAATTTGCTGTTGCTGATTAACCTACCAACATGCCCTTTGGATAAGGGAAGACCAGAGCAGGCAGGGGAAACGCATCCAGTCATGGGGAACTTGCAAATTCTGCAGACAGCAGTGGGGGTCAAAATTGAAGTTGGGTTACTGAAGTTTTTTTTTGCACATGTACTGTCTGCTGAAACGCTGCTGAGTTAGCTCTCGAGATTCTCTGTTGAGAGATCATCATTTGGACAGCTAACAAGTATTTGCCTAACAAGTAAAAACTGCAGGTTTAATGATTAGTAGTGTCTTGTGGGGAGTTGAACTTGGGCATGAAGTTAGAGAAGTGAAGCAGTAGATAATTCTACCTTTCATTAGATATTCGACAAAGCTTTGATTTTTAATATTTTCACCCTTAATTCAACATAAGTTAAGGAAATTTTGGAGAATAAACTGATTTTTTCAAATATTTTGAGTTTGTGGAGAAATGTGGTGAATAAAACACATTTGCACCAAACATGGCTTGAGATGCTAGCTGAGAAATCATTAAAGTATTTTATGTTAAAGACTCCAAATTGTGAAAGCCTAAACAAAGAATGCAATTTGAATGATTGGGTAATGAAGAGCTCAAAGCTTTATTGATGAAAAATGGCACCCAGAAGTTAAAATGAGCATAAAAGAGAAATTAATTGCTTGAAATGTTGATACATTAATTTATCTGAATTTTGGTTTTACTGCTTCTGTTTGAGCTGTGCATGATCTGGTATTAAACAGTTAAAAAAAAATGTTTTCAAGTGACATTTCACTGAAGATTATGCATCGCTGAAGCTGGACTTTCAGGGGTGCCACAAGTTGTTTGGATGTGTAATGCTGTCTTTAACAGTAATTTTGACATTGGATGTTGGATGAATGAACAAACCAGTCCTGCTGAAGGGTTTTGACCCGAAACGTCAACTGTACTCTTTTCCATAGATTCTGCTCGGCTTGCTGAGTTCCTCCAGCATTTTGTGTGTGTGGCTTGGATTTCCAGTAACTGCAGATTTTCTCTTGTTTGAGAGTCTTGTGCATGACTTTGTGCTGATCTAGCTCTAACATGTTTATAATAGTGATAGCATCTCTGAAGTCTTACAACTCATTAGTATTATTTTTGGTCAGTTTTATCACAAGTGTAATTTATTCTCAAATTGTATGCTTGTTTGGCAGTAATTCTAATCTTAAAATAACCACACTCTACAAATGAATTTTGTAAAAGCTCATGCAAAAAAAATTAAAGACACAGCGTGTGTGTGATAGGTCTTACTAGCCGTGCCACTCAGCAACCCCCAATTTAACCACAGCCTAATCACGGGGCAGTTTACAGTGACCAGTTAACCCACTAGCTGGTACGTCTTTGGACTGTGTGAGGAAACTGGGGCACCCGGAGTAAACCCAAGCATTCCACAGGGAGGACCTTACAGAGGACACCAGGGTTGAACTCCAAACTCCAGTGTTCCAAGCTGTAATAGGGTTGCACTAACTGTTAACGCTACTGTGAGCAGTTAGAGAAGCCTTTAACCTCAGCAGGATTCAACCTCCTACCTTAGCTGGAGAAATATCATTTCTACCTTGCTGTGGAAGGAAATTCTGAGTGATTAAAAATTGTGGGTTTAATAAGGCAGTGATGTATAGATGTTCCATCTGTACTGCCACAGCAGAACTGAAAATAAGGTTGAGATAATTCAATGAAAGTCAGCAAACATTACAGTGGAAAAAAAATAAGAGTTCAGAAATTGTTTAGAGAGTAAAGTAAACAAATTATTGGAACAAAAAAAATGACCAACTGAGTCCTTCCATTAGTTTTAAGTGGCATCTGGGTAGACTGGACTGAGACTGTACAGGAAGATGACCAATCTATAGAAGTTAGAGGGAGGAGTGAGGCAGAGGCTAGTAAATGATGAATAAACCAGATTTTATTTGTGGGGGTGGGGAAAGGAAAAAGTGCACATTAATGGGTTAGGTTTAAGCCAAATATGGGGGGGAAGGGAGTGGGAGAGGAGATTTATGTTATGGGGTTGGGGCAGTGGGCAGAGAGAACCAGGTGGGGAAATGAAATAGGAAAGATGAATCAGCAAAGAAACAACCCAGGTTGGATGTGTATGTGGCTGAAGGGCAGCATGGCACTGGAGAAGGCCAGGGTTGGTGTGGGAATGGGAAAAGCAGCTGAAGTGATTTTTTTTAAAACTTTGGCTGCTTGCTACAGAGAAAACAAGACACGATAATATCCGAGATGTCCAAAGTATCTTGCTGCTTGAGATTGCAGTTTGAAGTGGCTTTGTCTCATTCGTAAAATTACAGCGGAATTGTGATGAAACCTGAAAGCTTTAAACAATGCCAAAGAAACACACTGTCTTAGTTTGCAGCAACAGAGGGGAGGAGGTGGTGTTGTGCGATGGGTATCTGGACTAGGTGAGGGGCTGTCACTTCCTGTCAGTGCTGCTTTCTAGTTGAAGACGAGCTGGATTGCATTGATCTGTGGCTGCACTAGCTTGTGATGAGGACTGCTGCATGCTTGTTTTTGCAGAAATGTGGCTCCCAGACAACAGCCCAAGCACCATCAATCTATAGGCCATGAGACTCAGGGACTTGAGCTTTTTATTTTTTTGTGACTGTATGTTTTACTGCCATCGTGTTTGTATGTGCATTGAGCTGTGGGTGACTGTTGGTCCTAGAGGAATGCTTTTTCATTTGGCTATATCCGTTTGTAGTTGCATGGCAATTAAAATTCAACTTCATCTTATTCAGGGTGAAAATGTTTATTTAAAAACTCAGGAACTTCTGATATTTTACAAATGACAGAAACATTAGAATATTTTGGGAAACTTTTCTTTGTCCACTTCAGAAGACAAATCCTTAGGAGATTTTGAGCATTTTGTATTTCACTCCTTCAGACAAGTGGCGAATGTACCATTACACTGCTGGTTTGTAGCCATGGGGTCAAAATAAGAGTGGAGTGGAGGATTAAAGTGACCAGCAATGGGGAACTCGCGTTCACTTCCACAGATAGCACCTTATTGTGCACAGCTTGTTTATTGATTTTTCCTTTTGTTTTCTTGGAGTGGAGGGTATGCCCAATAGAACTTGTTGAGCATTTTCCCTGCTTTTTATTTTGTAGCTCCTACATTTTTTAGTTTGCTTCCACTCACTCATTGCTAAGATATCTTTGTTTATATATTATCACCATATCCTGGCTTCATCTTGTGAGAGATCCTCTCCCCACCCTCCCAGCACCCCATATTCCTCTTGGATAGACTATTGCTCAGTAGTATGAATATTGGGAAATTTTCCAATATCCTACTCCCACCAGGCCCGGCTCCATGTGTCCAAAGTTTATGAACAGACAAAGGAGCATGAGGATAGGACAGACTTTTGTTTCCTTCTCAGTTCTGTTTCTCTTTCCACAGATATAGCCAGACCTAATGAATATTTCCAGCATTTTCTGTTCTTTAAGACTTCCAGCATCTATAGGCGCTCTTTAATTTTATTTGGTTTACATCTTATGCTATTCTCATTATTCCACTTTGAATGTGGCTTTTCCTGACCCCTGACACTCACCAATGTCCTGTGCCTTTAGAATTTGTAGTCCCAAGAGCTTTATTTCCCTGCAGTAACCCATCTCTCTTTTTCATCTTGAAAAATGCCTTTCTGATCAGGTTTTGGTTGATGACTTTGTGGCAATCTCTGTCCAATTATGCCTTCAACTGTTTTTACATTCAAGCTGTTATGTAAATATGTTTTCTAAATTATGTTTGTTTTCTGCAATTAGGTGTTTCTGGTTAGAAAGACGCAAGGTTGTGATGCTGGGCATCTTTATGCTATGAAGGTGCTTAAAAAAGCTACATTAAAAGGTGATTTTTCATTCCTTTAAATATGACTTCTGAGTGTTTGATGTTCAGAGTGGATCACCTTATTGTACAGCACCACCCTGTTCACAATGCTTTAACAAAACTTTCTGATGTGATTACCCCCACACTCCCCTGTTTTGAATAAACGTTGTATAGGTTTTCCAGTAAAGTTGAAGCATTGCTAACAAGTGAATTGCAGAACTTCTATGCTTAAAATCCCAGGAATGTGACTAGTTTATTTTAGTAAATTTTTACATTAGTTAGAAGTTACTAGGTTAGGGCTTGATTCTTTGCATGACATCCCCACAGCCTGTGTTCACGGGATATATTGTACTTAACTGTCCAGCAAACATAAACCAATAATTTTACAGTGTCTGCCCTGAGTCAGCTTCCTGTGCAGCGCTATACAATGAAAAAATTATTTGTTTGGCTGGGATTTGACTGTGCCACTTAAATAATTTGTAGAACTGACTTCTGATCCACCAAGAGCAGTACGGAGATGGAAATATAAAATCAACTTCACACTTTTAAAATAGTGTAGCAAAACAATTGCAGACTTTTGCTGTGTGCTTTGACAGGACATTTTACAATTGAAGGGAACAAAAAATGTTGCGCAAGAAATAAGGCAGCTTGTGAACATAAATGAAGGAATGAAGAGCATGATAAAATATATTGACTTAGCTACAGGTTAATTGCAAAGTCATTCCAAGAGTTTTGCGTGGCCAGAGGTAATAATTCAGACACAAATGAGAGCATCCAAAGCCAATGTTCTCAGTGATAAAGGAAATAGAAGTTAAACACAGGAAACTTGAGATATGCAAGATTCTGTTAATAACTTTAAAGACACTGGAAAATACGAGAAGTTAGTTGGAAGATGGGCCTGTTAAACAAAAGTTGTCATGTTGAGACAGGCGTTGTTTAGAGCTTTGCATTTTTTTCCCCCAAAAATACCTGCAACTTGTAATCACGTTTGAGTTACTGAAGGTGGGTTGCATTGTGCTGTAGGCTGGTGGGAGAAAGACTATGAACAGAATTGCATTGGAATCTGATGTACCAAATTCAATTTAGTGTTTACTTTTGAATTATTTAATATTCTTACATTTGCCTGTTGTATGAGAATTCATGGTACAAAACTACTGGATAAATGGCATTACAAAAGATTATGAATTGATTTGCTCTGGGTAGAATTAAATCTAAAATTTAAAATAAGCATGCATTGATCAAACATTTAAGATCTTTTTTGGGCTATAGAGATGGCATCAGAGAATTGGAGAGCTGTCACTATTCAAGAAAGAGAAGGGATAAACAATGAAGCTGTAACCCAATCAACGTAACATTAATTTTTCTTGATATTTGTGACCTTTCATACAGAAAAGCAGAGGCCACAGATAATAGGAATGTTTCCATATGCAAGTTGCCCTTTAAGTCTCACAAGCAATATCATCATTAGTATAGGGTCTAAGTCCTAGAAGCGCTTGCCTGACAGCGTGATAATACTGAGTTGAGTCATGATCTTTGTGTATCTCTGCAATGTAAATATGACTAACATTTAAATGCTATGCATCAAGTGGAAAAAATGTAATTCAATCAGCATTAGAAAAGACAGCTTAATATTTAAGTACGTTTTACAAATTTTGCATGCTTAGTATTAATCTATCAGTACTAATTTAGTGAACAAAATATTTTAATATTAATGGGACAACATTTGCTGCCCCTAGCAACTTTGCTTTTGAAACTCTTTCTTCCTTTACACTTTCATCATAGTAAGAGATCGTGTTCGGACTAAAATGGAACGTGACATCTTGGTTGAAGTGAATCATCCATTTATTGTCAAGTTACACTATGGTGAGTTTTTTTGTCCTTTAAACTAGACTAATTGCAATATCCTTGAAATATATTGGGAATTAATTAATCAAATGACTAATTGTCATTAGATGCTGAAAGTAATTGCATTCTGAAATCTTTCAAAATGAACTTAAAAGTTAAGGTGGTTTCCATTTTTATGACTAATCTTTGGTTATCTAGAATCAGATCTATGAAATATGGCTTATGAGAGTATAGAAAAGTGACAAGTAAACTGTATCCCAGCTCTCTTGGTATTTGCAGCTGAGTAGAATATCTAAAGAGTTATCCTATCTTTGGCTTGGATTTTTAATGTTGAGGCAATCTAACACAAGACAAATTTCAGTTGGCATTTGGACTGTGAAATATCAGACTTTGGAAGTTTTCTTTCCAGTGCATTTCTTTGACACATTGACAGACCTGGCATAACCATAAAGGCTGCAAAAGTGCCCTATTTGCACATGGATAACCAGCAGTTATCCAATAAATGTTTACCAGAAAATGGTCAGCTGTGTTTATTCATGTGAAAGTATTTCTTTTATTTTCATGAAATTCTTGTGGCATTGAAAACTAACTTGGTGACATTTCCAGCATTTATATTTTTAATTATTGTTGGGTACCGAATTAAAATTCATATTTAGTCATTTTTATCCCCCAGTGCCACATTTTGATCCCAAGATTTTATTGAAGTGTAGCTTGCAGTCCCTTGTTTAGTTTCTTAGTAAGATTGTTCAGCCTGAGTTTTCTCTATTGGTCATCTTGCTGAGAAACTACCAGGTCTTGCGGCTGTGTTACCAGATAGGTACCGTCATTACCATAACTTGCTGATCAGCTATCTGAAAATCTTTGGGTATCAATAAAAGTAATAAATTGTAAGCAACTTGCTTTCATCACTGGCTACAAGGTCCAGTCTATTGTTTATTATACCTTCCTGTCACATTTCCTGTTTCATAGTTGTGACTGCACTTGAAAAATGTTATGGCTTTGAGATATTATGAGGTTGTGAGCAATGCTTTATTAATTCAATTCTTCACTGCTAGTGTTTAAATCTTGCCCATAATAAAACTAACATCTTTTCAAAGCTTTCCAGACTGAAGGGAAGCTCTACCTTCTGTTGGATTTTCTCAGGGGAGGTGATTTGTTTACACGGCTGTCCAAGGAGGTAAGAACTTCAGATGTTCAGTACATTTTTTTCTAAGTAGCAGTAGACAGAGACCAGTGGTCTTGCTCTGCTTTGAAATATAGACAACAGTTCTCCCCATGCTTCAATAAGAAATTACTTCAGGTGGTGACTTCACAAAATTGAGGGGTCTCGGCCTGAAACGTCGACTGTACTTCCTATAGATGCTGCCTGGCCTGCTGCGTTCACCAGCATCTTTGATGTGTGTTGCTATTCATTGAATTGAATTGACTTTATTTCTTACATCCTTTATATACATGAGTAAAAACCTTTGCGTTACGTCTGTATAAATGTGCAATGTGCAATTTATAGTAGCTTATAGTACGTGCAACAGGACAGTCAATATAACATAAAACTACAATTGTATCCGCATAAATTAATCAGTCTGATGGCCTGGTGGAAGAAGCTGTCCCGGAGCCTGTTGGTCCTGGCTTTTATGCTGCGGTACCGCTTCCCGGATGGTAGCAGCTGGAACAGTTTGTGGTTGGGGATGACTTGGGCCCCCAACGATCCTTCCAGTGGCCCTTTTTACATACTGTCTTTGTAAATGTACTGAATAGTGGGAAGTTCACATCTACAGATGCACTGGGCTGTCCGCACCACTCTCTGCAGAGTCCTGTGATTGAGGGAAGTACACTTCCCATACCAGGCAGTGATGCAGCCAGTCAGGATGCTCTCAATTGTGCCCCTGTAGAAAGTTCTTAGGATTTGGGGGTCCATACCAAACTTCTTCAATCATTTGAGGTGAAAAAGGCGCTGTTGTGCCTTTTTCACCACACAGCCGGTATGTACAGACCATGTGAGACCCTCTGACGTGTATACCGAGGAACTTAAAGCTGTTCACCCTCTCAACTCCAGATCCATTGATGTCACTTGTGCAAGGGGAACTGGAGTCGCACGGAGAATGGTGGGTGTGTGCAATCCACTTCCGGCGAAGGTGGTAGAGGAGGATACAATAAGGTCTTTTAAGAGCCTCTTAGATAGGTACATGGAGCTTAGAAAAATAGGGGGCTATGCGGTAAGGAAATTCTGGGCAGTTTCTAGAATTGGTTACATGGTCAGTACAACATTGTGGGCCGAAGGGCCTGTTCTGTGCTGTAGATTTCTGTTTCTAGTTATTGAAAATGAAATAAAGGTAGGGACTACTTGGGTATAAAACTGAAGCTCTCAGCCTCCTGTTTGAAAGACATTTGAGTAAATCTCTGAGTTCAAAAGGTATATTTAATGTCAGAAATGTATACAATATACATCCTGAAATTCTTTTTCTCAGAAATACCAGTAGAAATCTAAATATCGTTGTCCCTTTGTACAAATTTGGATGTCCCTATGCAAGTCCTGAAATGCTGTCATCAAAATTATATATGTGACATTGATCATTGCAATTGACGCCTCCCAGTCACTCTTATTCAGTCTTGTTATGGTTAACATCTTTTCTTCAATTCCTGAACTATCTATATGAGAGAGGCAGCCCCTGCCTGGTTCTATTTATGTCTATCCATCTCTCTGAAGGCCGAGAAGTGCCCGCAAAGACTTCCCTATCCTGCGAGTGCCTTTATACTTCCCCAGGATCTATTCTTAGCTGTTTGCGTGTCTATGTCCCCTCTTTGCTAAGATATATAAAAACATTACATCAGCTTCCAACCACACCAGACTTAACAATTCAAGTTCTGCTGATTAGTCAATCTATTTGGCGTTTATATTCTGAGCAGATACTTCCAGTAAATACTGGAAGATTTGAGCAACATTATCTTTTATTTCCTGCTGTAAACTTAATTTCCAAACCTCTCTGCGATGAACCAGGCCATTAGGCATTCACCTGTGTAAAAATCACATGACTGTCCTTTTTTAGCTTATCTTCATGCAACCGTTGCTACTTCAAGTCTTCATTACTTCTCTTTCTGACATCCCATCATCCAACCCACCGGAATATCAGGTGTAGGAACTCTTAATTTTCTTCTCTTTCCATTCTAGAAGGATGCTGAACCTTCTAGCCAGAGCTGACTTACTGTGCATGTTTTTTTTTATTTTCATATGTTTTCAAATCGCTCCATCGGCTGTTTTATCTAAAATCTTTTCCATCCCTACGGTCAGCTGAGTATTTAATTGTTCCATCACTGACAGTGTTTCTTGGACTCCAGACTCTGGAATTGACTGCCACACCCTCCACCTGTTGCCTTGCAGATGGGATGCTAAATTGTATTTCAGTGTAACCACTCTTCTCGGATTCCACAAGACCAGTACATCCATTGGAAGAATTCATTTGTCCAGAGGGGTCAAGAGAGTTTTCCAGTAACTATCTAAGTAACTGTACTTTTGATCTATTTTGATTCTTTGCCGTGAAGTTACATGGCAGAGTCTGTAAGAAGTTTATGGTAATGGTTATGTAGACGAGCTTTTTTTCCTATCCCCTTTCGTAAGGCATTTGACAAGGTCCGGCATGGAAGGTTGGTCAAAAAAGTTCAGTCACTTGGTGTTAAGATGTGGTAGTAATTTGGATTAGACATTGGCTTTGTGGGAGAAGCCAGAGATTGGTAATAGATGGTTGCTACTCTGACTCGAGGCCTGTGACTAGAAGAATGCCAAAGGGATCGGTGCTGGATCTGTTGTTTTTCATGTATTTCAGCGACCTGGATGATAATGTGGTTAACTGGATCAGCAAATTTGCAGAGGAACCAAGATTGGGGTTGTAGTGGGCAACAAGGAAGGCTATCATGGCTTGTAGTGGGATCTGGACCAGCTGGAAAAATAAGCTTTAAAAAAAATGACAGATGGAATTTAATGCAGACAAGTGCGAGGTGTTGCATTTCAGTAGGACCAACCAGGGCAGGTCTTACACAGTTAAGGATAAGGCACTGAGGGGTATGGTAGAACAAAGGAATCTGGGAATACTAGTCCATAAATTGTTGAAAGTGGCATCACACGTAGATAGGGTTGTAACAATTTTTCTTTGCATGTTAGCCTTCATTAATCAAAGTATTGAGTACAGGAGATGGGGTGTTATGTTTCAGTTGTATAGGACATTGGCAAAGCCTAATTTGGAGTATTGTATGCAGTTTTGGTCTGCCTACAGGAAAGATATTAACAAGGTTGAAAGAATATAGAGAAAATTTACAAGAACATTGCCTGGTATGGAGGACCTGAATTATAAGGAAAGATTGTATAGTATAGGACTTTACTCCTTAAGATGTAGAAGATTGAGAGGAGATTTGTTAAAGGTATACAAAATTGAGGGGTATAGATGGGGTAACTACAAGCAGGCTTCTTCCACTGAAGTTGGATAGGGCTACAACCAGAGGTCATGGGTTAAGGGTGAAAGGTGAAAAGTTTGAGGAACATGAGGGGAAGCCTTTTCACTCGGGTCATGAGAATGAGGAACAAGCTGCCAGCACAAGTGATTGCATGCAAGCTTGGTTTCATTTGAGAGAGGTTTGGATAGGTACACGGATGGTAGGGGTGTTGAGGGCTGAAGTCCCAGTGCAGGTCGATGGGAGTAGGCAGTTTAAATGGTTTAGCATGAACTAAATGGGCCAAGTGGCCTGTTTCTTTGCTGTACTTTTTTATAATTGACTCTTTGCCTCTTCGCTAAAAAGATGAGATGGGCAATTTTGGTAAAGCATGGCCTTAAATGGCTGCCTCAAAACATAACCAAGAAGGCATAATTGAATGAGTATCATTTTTGTGTTATTGACCATTTTTCTAATTATTTCTTCCACATAGGAATATGTTTCTATTCTTCCATCCTATTTTTTTAATTAGCTTAAGGCTTTTATTTTTGGATTATGAAAATCTCTAAACTGTTAGTTCACAACTAAGATTTGTCAATAAATGTCCTTTCAGCCTGTTATGATAATGGAGAGAAAAAAGTATTTTTTATTAGCCTATTGTGTACCTGGGTTTACAAGCCATCATTCTCTGCCCATCTACTTAAACATTTGGAAAGTCATTTCCTTTTCTGTTCATTTCTTCCAAAGCTCTTCATCAAATTATTCAAGCCCATGTTTCTAATGATCTCCTTCAATTTCAACAGTGTTGTGATTTGCACCTCCCAATATCCATCTCAGTTTTGACTGCAAAATATTTAGTTATTTGGCAGTACATTATACAATTTTCTGCCTTGCTGCTACTCTCCTTTAAAGATCTCAGTTTAAAAAAAACCCTTTAATCTTCCTATCAATTGCAATTCTCTCCCTAACCCCTCAACCACTCCACACCCAAGCTTGATTCTGGTTCCTTTTTCATCTCAGACTGAATGGTACATTGTTTTACATAGTGTTCTTGGACTCAAGGTTCAATGCATACTCTTGTAACTAGAGCATGGGTTCCCGGCCTTTTTTATGCTATGGATCTCTGCCATTAAACAGAGGGTCCATGGACCCCAGGTTGGGAACCCCTGGTCTAGAGTAGAGATTTTCTTATCAGGGTAGTATTTGTCATTTCATACGGACAGGGTTATGTAAAATTGATTAAAAATTGTTGGATGTTTATCCAAAGATATTTTTCTTGCATTTTATGTACCTTCAAAGTATCTCCTACGTGAATATGTTCTACTGTATTTCTGTTCTCAAGGTCATGTTCACTGAGGAGGATGTTAAGTTTTACCTTGCAGAGTTGGCACTTGCTTTAGATCATCTTCATGGTCTGGGAATTATCTACAGAGATCTAAAGCCAGAAAAGTAAGTCGTTTATTTTGGGCATTTTTTTCCCTGTATGATCTGCAGCTTTTTTGCACATGATTGATTGTTATTAGTTCTGCCTCTCCTTTTTCCTGAAAAGAACCTTTGCAGTATTATTTAAAGGAATTATCTTTAATTGTTCCCTTTCAGTATTTTGCTGGATGAAGAGGGCCATATTAAATTGACGGGTGAGTAATTTCATTAGTGTTTCTGATTGTTACTCATTAGAAAAGATCATAAGTTGGTAACAGCATAAAACATACTGTCCTCGTTATTTATGAGTGATTGGGGACATGGAATTGTTACAGATAACAAAAAAAATTTGTTGAAGTCATTGGTAATGATACAAGTATCAGGGACATAAAGGTGTTTTTATATAAAAAAAAAGTTGGACCTTACTGCTGGTATCTCTGCATTTAGTTGCATTTTCTGGAGTATTGTCTTTAAGTCCTTCCAGCTTTCACCTTTAGACCATTCTTAAAAACTCAGTTCTGACTATGCAATTTCCCTCCACCCTCCAGTTCTTGCCCCTGCCTTGGCTTCCCCGACAACTCAATTATACGTGTGTGTGTGTATATACATATCTTGAAGCATTTCTGTATTTGTGCCATGAAAGTAATATTGCTTATTCTAAGATATAATATGCTATATTTATCATGGCTGTACTTGATCTGGTATTAGGAAATGAACCTAGTCAGGTGTCAGGTCTCTCAGTGGGAGAGCATTTTGGAGATGGTGATCACAATTCTATCTCCTTTACCATAGCATTCGAGGGGGATAGGAGCAGACAAGTTAGGGAAACGTTTAATTGGAGTAAGGGGAAATATGAGGCTATCAGGCAGGAACTTGGAAGTATAAATTAGAAACAGGTGTTCTCAGCGAAACATACAGAAGAAATGTGGCAAATGTTTAGGGGACATTTGCATGGGGTTCTGCATAGGTACATTCCAATGAGACAGGGAAAGGATGGTAGGGTACAGGAACTGTGGTGTACAAAGGCTGTTGTAAATCTAGTCAAGAAGAAAAGAAGAGCTTACAAAAGGTTCAAAAAAAACTAGGTAATGATAAAGATCTAGAAGATTATAAGGCTAGCAGGAAGTAGCTTAAGAATGAAATTAGAAGTGCCAGAAGGGGCTATGAGAAGGCCTTGGCAGACAGGATTAAGGAAAATCCCAAGGCATTCTACAAGGACGTGAAGAGCAAGAGGATAAGACGTGAGAGAATAGGACCAATCAAGTGTGTATGGAACCAGAGGAGATAGCAGAGGTACTTAATGAATACTTTGCTTCAGTATTCACTACAGAAAAGGATCTTGGCGATTGTAGGGATGACTTGCAGCGGACTGAAAAGCTTGAGCATGTAGGTATTAAGGAAGAGGATGTGCTGGAGCTTTTGGAAGGCATCAAGTTGGATAAGTCACTGGGACTGGATGGGATATACCCCAGGCTACTGTGGGAAGCGAGGGAGGAGATTGCTGAGCCTCTGGCGATGATCTTTGCATCATCAATGGGGACAGGAGAGGTTCCGGAGGATTGGAGAGTTGCGGATGTTATTCCCTTATTCAAGAAAGGGAGTAGAGATAGCCCAGGAAATGATAGACCAGTGAATCTTACCTCAGTGGTTGGCAAGTTGATGGAGAAGACCCTGAGAGGAAGATATTATGAACATTTGGAGAGGCATAATATGATTAGGAATAGTCAGCATGGCTTTGTCAAAGGCAGACTTGAGTGAATTTTTTGAGGATGTGAGTAAACACATTGATGAAGGTAGAGCCATAGATGTAATGTATATGGATTTCAGCAAGGCATTTGACAAGATACCCCATGCAAGGCTTATTGAGAAAGTAAGGAGGCATGGGATCCAAGCGGACATTACTTCGTGGATCCAGAACTGGCTTGCCCACAGAAGGCAAAGAGTGGTTGTAGATGTGTCATATTCTGCATGGAGGTCAGTGACCAGTGGTGAACCTCAGGAATTTGTTGTGGGACCTCTATTCTTTGATTTTTTTTTTTTTTTTTTTTTTTTTTTTAAATGACCTGGATGAGGAAGTGGAGGGATGGGTTAGTAACTTTGCTGATGACAAAAAGGTTGAGGGTGTTGTGGATAGTGTGGAGGGCTGCCAGAGGTTACAGCGGGACATTGATAGGATGCAAAACTGGGCTGAGAAGAGGCAGATGGAGTTCAACCCAGATTAGTGTGAGGTGGTTCATTTTGGTTGGTCGAATATGATAGCAGAATATAGCATTAATGGCAAGACTCTTGGCAGTGTGGAGGATCAGAGGGGTCTTGGAATCCGAGTCCATAAGACATTCAAAGCTGCTGCGCAGGTTGATTCTTGTGGTTAAGAAGGCATATGGTGCATTGGCCTTCATCACCCGTGGGATTGAGTTTAAGAGATGAGAGGTAATGTTGCAGCTATATACGACCCGGGTCAGACCCCACTTGAAATACTGTGCTCAGTTTTGTTCACCTCACTTTAGGAAGGATATGGAAACCATAGAAAGGTTGCAGAGGAGATTTACAAGGATGTTGCCTGGATTAGGGAGCATGCCTTATGAGAATAGGTTGAGTGAACTCGGCCTTTTCTCCTTAGAGCGATGGAGGATGAGAAGTGACCTTATAGAGGTGTACAAGATGATGAGAGGCATTGATTGTGTGGATGGTCAGAGGCTTTTTCCCAGGGCTGAAATGGTTGGCATGAGAGGGCACAGTTTTAAGGTGCTTGGAAGTAGGTACAGAGCAGATGTCAGGGTAAGTTTTTTATGCAGAGAGTGGTGAGTGCGTGGAATGGGCTGCCAGTGGTGGCAGTGGAGGCAGAAACAATAGGGTCTTTTAAGAGACTCCTGGATAGGTACATGGAGCTCAGAAAAATAGGGGACTATGGGTAGGCCTAGGTTGTTCTAAGGTAAGGACATGTTTGGGTTGGTTTTCTATGTTTCTATGCGAAGACATTATGACTCCTTGTGGTGTTCTCGCCACCTTATAATATTTGCCTAGCTCATGTAATTTTGTTTTAATGATTTTTTTAAATCTCTTGGTCACTGGAAAGAGCAGACAATTTTCTGTACTTTCATTATGAGGTGTTGACTAATAGTTGTAACAACATGTTTATTATTTAAAATGTTGGGGAAACGGACTAATTATATTATCCCCCAGGTATCTTCTTGTATTAGTGTGAATATGCTTTTACAAAAAAGGATGTGAAAATCCTTAAAATTAACATTTGTAATTTGCCTACAAGTAACCTTGCAATGTACCTCCAGGTTACGAAATGGTTGCATTGCTAGAAAACAATCCATATTGTGAGGTTCCCCCTCTCCCCATTTAATCAGTAGAGAAATGTTACTCTCCATTAGTTTTTTTTCTTTCAACAGTAATCCCCTCAGTGTATGTAGTCCATGGGCAAGGGAAGTCTGATTGAATAATGGGCAAAAGAGAAATGGTAGTTGTTTTAATTAACTAGAAATGGATATTGTTTGACAAAGTATCATTGTATGAGTAACTAATCAAATTGCTTTCAGTTTTTACGGCAATTCCATTTAGCTGTTCAATAAACAAGCAATAAATTAGTTCAGTTCTCTGTATAGATTTTGCTTTTTTAAATAAATTCCATGTGTGAAATTGGTTGCCATTTATGAATTCTGTAATGATGAATTTGTTACCAACATTGACGTAGCATGGGTAAACACAGTATATATTTTTAAATTTGTATATTCAATAGCCACTTTATTAGGTACAGGAGTGGAACCTGGTGTAGTCTTCTATTGCTCCAGCCTATCATTTCAAAGTTCCAAGTGTTGTGCATTCAAGAATGCTGTTCTGCACACCATTATTGTAACACATGGTTATTTGAGCTACTGTCGCCTTCCTAACGGCTTGAAACAGTCTGACCTCTTTCAATAACAAGGCGTTTTTGTCCACGGCATTGTAACCCATTGGATGTTTTCTTGTTTTACATACTATTCCCTATCTAATAGTATGAATCATACTATTCATAATATTCCCTGTCTCCCATCCACTGCATAATGTACTGGTTGGGCACAGGAGTACATTCAGCCAGAGACTCATTCCACCAAGATGCAACACTGAGCGTCATAGGAAGTCATTCCTTAATGTAACTTTTTTTTCTTTCTCTGGCCATATCTACATTTCCTTCTTGCTTTTTAACTGTTTTTGATGGAGGTCGGGTTTGAGGACGTGATTGTTTTAATTTGTTTAACTCTACTTGATACCTAGTTAGCCCATTGCTTGCTTTGCTTTGCTTTTTAGATTAGTTGCACGGTGGGTTTTTTTTCTCTTATTGACATGTTTGAAAATTAGTATACTATTATATTACTTGGTTATTTTATATTTAAACTGCACTGTCTGTACTAATTCTTTTTGTATTAATATCTCTTGTAAATTTATATTGCAACTGTGTATCAGTGCTTATATGGTTTACTTTTTGTGTACTAATTCAATAAAAAGATTTAAAAAGAAAGGAAGTCATTCCTGCCTGTGGCTATCAAACTTTACAACTCCTCGCTTGGAGGGTCAGACACTCTGAGCCAATAGGCTGGTCCTGGACTTGTTTCCATCTGGCATAATTTACATATTATTATTTATGGTTTTATATTGCTATATTTATATTCTATTCTTGGTGTAACTGTAACGAAACCCAATTTCACTTGGGATCAATAAAGTATGTCTATCTATCTATAACTCTAGACTGTTTTGCTTGAAAATCTCAGGAGGTCTGCAGTTTCTCCGATACTCAAACCACTCTGTCTGGCACCAACAATCATTCCGTAGTCAAAGTCACTTGAATCACATCTTCCCCATTTTGTTGTTTGGTCTGAACAGCAACTGAACCTCTTGACCATGTCTGCATGCTTTCATGCCTTGAAATGCTGCTGCATGATTGGCTGATTAAATATTTGCATTAACAAGTGAGTGTACAGGTGTGCCTAATAAAGTAGCCACTGTATTTTTCAATGTTCCTAAGTTAATGATTACAGCCAAATTGAATAGTATGACTAAACAAAAATTTAGATTAAAATGCTGAAAGTTAAAACCATTCTCATCAAATGTAATCCTTTTGTCAAAGTAATGCTGCTAAACTTTGTGGCATTTTCCTCCAGTTTGGTAACTACTTGTCTTCAAAGGGTTAATATGCAGTTTGTTCATTATCAACTTAAAGAATAGAACCTTTGTAGAGCAACTTGGGAATTTAGACTCAAATCAGTAACTTGGACGCCAGTGGAAAAGCAGCCATCAAATGTTAGATTACTCTTCCATTGTGGTCGTTCCTGAACAAATTGTCATCTTTGCCAAGTGTTGGAATTAACATATTGCACCTTGATGTTAATATGCCAAATAGCTAATGAGTCCGAAAATGCTCCAGATGGACCACTGTCTCTGCTTTTCCTATGACCACATATATCACGCAGTGTAGCAGTTCCAGTTGAGTTTGAGGCCTCTGTATCATGATTTTGAACCAGTGCAGAGTGCAAGTATCAGCTAAATGTCACATGGCAATTCCAGGAAATCCAACCCAATGGCTTTTCTAACCCTACCACCCCCCCCCCCCCATCACGTTCTTTGATTTGGTTTCAAAAATATCAAAACTGTACAAGTTTTCAATACTAGGTTATGGCATGAACTCTAAAATAAGTTCTTCTGCATTTAGATTTTGGGTTGAGCAAAGAATCTATCGATCATGAGAAGAAAGCCTATTCGTTCTGTGGTACCGTGGAGTACATGGCACCAGAGGTAGTCAACCGTCGGGGTCACACTCAAAGTGCCGACTGGTGGTCTTTTGGTGTTCTCATGGTAAGCTTTTTAATTTGACCATATTGGTCTTTCTGCACTAAAATGTATTTGGCCAGTTTGCTCAAAAGTTTTCAAACATAAAATAAATATGGAAATACTGAAAACGTTTAGCAGAGCAGATCAGACAGCCTCCATAGAATGTGGAAGCAGTTACTGTTTCGGGTCCAGGACCATACATCAGAACTTGGAACAGAAAACCAATTGTTTTAATTAATAACAGTATGGTAGGGATGGATAAAGTAAATGAAATATGGATAGCACAAACCCATCTTAATGTAGCACTTAAGCAGCAGATAATCTTTTGTGTGTGTAATATGTAAGGTTATGGGACATGATTGATGGAATAGAGCCAAAGTTAAGGAAACGGCTAGTTCTTGTGCATAGAGATTTCCAACATCTGCAATATTTTTTTTGTTTTCAGAGAATAAATTTATTTCAGTTGTGAATTTTGTTTTTGAGGACTGATTTATAATTGCAAAAGAACTCAACATTAAGCTTGTTTTGGGGAAGCTATTTCTTCAAAGATTTGTTCCAAAGCAAAAGTAAAATTACAGTTTCTAATCCAAACTTTTTAGTTGATTTCTAGTTCCAGCACTTCTGTTAATGGAATGTGAATATTTTTGATGTGTATTATCCATCCCTGAACTGAAGAGACAATTAAAAGTCAACCACATTGTTGGTTAGAGTCACAGACTAATCAGAGGTCCTCTCCAGTGGAGCTTTTGGCACTTAACATGCAGATAGCTAGAATTACTATTACTAAGACTAACTTTAATTTTAAGATATAATTTTTTACTTGAATTTAAAATCCCCAGTGGCTGTGTTGGGATTCAAGCTCATTTCT
This sequence comes from Mobula birostris, assembly GCF_030028105.1. Taxonomy (NCBI): domain Eukaryota; kingdom Metazoa; phylum Chordata; class Chondrichthyes; order Myliobatiformes; family Myliobatidae; genus Mobula; species Mobula birostris. The sequence continues at coordinate 81,110,528 of NC_092375.1, read as the reverse complement.
ATGTATCTGTAATACAAAATTCCAGCTGAGAGTGCTATATATTGGCTTCTGATACCTGCACCTCAATTTCAAAATTAAATGTGTCAAATGATAACATTATGCTGGTGTTGTCTCTTTTATACAATCAGAGTGGCAGAGAAAGTTGCAAAGGGATTTCATAAAGCAACTGTGGGGGAAAGCTCTGGAATATTAAACTCTGGGGAATTAATGGAAGTTGAAGGTCTACTTTAGACCCTGAATAGGTGGATCAGAGTTGTACACTAGAAATTATGGAGGAAAAAGTTGAAGTATGAACAGAGATGGCTAAAGTCAGACAAAATGCATTTTGAAATATTTAATTCACCATTTCGAAGACACTAGAATGTAAAGTGTTGGAATTCATGTTGCATCTGTACAAACTGATGGTTTAATTGCATCTAAGGTTCTGTCTTGATTTTGGCCACCAAGCAATAACAAAAGTCCATAGTTCTTTATCATTGATATAGATTCCAATGGCTTTTAATTCCTGCACGCACAGCAGATTAATAAACGCAGGGTTGGTTCCTGTGTTGAATGACTAAATGTGGTGCTGTGATTACTTTAACATTTGACTTGCACCATTTTTGAGTACTTCAATGAATTTTCCTAATAACCTAGTGCTAGATCAGTGGTTGATTTTTTGCATAGTAAACGAATTGTCACCATCAGTATACTGCCAAATACCTGATTGCCATTTATTCATTTTCCTATACTTTCTTAAAAGATGCTATCTTGCTGCATTGAGCTGTTATTCTGCCACCTTTAGTCACTTTGAACGGTTCCTGGGCTTGAGCTTAATTCAGTTCACTATATTTGAATAAAGTTTGTGGTACTTCATTTGGATTCCCAATGCTATTCCAAAGAGCAAGGTTTAAAGATCTGATGACCTCCAGTTTGTCTCTAAGACTGCTCACAAAACTACTTGTTGTATCTCTTTTGAACTACTGTCACCGCAACCGCAATCTGAAGTCTGTATTTTCCCCTTAAGTAACGTACTTTTAAACCACCCTTACAAAGTATTGGGCACATGGCCAAGTGGTTAAGGCGTTCGTCTAGTGATCTGAAGGTCGCTAGTTCAAGCCTCAGCTGTGGCAGCATGTTTGTGCCCTTGACAAGGCATTTAACCAAATTGCTCTAGTGTCTGTGCGAGGAGTGGCGCCTCACACAGACTTTCAATCTGCGCCTTGTAAGGCATGGTCTGGGTGGACGTTCCCTCCCTCCCTCCCCCCTTACGAAGTAGATTTTACAATCTCTTGAAGGACGCAGTGGACTTAATTTTCAGGAATGCAGATATGGCACTTTTAAGTGGACGAAGGTATAATCATGGGAGAGAAAAATCATAGAAGAGAGGAAGAATAAGCAGACTAAAATGGCAGGATGTAAGGCTTCTTCTACCCAGATTCTTGTTAGCAAATATGCAGTTGTTGAAGAACAAGAATGAGGGCCAAGATTGCTGTATCAGAGGGAGATGAGGAACTGCTGCATTCTGTTTCACGGAGGCATGACTCATGTCAGACTGCTGATTTGAAGAGGGCAAAAGGTGGGGATCTGTATTTCATGATAAACACTTCCTGGTGCTCAGACATAGCAGTCTTGTTGCACTCCTGTTCCCTGACCTAGAATATCTAATGATTGTTATCTGTTCTAGTTAGAGAGTTCTCTGTAATCTTGACCGCAGTTTATATACAACCAAAGGCTGATGTTAAGCAAGCACTTAAATTGTTAAGTGCCTTTCTCAGCAAACCAAGAAATACTCTATCTGAATGTCTTTCAACTCATTGGGGATTTCAATCCAGCCTGCCCAATTCTCAGCATATCACCTGAAGCACTAGGGGACGCAACACAACCAGACAGCCACTATACTACCATAAGGAATGCCTACTGTTCCATCCCTACATTGCATTTTGGGAAACTTGATCATCTGGCTATCCTCCTGTCTGCATTTATGCCCTGCCACAGCTGTTGAGCATCCTTCTGATTCCAGTTTGATCCAAAATTGCCACTTCACATGTGAGATGGCTTTCCTGAGGTCGTACTTGGACCTCTTATATTTTACTTGGTCGCCACACCTGAATAGCACTGATCTAGTCCTCAGCAGATTGTGGCTCTCTTCGTTTATCCAGGGATTCTGGTTGGAAGACAATAATTTTGTGGGGGCACTAACTTTATAACTTCCATGACAAATGTGGCATATTCCTCTGAGTTGAAAGCCGCCTTTAACACCAATGGATACAAGGTCACGATAGAGAGACACCACTTCTTCCTCAGAGGACACTGGCACAAGGCAGTCATCAACATTGAAGCAATGCAAAACCTTATCCACTGTCTCGAGACTGAACTGTTCTTCATTGTCTTCTGTGCATTTCCTAAGGGCAAAAATGGCACCGCTCAGTAATGAAGTTGCTCCAAAAAATGTACCACCATTCTAAAGTTTACCCTACTTTGGCTGACTGATCAGGCCACCAGAGAAACCTCAGCAGAGCTGCATCTTCTGGTACTTTTAACCCAATGAAACATTGATTCAATTTCTGCCATAGTCACTGCTGATTCTTTTTTGAATCAGGTTATGACACCAGTGAGTGAGCTAGTAAGATGTGGTCCCTGTAAAAACTGAGAATTAAGTGATATTCCCTGATAAGTCAGACACAACACAAAGTTTCCCTTTTCCACATCATGATAAACACCATGATGTTGAATATACCAGTCTTCCCCATCACTGCATTTGAGATCCTCTGCTGGCTGTCTCTTTAGGCATAAGCATTGGAAATGGCATCCTTCATGAAAGCTGTGCAGTCAATGTGAAATGACAAATCCTTCCTAAACCTCTTCAGATTTAGGGTACACTGTTCATCAATCTTCCTATTATTTGGCATATTAACCTCCTTTCTCAAAGGTAAACTAATCTGGTAGTGGCCATCCACCAGTTTTGCAGAATTTGCAATCAGCTCCATGAACTTGTTGTCTTCTCTCAATAAACCAGGTTGTTAATCCTGACTGAATTCTGTAAAGTCTGCCTTGAACTGCTGCTGCCAAAGCTTATCCAAGTTCAAAACTGAGATCCTGTTAACTATCAGCTCAGGCTGTGCACCGTCTCTTCCAGCAACATTGTCTCCTTTCAGTGGCCCATTCACAATCCAACTGAACATTGTTCTAATTGCATTTGGTCCATCATTAACACTGAATCATTTGCAACGGCTCTAATGCTTTAGGCACATTTGTCCCTTTTAACAGTTCAATTTCTGAATCAGTCTTCAGCAAATGGACAAGTTTCAGGTGAGACCATCCTGGAGATCCCTTTGTCATAAAATGTTCCCTTTGCGGACAGACATACTTTACTTTCCTGAGTATAGATATAGAGTAGTTCACAATAGTTTTCACAATCTAAACCAGCCAGTTCCAAATCTGAAACAATGTAGCTATTCACAGGCTTCTCTTGACCCATAGTGCATGAGAGAATATGTGTCCTTTTTCCTATAAGGCCACCGTGCAGAACACTACTGTACTTTGATCTAGGAAAGCTTAAGTAATCACTGTCTTGTTACCATTCTTAGGTTTCACTTGTACTGGAACTATGGGAAGTTTACAATCATGGTCACCAGCCCTTGTAAGGCCATTAGATACCGGGGCATTACTCACTGCTATGTCTGATTCTTTCACAGCTTATTTTAATTCTGCACCCTTTTTGTCAAAGTGAATGTGAAGTATGCTGGGATGCTTGCCAGTGTATACCTTGCATGAAAGATGCTTGCTGAATGTGCCCTGTACACAAACAGCCAAAGCAGACACCATTTTGCTTTAGAAAAGCAGTCTTCTCACTATGAACCCTTTTCTTCGGCAGAGGGCACAAATCTGATGTAAGTTCACCCTCGCCAAACAAACAAGCCCTTTTGGCTGAAAAGACCACTTCTCTTTCATTAGTTCCAGGTTCAATTTTAGCTTTACTTTTCACAGTGGCCACACTAATGGCAAAGCTGCTTCCTTCAGCTTTTGTTCACAACCTTTGCTTATTGCAGGTGATGTAGCATTCTGTATATTCTCAAGCATCAGGTGCGTAGCAATCTTCACTTGGCTTTCAATAAAATCAACAATGTCAGTGAAAGTAATCGTATGGTTTTGATTTTCTTGCAGTTCACAGACCATCATTCTCCATTTATCCCTAAGTCTATAGGGTAATTTCCTTAGTGTTTCCATGCTGTACGTGAATGTCCCCATGATCCGTTTGAGCTCATTGGATATAACATAAGTTCAGAGTTCCTCATTAGTACAGCCTGAGAGTAAACACCCTGAACTACCTCTTGGGGTTCTAGCCCATGTTTCACAGACGCTTGAGGAACAAATTAATCAATATTGACATTGAATATTTTTGTTTTCTTCTGTGCCCTGTCCATATAGGAACTCACACCATAGGGCTGTCCTTCTGGAGCACTTTCAGTACTTGCCACACTCAAAGCCCTTAGCACATTAACTTTGGCCACCTGTGCGGCAATTTCTTCCTCCAACTTAAACTGTTCTTTCCTTTTCCGTAGCTGTTGCTGTTCTTGCACTTCCAGTGCCTGTTTGTCCTTCACTAATCACTGATGTGCTATTAATGCAGCTAAGTCTGCCTCTCTTTTAATGTGTGCAAAGAAGGTAGTAGATGCAGAAGATTTTCTTTCTGCAACAGACGTTTGAGCATTGACATTTGACACAGTCGGTTTCACATCTTGTGGATCCTCTGCTACATGCACAGTCAAACCATGTCTTGGATTTGAGAAGTATTGTCTGTTGGAAAGTGAATTACATTCACTTGTTGCAGCAACATAAACCTTAAATGGAACATGTTTGGTTCATCCACTGTTTCGTATCCTCTATGAATGCACTGCAATAGCGATCAATGTTTTTGAAACATTTGTTCTACTTGTTCAGCCTTGGGGTTAGCATGTGACATTGCTTAACAGCTTCAGAGACTTATCAAGTCCTCAAGATGAGATTGCACTTAAGGCATTTTAATTTTCATAAGATCATTAATTGATGGTATTAAACTTTTCATTTTGTTGAAGTTTGTTTTATACTTTGAAGGCTTTTGATTAGATAAGCCTTGACTTTGCTTTAATTTCTGTTTTTCAAGCCTCAACTCCAGTGTTGTTGGCACCAATTCCATGCTTCAGTACACTCTTGTTACTTTCTCGAGGGTGGCTTGCAATGAACTTTGTTTGCTGCTGCACTGGTCATGTTAAGATTCAACAAATGTAGGCAAACAAACAAACTGTCCATGCAGTCACAACACTTAAACCAACCCGAACAAACAGCCTTCAAATCAAATGTCAACAACTGGAATATTCCAGCACTTCAATAAAAGAAAGCAACGAGCCATCAGGTAAATAATACTCGGATCGAACAATGGTCCCCAGTAGACAAGCAGTGCCGACCATTCAGAACTGTGGTCAAACCACAGATACAGAGCATGCATCAACTAAAGGTGATTTACTTGCCACTACACAAACAAGAGAAGATCTGCAGATGCTGGAAATCCAAGCAACACACAAAATGCTGGAGGAACTTAGCAGGCCAGTTAGCATGTATGGAAAAGAGTACAGTTGACATTTCGGGCCGAGGCCCTTCAGCAGGACTCTACTTACCACAAGCTGCACCAGTTCTGCTAAGAGGTTCGAGGCAATAGATTGGTGTTCATTTGGTTTAATGTATGTTTTTGTTGACAAAATGTAGCGGTTACTTGAAAACAAGCCAAAACTGCTCAGAGATTAAGACATGGTAATCAACATTGTATAATGCGCTTCCAAATAACAAATTTCCAAATCGAAAATATTTTTGATCCTTTATTACAAAACCAGCAAAGACTAACAATCTTGTAGTGAGTTTTAAAAAAATTAATGAAACTAAATTAGCGATATAATGGTCTAATTAGCAGTCTTATAGCAATATTAGTGATACTAAGTGATATAATAGCATACTTGATCAACTAACGATATAACTAAGCATTCTAATTGGAATAATTTATTAGCAGTCTACAAAAAATATAATTCCCCAGCTGCCTCTTAACAACTAAGACAAAATGTGAATTCCTAATTATACTCATTTGTTTCTAGTGCGCCCCAAACATGTAACAGATTACATAATAAGTGTGCCACAAAATACAGTACAGGCGGAAAATAAATGCAAGGTTCCTACACATATGTTAGCTTTTTGTTCTCTTTTAATGAAACCACTTGTTCCAGGAAATGCTTTAGAATAAGTTTGGCAGTGATCCCATCATTTTATTTTGCATTTCATTGGAAATGTTTTATTTTGAGGTAGTGTGTTGAATATTTTGAACTGTTTCACTGTTTTTCAAAGTGCTACTTATAGTGTCGGGTAATGTAATGGATGACAGATAACACATTGTTTATAATAGAAACTTCTACATGATTCACAATCACTGTTATTGAGTTGTGTTCACGTTAAGGGACAGTGCCTGACATAATGACATCAATGTAAGGCAACCGCTTTTGGTTTGTTCATAATGGAAGTGAAGGGCTGCAGCTTTTGTTGAGCACACGAAACAACACACGTGTATTTTATTCACAAAGTCCTATACTGGTGACCCTAACACTCTCGGACTCTTCCAGATTGTCAACCAACGCAGTCGGTTTGAAACTGCTGGAGTTTGGGGAATAAGATAGTTTTGCACAGACTGAAGCCCAGTCTGCGCTGTGAGAAATCACCATGAACAATTCCAAATTGTACAATGTCGTAGCATTGCTAAGTAGTTCCACTGCAGCCAGAGTGATGAGTGCACTAGAAGACCGGTCTGCATGTGATAAATATGTCACTCTGAAGACTCACCTATGAAAGACTTTTGGATTGTCTGAGTCTTTGTGCGCTAGACAATTGTTCTCCTTACCTGGCTTGGGTGATGCTAGGCAAGGAGATAGTCTACACTCAGCTAGGCAAAGGTGCATCACTCCTCCTTTCCCTGTCTCAAGCCTCGTTAGCACAGCCTCCAGCAGAATCACGCCTGTGACTCTGAACCAGACAATGCCAGGTCTGTTTTTATCATGCACACTTAGGCATGAATACCAAGTGCCAACTGTCATGCAGCTTTGACGGTGCCAGTGCGTCGGGATATTGGAGGTCTTTGAACACTGTGGGTTCCAGCTGCCAGGGTCATCTATTGTTCATTATGGACACCCTTTCAGGACGATGCTTCCTGTGTGACATGGGTGCTCAAGTGATGTGCTGCCAGTATCACCAATTGATTATAAGGCAGAGAGTGTCAGGCCCTCACTGGAGGCTGCCAATGGTAGCAGGCTCCAGACTTATGGGATGCAATATGTTAACACTCTGCTTCAGTGAACAGTGCTACACATGGGATTTCGTCTTGGCTAAAGTTGGTAGAACTCTGCTCGGCACAGATTTCTGTGCACCAAAAGTACTGTTAGTAGATCTTAAGAGCTGTCTGCTTATGGACACAAAGGACCTCGGGTTGTTACTCTGAACCCTCCCCCCCCAGTAAGTTCCCCATGACGACTGTCTAATGCATACACCACCACATGATAATTCACTTGCTTGTTGGGCAAATTCCAAAACCTCACCATGCCCTTATTTTTCACTACAGTCACAAAGCATGGGGACGAGCACCATGTTTCCACAACTGACTTGCCAGTCCATGCCCGTTGGTGTAGACTGGACTCAAAAGCTGGCCAGTGCGAAGGCTGTTTGCTAGTATGGAAACGCTTGGCAGTGTACACTGGTCAAATTGCCCTCTGGCTTCACTCCTTTATATGGTCCCTAAGCCCAATGGTGGTGGTTGTCCATGCGGCAAATACTGCCGCATTAACAAGGCCACCACCACCGATCATCACCTAGTCCCACATATTCAAGACTTTTCGGCACACTTAGCCAGAAAGATAATTTTTTTCTAAAGTGGACTTTCTTAGGGTCTACCATTAGGTGCCTGTGTGCGCTGAGGGTGTTCCCAAACCTGCTGTTATAACCCTGTTTGCGTTTGAGTTTCTGGACTGAAAAATGCAGCAGACTTTAAAGCGACTAATGGACTCCGGTAAAGGACAGCGGACATGACCAAGGGATTTGATGACACCAAGTGAACTCTTTCAAACAGGACCCTATTGGCGTACCCACTCCCCTACACGACTATGCCATGTGTACTGTGCACAAACGGTTGGAGGGGTGCAGCAGCTGCTTGCTTCTTTCATCAGGCAGAACCACATCCCAGAGATGAAGTACAGCACAGTTGACTGAGCTTTTCAGTGACTAGCTGGATGTCCATCATTTTCACTGGAGGGTTGGCATTTCACAGCATTCATTGGCCATGAATCCTTCGTGCCCACGATAACCAAAGCATTAGACAGTTGGTCTGAATGGCAGCAACACCATCTGGCTTACATTTCAAAATTCATGACTGACATACAGCACATCGAAGGGTAAAATGATGCTGTGACTGATTGCCTCTCACGGCCCGCTGTCAATGCCATTCACATTATGCCGGCATGGCAGCCAACTAAGCTACTGACCCATAGGTCCAGGCTTACAGAGCATCAGTTACGGGCCTGCAGTTTGCTGACATGAAATTCAGGGACACAGTCTTAACCAGTCCTCCTCGCACAATTGTGCCTGCAAACTGGAGGCATTCATAGCCTCTTGCATTCATAGCCTCTTGCATTCATAGCCTCTTGCATCCAGGCAGGAAGGCTTCACAGAACCTGGTTGCTTTAAAGTTTGTGAGGGACATTGAGTCTGGAGTACAGCCTTGTGTGTCAGCAGGCGAAAAATTAACTCGCGTTCAGACACCATTGATGCCTTTTGAAGTCCTCAGCAGCTGAACCACGTCAGTGTGTTCCTGGCTGGTCCTCTGCTTTCTCTCCTCCCCCCCCCACCAGTTTCATGCATCTTCTTACTATAGTGGACTTGTACAATGTGGCCCGGGTATCCATCAACCCCTAGGTCACTCTGTTCAGAAAGCCACAATAGCTCAGAAACTAGGTTTTAAATTGCTTCATACCATAGCGTATCACCTGCAGTCCAATGACCTGTGAGAGCAGTTTCACCGTTACTTAAAGGCTTCTCTGTGAGCCTTCCTAATGGATAGTCTTGGCACAATCATCTCCCGTGGGTTCTCTTGTGGCTCAGAATGTGTGTTTCAGTAGATCACCATAAACCAGTCCAACAAGACCTGGATGATTTCACTACTGTAGCCCCTGCATTATGACATGACCTGAATGAACAACCAGAGGCACCTGCTCTTACTGTAACCAAGGCACAGAGGATCTGTTCCGAGTGGCTCATTCAAGCTCCAGATGGACACTCAATGGCGGTTTTGGTGAATAATAGAAACTGTTATGCACAATTCACAAACTCTGTCATTGAGTTGTGTGTACTTTAAGAGACTGTCTGACATAATGATGTCAGAGTAAGGCAATTGCTTTTGGTTTGTTCATAATGGGAGTAAAGGGCTGCAACTTTTGTTAAACTCATAAAGCAATTCTCATGCTTTAGTCTCAAAATTCTACAGTAGTAGCTGTTGGTTGTAGTTGGAATGGAGATGATTGTGTAATCTGTGCACTAATCAAATGTGGCAGTTGCATTAGTGACCTTATGTACGTAATTTGTTTGGTGTTCTCTTCCCATAAACCTTTCAGGAGAAATTGCTGTAATTTTATTGGAAGTTTCTCTAAAGCCATTATTTCAGTTATTTTAAATAGACGGTTTACCAAGCAAATGAACTTTGTCTTCTGGGACCTGACTATGAAGTCATTTCCAACACTGGCTGACACCTTGTCTTGGACATTTTGTATTTGAAAGTGGTGCTAGAGTAACTTTAATTCTGTTTTTCTTTCTAGTTTGAAATGCTTACAGGCACCTTGCCTTTTCAAGGGAAGGACAGAAAAGAAACTATGACAATGATCCTGAAGTAAGTATCCTTCAGTATTTTGAGCCTGTAAATGATATTCTTACAGCTAAAAGTATTGTTCTTGTGTTCCATTCGGCAAAGTAAGTTTTCTTAATTGCTTGTAACACTATTCTTACCTGTATATCACCTCCCTGGTGCCCCCTCTTCCTTTCCTTTCTCCCATGGTCCACTCTTCTCTCCTGTCAGATTTCTTCTCCAACCCTTAATCACTTGCCAGCTTTTTACTTCATCTCCCTCCCCTACCTTCTTAGTCTGGCTTCTTCCCCCTTCCTTTCCAGTCCTGATTGAAGGGTCTTGGCCCGAAACATCAACAGTTTATTTGTTTCCAAAGATTATGGCTGACCTACTGAGTTCCTCCGGTATTTGTCTGTTGCTCTGGATTTCCAGCATCTGCAGGATCCCTTGTGGTTATTAATTGCTTGTATGTTTCTTGCAGAGCAAAATTGGGAATGCCTCAATTTTTAAGTGCAGACTCCCAAAGCCTGTTGCGAATGCTTTTCAAACGCAATCCTGGAAATCGACTAGGTATTTATGATTCTAATATATAATAACTAATGCACTGGAAGTTTAAGCAATGTATTTATAGAATTGTAAGGCATAGAAGCTGGTAATTTGTTTTATCATGGGCATACCTAATCTTAATCTCATTTGCCTGACTTTTGGGCATAGCCATAAATTTCCTTTTTGTTGGTATATTTTCAGTTATTCAATTACATCCATTTTGAACGTTACAATTAAGTTACTTTCAGGTAGTTTATTCCAGTTCAGAACTCAATGTGGGAAAAAAACTGCTCTCATTTGGCTTTCTCTACCCTCCAGCTACTTTAGGTTAGTTTTCAGAGAATTCATTTTTCTGCCAGTGGAAATAGTGTTTTTTAAATTAACTATATTAAAGCTAGATGGAATGAGAAACTTAAGAGTTACAGACATGCCAGATGCTCTGCCCTGCAGCTGGTACCCCGCTAGAGGTGCAGCCTTTTAGTTAATCTCATCACCAACTGAACTATCACTTTTTCCAGGTTAATATGAAAACCCCTGTAGTACTGTTTTGAAGAGGATTAGGGGAATTTCTTTATTAATGTTCTAAAGTTCCGGCTAATATTTATCTTTGCTCAATGTTACTTAGAAGAAATTCAAGTTATCATAGTTATTTTTGCAACCATGGCAGGACTTCAGTGGTAAATTATTTTCTTGAAGCAGTGCTTTGGATGGTCTGCAATGGATTTGTAAGGTGATAGGTTTAACTACAAGCTTTGCTTCTTTGATTATCTTGTAATGTTAGAGAGTAGGAATAAGTATCTTGTACAGCAGGCAAGAAATGGATCCAATTCAAATGCAGCAATTTGGTCATCAGTGTTCTTTTAGATATAATGCCAAATAATATCTGCCACACCTTGCCACTATAATGATTATGCATGGTCAGTACAATCAGTATGGTCACTGAGGACCTTGGGCATAATAGGAATGAAAGATCCACTTATAACATCAATGTTACTTAGTTTTTGACGGCAAGGATGGTGGAACATATTATGACAGAAAGTGTTTTCTTGTTAATTTTCAGATTGAAAATTTTCTATTCATTGTTTTATAATGAGGCATTAAGGTGCTGGGTGGTGGAGAGGAGATTGCAAATAAATTATACCTTTTATTTCAAACCAGGAGCGGGTCCAGATGGTGTCGAAGAAATTAAAAGACACAGTTTCTTTTCCACCATTGATTGGAATGTAAGTACATGTGTGCGTTTTTAAGTAATTTTTGGATTGAATTTTAATTTTTAATTAACTATAAATAGTTACTTTGTGTAGAGAGGTGTAATTATTTTATTTTCAAAAAGTAAGTCATTAAATTGGCTTATTTTTGCAAGATTTTGGGAGTGTAGCTTTCAACTTTGGAATTTTGTCATATCATTCTGCACAATTACACAGTGTTTCATCTAATGTATATTCATTTATGATTAATTTCAGAAATTGTGCAGAAGAGAAATACAGCCACCTTTCAAACCTGCAATTGGTAGACCAGAAGATACTTTCTATTTTGATCCAGAATTCACAGCAAAAACACCAAAAGGTAATGCAACCAAAAAGCCATTGTAAATGTAAGCAGATGATCCATAAATTTATTGCTAGTTCAACTGTGATGCAGTTCTGTGTTGAAGGACGGGCTGTACAACCATTGCATGCAAAATTTTTACTTGTTCTACGGTTTCTTTGTGGTGTGAAATTAAAATATACCCAGGTGTCAATGACTGGCTCCTTCGATTGAGTTACTATAAATAGTTCATCCTGTGATGTACATCAATTCAAATATATTTTCAGAAGCATGTGAATATGGTCTCTGTAAAGCCTATTGACAAATATAATGCTGTTTAGATTCTCCTGGTATCCCACCCAGTGCCAATGCTCATCAGCTCTTTCGTGGATTCAGTTTTGTGGCAAATACCTCAGAGGAAGAACCCCAGCCCATGCAAACAGCTACACATCCAGTTATACAGGTAATGAAAGTGAAAATTACAAGCGAACTGTGTTTGAACATTTCAAGAATGACTAATTCAAAGAAAGTATTTTTTTTTTGGTGAAAGGCATTTGTTTCATTTTAAATTCACATGAAGAAATTCGGTAATATTTTAGTTCAAACCTGATTGCAGTTCCACAACAAATTCTTTGGGGATCACATTGAAAGAAATTAAAATGACCCTATGCATGACATTGGCTTCCCTAAATCAAGGTGCAAATATAGTGGAAATGCTCCTGATTATTCATGGTTATATCCTAAATACAGGTGCCAACAAGGGCAAATCCTAACCAGTGACTTCGGTTAGATTTGTTAAATTTGATTCGGATATTTGAGTTATGTATAAACTTCCTCCTGAGAACACGTTCCTCTGTTTCCTTATATATTGTTTAATGTATTTTCCAAAACTCTATTAGTCTGAAATTGATTTCAACCTCCTTTTAAAAGCAGCTACAAGAGAGCACAGCACACAATACGCAAAGCAAAATATATTGAAAGTGGTCTTCAATGCCTGTTAAAGGCTTGATATCACCCAGATTTGATGAATTTCAGCCTGAAGTGCTGAACCCACCTGGAATAAAAACCTGGTATCATTCCATTTTTAAAAAGCGTATTTTTAAACTTTTCTGTTTTCAATAATTTCAGCAAAGTGAAATGACCAGTTCCTTGTCCATCCTGCTTTGCAAGTTGGCTGTAAATTGGAATTTTAAATTTTCTAATGTCATCCCATAACTTTTTAAACTGCCAGCATAGAATCTTCAAAATGTTTCTAAACTTAAGAAAATGTATGTATTTTGTAAAAGTTTAAAAAAGTGGCATAGTATATTGCTCATGTTGCCAGTAAAAGGTACCAAACGTGTTGAACTTTATTTTCTCTATTCCCATCTGAGGTCTAATTTCAATATATTTATTTGAACGTTACTGATTTAAAATCGAAATGTTTGCCATGTTAGACAACATTTATAAAAAAGGGAAACAATTTAGTATTTCAGGTCTATTCATTAGTATGCCCAGGGAATCTAATAGAAATTCATTTGCCTCTATTAACTTTGTACTCACAGCATTTTCTGTTTTTATTAAAATATTTTCCTTTGCCATTGATTAAATTTGCTCTATTTCCTATGCCTTTCAATACCTATTTTATTTTAATTTGATCACCACTGGAGTAACAAGTTCACTGTTTTTGGAATGACAAGTGTTGCATGTTGATATAAGAAAGATTAACTTTCACAAAATGCCCAGTAATGATGCTTTTGCTGTAGTTGAGGAGGTCTTGTGCTGCGGTCTATTTTTCAAGCTATGCTGATGGATTGCTGTCCAACTGACTAAGAACATGCCAATCTGAGGCTCTTCGACCTCAGGCAATTAAATCTTTTTTTAATGAATTTGCACCAATTTAGAAAAAGACTAGAGTATCTAATCTAATGTTTGCTCCAGGGTTAGATTATTACCTGTTGCAAATTGTCTAACACAGTTTTACTGCTGCATCTTAAAACTGGGACTAGGCAATTTGGGTGTAATGTCATCACACACTTTACACTATGAACTTTGAAATTCATAAACACCATCCCCCTCCTTTTCAGCATCCACCCCCATTCCACTACCAATTAACTCAGGCTAAATTAAACAAATTTCAAAGTTTTTTTAATAGGTTAGATTTTCATGTCAAGGCAGATTGTGGGGGGGAGGCAGGAGATTGGGGCTGAGAGGGAAAATGGATGTCATGATGAAATAGTGGTGCAGACTCAATGGATCAAATGGTTTAATTCTGTTCCTATTGCTTATGGATAGAATTAAGTTGCAAATCAGCTGTATGTTTCTTATGTTCTGTGGCCTATTGCAATCCCATGCATCAATGCTATAATCCTCGGAAATTCTTCCTTGGATATGGGGGACAAAACTGCTCTCAATACTCTAAATGTGTTAGTCAGACCACCTTATAAAGACTCTGCATTATATCCTTGCTGTTATGTTCCTGTCCTCTTGAAATGAATGTTAACTTTGCATTTACTTTCCTTACTACCATTACAATCACCAAGTTAACCTGGGGGAATCTTTCACTATGACTTCCAAATCCCTTGGTGCCTCCAATTTCTGAAATCACTCCGTTTAGAAAATCCGTACCTTTTTTCTTCTACCAAAGTGCATGCCCATATATGTCCCTATAAGGTAATCCATCTGCCACTTCGTGCATTCTCCTAATCTGTCCGGGTCCTTCGGCAGACTCAGGCTACATCCACACTAGACTGGATAAATCTGTAACTGAAGCTTTTTCTCTTTGTTTTGACCCTCCGTCCACACTGAAATGGCATTTTCCTCGCTTGAAAACAGAGCTTTTCTAAAATGCCCTCCAGAGTGTAAATTTGAAAACGCTGATTGGTGCAGAGCAGTGTGGACGAGGTAACCAGAGATTTCTAAAAACACTGTTATGACATGCCGGAACAGATGGTGGCGGCAGTGCGGCATTTCATTGTTTTCTTGAACGCAACTCCCCACATAACCTAACAATTTCAGAACAGACGGCAACAAGACTGAAGCCAGAAGGGTGAGAAATGTACTCACCAAATACTTTGACCCATAACTTACTGAATAAATAAGTATACTCACTTTGCCCTGATTTCTGTCCTTGCTTGTATTAAGTTGGTTTACCTATTTGTGCATGTACTTCTCTGACAATAGATGTGTAACAGCCTAATGTAACATTGTATGGAAATACAAGATAACACTGATGCAGACATGTTTTATACATTTAACAAGGTGCTTTATTAATGCAACAGAGTTAGTCAGTTTTTCAATGTTCATCGTCAGCCGGGTCATACTGTCCGTGAACTCCCTGTCGGTTGCCTCCATACACTCCAGTATTTGTGTTTTTTTAGTTTTAAGTCCTCCTGCGCGAGAGCCAACAGCTGTCCCTCATTTGGCAATTTCCTTTAAAGTTCTTATAGTCTGTAACTGCACAAACGTGCACTTTCACAGTGAGATTCAACACCAAACATGTTGCTTGTTTTCTGTAGATGTGTCCTGTGCATGCCCAGTAGGAGGAGATTCGCTCAAATACCTGTTCTAATGTGGACAGAGTTATTTTCAAAAACGCTTGGTGTGGAGGCCAATCGTTTTTATGCGAAACTGGCGTTTTCAAAATTATCCAGTCTAGTGTGGGCGTAGCCTCGGTTTCCTCAACACTACCTGTCCCTCTACCTATTTTTATATCATTCACAAATTTGGTCACAAAGCCATTGTGAGTGGAACCTGTCTGGAAGATGACAGAAGGCTAAAGAGGTTGAACACATCATCATTTGTATTTTCACCTGATTTTAATAAATGACTAAATAGTTTAAGGATATCATGGTTTCTGTGTCAAAATACTTCAAATCCATAAACTTCATAATAAAGAAAACACTGTAAATTAGGTTTAAATTTATTTTGCATTTTTATTCCTTCTACAGTTGCACAGAACCAGTATTCAATTTGCAGACAATTATGACCTGAAAGAGGACATTGGTGTGGGTTCCTACTCAATCTGCAAACGATGTGTGAATAGATCCACTAACATGGATTATGCTGTTAAGGTAACTATTTTCCTTATTCCACTTTTGTAGTAGAAAAACTTGGAAATAAACAAGCTTTGGATGTCTGTTTCTTAACTGCCATTTTTCTGCAGCATTTTGGATAAGTGGAAGCTTGTAGAGGCAGATGAGCACAGTTTCAGCCAGGTGAGTGCTAATATGAAAAACTAAAGGTATGCGTAACAGTTTCAGTTTTAAAAATTGGGTCAGGGGTGAAACATCTTCCTAGTGAGAGCACATTCTGAATGGTGGTGGGGATGGATGTTTTGCTTTGCTTCATGAAAGTTGATGCAGACCTACCTGTCACTATACCAATGAATGAAAGTAGCAGATCTATTCAGATTGAGCCTGTTGGTGAGGAGTCCATGACAGGCTTAAGTAAATTGATTTATTTTCACTCATTAGGGTTCATGTTAATTTAGGCTAATCCTGGATGTCAATATATTCTAAAATTGTAGTTATAAGATTATGAAGATATATTTGCACTGTATTAAAGTTCTAAATTTGTTCTTTCCTTCACCCCAACACAACTCCTTTTCCATTTTAGTATATCATATGGGGATTTGGTTTGTGGATGAGTTGAAATCTGAATAACAATTCAAGCTTAAGTGGTTTATCTTTTGACTATTCTGAAGAGAAGTTCTCCTCATAAGAGAATGTTGGATGTGTGGTTTGTTTGTTTATTATATTGGGGCACTTCTGACTAGGTGAAAACTTAATGTTTATCCCTTGAGAAAAGCAGTAGAGAATCTTCTTCAGTAGCAACTGAGGTTGTTGTAAAGGTTATTCTTTTAAATGGTGATTCCAGGATTTTCACCAACAGAAAAAATAATTTCCAAGCTAGAGTAGAATACAGTTCGGGTGTGAATATGGTGCATTCCCAGGAGATAGTTGCCTACTTTCTTGTAAGTAATAGCCATAGTTATGAGGGTGGTGTTCAGGATATAGTAAGCATCTGGATGTGTTCAGCAAAACAATTGCAGTGGTATGGAAGAGGTCGGAGTACTAAATGGCATCACGCTACTTCTGTTGCAGATGTATTTGTCTAGTCAAGTGTTGGATTTCAACATTTATTCTGCTCATACTTTCACTTGGCATAAAGGTTTTGTGTTGGGTATGGGGTCACTTGCTGAAGAATATTCAACCTCTTGCTTGTCGTACCTACAGTGGTCCAGTTAAGTTTGATCAGTTGTGACCACCTCTACATGTACCTTCCCATTATAGAACATTTATAAGAATTTGGTGGTGATAATTGGAGGAACATTTTTTTTTTAAAAAAAGGTGGTTAAGCAGTTTATCTAAACTTAAGTTGCAGTTAACTAAGAAATGTTTTGAGTTTCTAGTATAACTCAAGATTCTATCCATCAGCCTTGAACATTATTATTTACACAACAATATTGATATGAATGTATAAGACCATCTGACATTCTATGATAATTTAAGAGTTGTGTGTGTTAATACTGAGCTCCACAATTTATCACTTTTGTAGATAATTGACAGAAGCAAGAGAGATCCTTCTGAAGAGATTGACATTCTACTGCGCTATGGGCAGCATCCCAATATCATTACCTTGAAAGATGTAAGAGCAGTTTTTCAACTTCACACACATTGCAGCCTCAATCTTGTGGTTTGTACATAATTTAAACAAAGAAAAAATTCAACTGTCTAAGATGCATGACCTTTTATCCCTAGTTCTAAACTGTCCCACAAGAGAAAATATCTTCCACATCTGTTATGTTTCAATGATGTCCCCTCTCACTCCTATAGTTAAAACATTGTACATTATTTCACTTATTCTCACTCTCAATAATTTCTCCTTTAGCTCCTCCCACTTCCTTCAAACAAAAGGTGTAGCCATGAATACTTGCGTAGGTCCCAGATATGCCTGCCTTTTGTTGGCTACGTAGAACGGTCTATGTTCCAAGCCTACACTGGAGTCACTCCTAACTTTTCCTATGCTACATCAACGACTGCATTGGTACTGCTTCCTGCACTTATGCAGAGCTCATCGACTTCATCAACATTGCCTCCAACTTCCACCCTGCAATCAAATTTACCTAGTGCATTTCTGACACCTTCCTCCCCTTTCTTGATATCTCTCTGGAGGCAGCTTATCTACTGTGTCTATTATAAACCTATTGACTCTCCCAGCTACCTAGACTATACCACGTCCCACCCTCTTGCTTGTAAAAGTGCCATCCCCTTCTCTCAATTCCTCTGTCTCTGCCATATCTGCTCTCAGTATGTGGCATTTTGTTCCAGAACAAAGAATCTGTCCTCCTTCAAAGAAAGGGGCTTCTCTTCCTCCACGATCAACACTGCCCTTAAACATATCTCTTCCATTTCATGCACCTCTGCCCTCACCTTATCCTCCTGCCACTCCACCAGGGATAGGGTTCCTCTTGTCCTCACCTACCACCCCACCAGCCTCCATGTCCAGCACATAATTCTCCATAACTTCCACCATCTCCATTGGGATCCTACCACCAACCATATTGTTCTTTACCCCCCACCACTTTATGCTTTCAGTAGGGATCACTCCTATGAACTCCTGTGTCCATTCATCCCTCACCACTGATCTCCCTCCTGGCTCTTATCCTTGCAAGAGGAACAAGTGCTGCACTTGCCCCTATATACCATTCAGGGCCCCAAATAGTCCTTCCAGGTGAAGCAACACTTCACCTGAGAGTCTGTTGAGATTATCTACTGTATCCGGTGCTCCCAGTGTGGCCTCCTGTACATCAGTGAGACCTGGCGTAGATGAGGAGACTGTTTTGCCAAGCGCCTGTGCTCCGTCTGCCGGAAAAAGTGGGATCTCACAGTGACCACCCATTTTAATTTCACTTCCCATTCCGATGTGTCAGTCCGTGACCGCCTCTACAGTCGCGATGAGGCCGTACTCAGGTTGGAGAAGCAACACCTCATATTCTGTCTGGTGAGCCTACAACCTGATGGCATGAACATCAATTTCTTGAACCTCCAGTAATTCTCTCCCCTCCCCCCACTTCCCTTCACCATTCCTCGTTCCCATTTCCCCCTCTCACCTCATCCCCATATCACCTTCTGGTGCTCCTCCCCCTTTTCTTTCTTCCATGGCTGTCTTCTCTTCTCCAGCCCTGTATCTTTTTCACCTATCAACTTCCCAGTTCTTTACTTCACCATCTCCCCCTCTCAGTTTCACCTATCACCTTGTGCTTCTCCTCCTCCCCCCCCCCCCACGTCCTTACTCTGACTCTTCTTTTTCTCTCCAGTTCTGATGAAAGGTCTTAGCCCAAAACATCAACTGTACTCTTCTGTATAAAAGCTGCCTAGCCTGCTGAGTTCCTCCACCATTTTTTGTGTGTTGCTTGGATTTCCAGCATCTGCAGATTTTCTTTTGTTTGACATTATTTCACTGTTCATTGGGAAACCAAGAGTATAATGCATGCAGAAATAATGCTGAATGATCTGTTTCTCAATATTGATTATAATATTACTGTCATTTCTACAGGTGTATCATGATGGCAAATTTGTGTATCTAGTCACAGAACTAATGAAAGGAGGAGAATTGCTGGATAAAATTCTCAGACAAAAGTTTTTCTCAGAACGTGAAGCCAATGCTGTGTTGTATACCATAACAAAGACTCTGGACTATCTGCATGCTCAGGGGGTAAATATTTCCGATACTGTTTCAATTACTACATATATTGCAGCCATAGGGAAAATGATAATTATTTCAATCCTGCTAATGCTGTACTTCTGATCTTGCCTAACACCTACCCTTGTTTCTCACTCAACTGTGCCTATCCTTACCCACCCCACCCCCACTTTTTCCCTGGAGACCCAGTCACGGCCTGCTTTTCTACTATCTCCAGGTGGATACCTGGTTGGAGAAAATATCTTGCATCAAGACGTTTGGATGGAACATCAAACCAGAATTGGCACAGCAGTAGTAGTAGAAGGGAAGTCATCAGCACAGACAAGTCATAAGTTTGAGTCTGTTTTCTCAAGTCTTGAGAATTAAAGTTAAAATTTTCCTGTGAGTTTGCACAATTCTAATCAGTCTTGTCGATAGGATCATTTAATTCAGTATTGATATTATGAATGAAATGCTTTGCTTTAATGTCTTTCTAGTGACAATATTCAAAATTTGATTTATCAATACTTAAAGATCCAGCGGGATGTAGATCAGTTTGAAAGAGTAGGCATATCTGGAATTTAATCCAGACAAGCAAGGGAAATGTACTTGGGAGGTCAAATTCTCATAGGACATAGTCATTGCATGGACCTTAGAAGCATTGATGTAAAAATAGTCCTTGGGTGCAAGTCCATAACTCCCTGAAAGTGGCAATACAGCTAGGTAGAGTAACAGAAAAAGCATTTAGTATGTTTGCCTTTACAAGTCCATAAAGCATAGAAGCAGAATTAGGCTATCTGGCTCATCGAGTCTGCTCCACCTTTCAATCATGGCTGATCCTTTTTTTCTTTCTCCTCCTCAACCTCAGTTCCCGGCATTCTCCCCGTAACCTTTGATGCCATGTCAAGTCAAGAACCTATCAATCTCTGCCTTAAATACACCCACAGCCTCCACAGCTGCATGTGGCTACAAATTCCACAAATTCACCACCCTTTGGCTAAAGAAATTTCTCTGCATCTCTGTTTTGAAAGAACGCCCCTCTATCCTGAGGCTGTGCCCTCTTGTCTCACTCACCAAGGGAAACATCCTATCCACATCTACTCTGTCTAGGCCTTTCAACATTCGAAAGGTTTCAATGAGATTCCCCCATCCTTCTGAATTCCAGCGAGTACAGACCCAGAGCCATCAAACATTCCTTGTATGATCCTTTCATTCTTGGAATCATCCTTGTGAACCTCTGGACCCTCTCCAATGCCAGCATATCTTTTGATGAGGGGCCCAAAACTGTTCAAAATGCTCAAGATGAGGCCTCAGCATCACATCCTTGCTCTTGTATTCTAGACCTCTTCAAATGAATGCTAACATGGCATCTGCCTTCCTTCACCGACTCAACCTGCAAGTTAACCTTCAGGGTGTTCTGCACAAGGACTCCCAAGTCCCTCTGCATCTCAGATTTTTAGATTTTCTCCCCATTTAGAAAATAGTCTGCATGTTTATTTCTACTGCTAAAGTACATGACCATGCATTTTGCAACATTGTTTCATTTGCCACTTTCTTGCCATTCTCCTAATGTCTCAGTCCTTCTGCAGCCTTTCTGTTTCCTCAACATTACTTGCCCCTCCACCAATCTTCCTATGATCTGCAAACTTGGCAATAAAACCATCTATTCCATCATCTAAATCATTGATGTACAACATTAAAAAAAAAGTGGTCCCAACACCGACCCCTGTGGAACACCACTAGTCACTGGCGGCTAACCAGAATTAGATCCTATATTAGCCAGTGCTCTAACCATGTTAGTAACTTTCCTGTAATACCATGGGCTCTTAACTTGTTAAGCAGCCTCATGTGTGGCACCTTGTCAAGTCTGAAAGTCCAAATATACAACATCCACTGCATTCCCTTTATCTATCCTACTTATAATCTCAAATAATTCCAACAGGTTCGTCAAGCAGAATTTTCCCTGAAGGAAACCATGCTGACTTTGTACTATCTTGTCCTGTGTCACCAAGTACTTAATCACGTCATCCTTAACAATTGACTCTAAAATCTACCTAACCACTGAGGTCAGGCTAACTGGTCTATAATTTCCTTACTGCTGCCTTCCTCCTTTCTTAAATAGTGGAGTAATATTTGCAATTTTCCAGTCCTCTGGCACCATGCCAGAGTCCAATGATTTTTGAAAGATTATTTCTAATGCCACCACAATCTCCAAAGCTACCTCTTTCAGAACCCTAGGGTGCAGTTCCTCTGCTCCAGGTGTCTTATGTATCTTTACATCTTTCAGCTTTTTGAGCACCTTCTCTCTTGTAACTAACTGCACCCACTTCTCTTCCTTCACACACTACAACATCAGGCATACTGCTCGTGTCTTCCACAGTGAAGGCTGACGCAAAATACTCATTTAGTTCATCTGCCATCTCCTTGTCTCCCATTATTATTTCTCCTGCTTCATTTTCTAGCGGTCCTATATCCACTCTCATTTCTTTTATTTTTAACATATTTGAAAAAAAACTTTTACTATCCACTTTGATATTATTTGTTAGCTTGCTTTCATATTTTATCTTTTCCCTTTAATGATTTTTTTAAATTGCTCTCTGTAGGTTTTTAAAAACTTCTCAATCCTCTATCTTCCCACTAATTTTTGCTTTGTTGCTTGCCCTTTCTTTTGTATTTACAATAGCTTTGACTTCCCTTGTCAGCCACGGTTATACTGTTTTACCATTTGAGTATTTCTTCATTTTTGGAATACACATGTCCTGTACTTTCCTCATTTTTCCCAGAAATGCACGCCATTGCTGCTCTGCTGACATCCCTGCCAGCAGCTCCTTCCAATTTACTTTGCCCAGCTCCTCCCTCATACCACTGTAATTTCTCTTACTCCACTGAAATACTGCTACTTCACACTTTACTTTCTCCCTATCAAATTTCAAGTTGAACACAATCATATTGTGATCACTGGTTCCTAAGGGTTCTTTTACCTTAAGCTCCCTAATTGCCTCAGGTTCATTACATAGCACCCAATCCAGTATAGCTGATCCCCCAGTAGGCTCAACAACAAACTGCTCGAAAAAGCTATCTCTTAGGCATTCAACAAACCCACTCTCTTGAGATCCATTACCAACCTGATTTTCCCAATTGACCTGCATGTTAAAATCTCCCATGACTACCTTTTGACTCACCTTTTCTATTTCCTGTTATAACCTGTGGTTCACCTCCCAGCCACTGTTGGGAAGCCTGTATATAACTGCCGTCAACATCTTTTTATCCTTGCAGTTTCTTAACTCAACCCAAAAGGATTCAACATCTTCTAATCCTATGTCACATCTCTCTACTGATTTGATGCCATTCTTTACCAGTAGAGCCACATCACCCCCTTTGCTAACCTTCCTATCCAAAGTGTATAACAATTTCTAGCTGTCTCTCCTTCCCTTTGAGAATGTTCTGCAACCTCCAAGGAGGCAAATCATTTCCATATTTTCTGGGATTGTCCTAAATTAAGTCTATTTTGGGAAGGTATTCATAGAACATTAGTTAAGGTACTTAGGTCCCAGATACCTCTGAACTTTGAGACGGTCTATTTGGGGCATGTACTGTTTCTTGAACAGAAGGAAGACATAAAGTTGCTGCAGGCCCTTTTAGCGGCAAGTAAGAAATCAATCACTAGAAAGTGGCTAAATCCAGTACCACCTACTTTAGAAGATTGGCATGAAGTTATCTTGGAAATATTACAATGGAAAAGTTGACTTACTCCCTGAGAATTCAAAAAGAAATATTTTATCAAATCTGGAATAAATGGATTGAATATATAACCCCAATGCGAGCAGACTTTAGATGAATCTCCTAATGACTTGTACTGCTCTTCTCATCAACACAGTAATATTGCTAATGTAAGCACCCCTAGTCTAAATGTTTACTGTTTTTGTCTTTTTTTTGTTTGGAAAATAGAGAATTAATACAAGTAAAGGAAAAGATTTGGGTAAGGGATAAAAAATGATAAAATTAAGTAAATAAGTACATAGGGATTGGATAATTATGTTTGGGAGCAGGAGCAAGCATGAACAAGTTAGGATATTAACACCTACAATGATTGTTACATTGGCTTACACACAACATTTTGGACCAGAAGAAGTGATCCAGAAGAGATGTATGGAAACTATTACTAATCCACTATTATTACTACTTTTCTTAACAATTAATACCATTACTTAGCCTAATAGATTAGAATTTCTACTGTACATAATTATCTATTTAAGTGTCTAATTTCTTTTTATATCATCTCAATGTGTACTTAAGAATGTATAAATAATTATAGTTTTATACAAATAAAAAAATGGAAAAGGTTATACATGTGAAAAAGGTACATGATACTTGTGAATTCCTTATCCAAATAAAAATAAAATTAAAAAAAAAGAGAATATTCTGCAACCACTCAGGTGTCCTTCACCTAGTGCCCGGACATCCTTGGCCTTGGTGTCTCTTCTGTTGCAATAGAATTGCATTTCTTTCCCTCATTTTCAAGTGTCCTATTATAGCCTTGTCTGATTGCACCCTTGCCCTCTGAGCCTCAGAGTTCGTGACAGTGGCAGACACCTGACTGCTGCCACAAGCTCCTGAAAGATCATTCTATCACCAGTAGTACTCAGAGCTATATCTTCATGGTTCAGCAATGGTGAAACTGGCAGAATCTATGACTCTTTTTAAATCCTGCCCATCAGAGCCTCCATACCTTACAATGATGCAACCAGTCATAATGCATCTATAGAAAGTCTTTGACATACCACATCTCTTCTAACTCTTAATGAAGTAGACCCACTGATGCACCTCTTTCATGATTGCATCAATGTGTTGATCCCAGCATAGATCCTTGAGCTTGAAGCTGCTTGCTTTTTCCACTACTGATTCCTCTGAGGACTGGTTTGTGTCCTCCTAACTTCCCCTTCCTGAAGTCCACAATCAGTTCCTTGGAGTTGCTGACATTGAGTGTGAGGTTGTGGCAACAACACTCTCCCATACATATAATTAACAAAGACTGAGTTTCCTTGACTTCTCACTCTTTCAGGAGGAATATTCAAGTGCCCTAACAGCCATCCTGTCCACATTGTCAAGTACAATTGATGAACAGGAAAATAAAATCTTACTTGTTCCTCGGCAAAGCCTCAGCTCCTCACTTTTACACTGGCCACTGTAAAATGGCTGCTGCGTTTGAGCTTGCCGCCTTTTTATTTGCTGCTGTTAATAGGCCAATCAATTAAACTTGAGAGAGAGAGAAAAAAAAATCTGAGACAGAAATGAGTAGATGGTGAATTTCCCCTCCCCAACAGTAGGTGTATCAAAAATGTAGAATCAGATACAATGAAAATAAAGTAAATTTATGTCACCATATAGAACCCTGAGATTCATTTTTTGTAGGTATACTCAATAAATCCATAATAAAATCGAAAATAAAATCAATGTAAAACCTCACCAACTTGGGAATTCAATCAGTGTGCCAAAGACAACAGACTGTAAATACAAATCGTCATCATCAGGTGCCATGCCCAGTTTGAGCTTTGACTGCCATGGCCCACACACTCCTGTTTCCAGTCAAGTGGATCAATTCATTGGTATTCATTTACAGTTCTCTGGCTGCTGTCTCCATCATCATTTGTCTTTGCCTTCCTCTTTCTTCCCTTTCAATCTTTCCCATAATTACCATGCATTTTAACTCCTCTTTCCTAATCACATGTCCAATGAAGGTACGTTGCCTTTTCATGATCTCGTACATTATTTCTCTTTTTGTGCTTGCTCTGTTCATGACATCCTTGTTAGATATTCATTTCGTCCATGATATTCTTTGCATCCTCCTCAAAAACCACATCTCTGCTGCTTCAGTTTGTTTCCTCGTTACTAGATATTGTCCAACATTCTGAGCCATATAACATAACTGGATAAACGTAACATTTCAGTGTTCTGAGGCGGGTTGTCATGCCTAGTTTAGAATTCTCTTCATTCTGATAAAGGTGTCTTTTGCCATCCCTATTCTTTTTTTGATGTCCATGTTCGCACCTGCCATCAGATGTCACCGAGCTTCCGAAGTAGCAAAAGTTCTGTATTTGTTTTGTCTTCCCCGTTTATTTTCAGCCTGCAGATAGGATTCTCCTTTTTGGATATCACCATACATTCTATCTTTTTGTAATTGATGGATAGACCGATTTTTGCACTTTCCTCAACAACTATATCAATTAAGTTTTGTAGTTCTTCCTCCATACTTGCAATTAGCACAGTGTTATCCGCATCCTCGTTGTCCACGGGAATGGTACCGGAGGATTGGAGGGAGGTGAATGTTGTCCCCTTGTTCAAAAAAGGTAGTAGGGATAGTCCAGGTAATTATAGACCAGTGAGCCTTACGTCTGTGGTGGGAAAGCTGTTGGAAAAGATTCTTGGAGATAGGATCTATGGGCATTTAGAGAATCATGGTCTGATCAGGACAGTCAGCATGGCTTTGTGAAGGGCAGATCATGTCTAACAAGCCTGATAGAGTTCTTTGAGGAGGTGACCAGGCATATAGATGAGGATAGTGCAGTGGATGTGATCAACGTGGATTTTAGTAAGACATTTGACAAGGTTCCACATGGTAGGCTTATTCAGAAAGTCAGAAGTTTGGCCAGGTGGATGCAGAATTGGCTTGCCTGCAGAAAGCAGAGGGTCGTATTGGAGGGAGTACATTCGGATTGGAGGGTTGTAACTGTGGTGTCCCACAAGGATCTGTTCTGGGACCTCTACTTTTTGTGATTTTTATTAATGACCTGGATTGGGGGTAGAAGGGTGGGTTGGCAAGTTTGCAGACGACACAAAGGTTGGTGGTACTGTGGATAGTGTAGAGCATTGTCAAAGATTGCAGAGAGACATTGATAGGATGCAGAAGTGGGCTGAGAAGTGGCAGATGGAGTTCAACCCGGAGAAGTGTGAGGTGGTACACTTTGGAAGGACAAACTCCAAGGCAGAGTACAAAGTAAATGGCCGGATACTTGGTAGTGTGGAGGAGCAGAGGGATCTCGGGGTATATGTCCACAGATCCCTGAAAGTTGCCTTACAGGTAGATAGGGTAGTTAAGAAAGCTTATGGGGTGTTAGCTTTCATAAGTCGAGGGACAGAGTTTAAGAGTCGCAAGGTAATGATGCAGCTCTATAAAACTCTGGTTAGGCCACACTTGGAGTACTGTGTCCAGTTCTGGTCGTCTCACTATAGGAAGGATGTGGAAGCATTGGAAGGGGTACAGAGGAGATTTACCAGGATGCTGCCTGGTTTAGAGAGTATGCATTATGATCAGAGATTAAGGGAGCGAGGGCTTTACTCTTTGGAGAGGAGGAGGATGAGAGGAGACATGATAGAGGTACAAGATATTAAGAGGAATAGATAGAGTGGATAGCCAGCCCCTCTTCCCCAGGGCACTACTGCTCAATACAAGAGGACATGTCTTTAAGATAAGGGGAGGGAAGTTCAAAGGGGATTTTTACTTAGAGAGTGGTTGGTGCGTGGAATGCACTGCCTGAGTCAGTGGTGGAAGCAGATACACTAGTGAAATTTAAGAGACAACTTGACAGGTATATGGAGGAATTTAAGGTTGAGGGTTATATGGGAGGCGGTGTTTGAGGGTTGGCACAACATTGTGGGCCAAAGGGCCTGTACTGTGCTGTACTATTCTATGTTCTATACCTAAAATTATTGATGTTTTCACCGCCAACTTTGATTCCCAAGATGTCTCTTATTTTTTGTAATATTGTTTCACTGTACACATTAAACAAATCAGGGGAGAAAGCACACCCTTGCCTGATGCCTGTCTTGATTTTTGTAAACTGACTCACCTCTCTATCTATTCTTATAGCAGCAGTTTGTTCCCAGTAGAGATTTCTGATTAGGCGGAGGTCTTTCGAATCTAGATCTAGAGTTTCCTGTAATATTTCAAATAACTTATTGTGCCTCACTTTATCAAATACTTTTGTGTAGTCGATAAAACAAACAAACAAATCTCTTTGCACTTAAATAGCTCGTTCTGATAGTACCCTTAACATCAATATTGCATTTCTTGTACCTTTGTCTTTCACAAAGCCACATTGTTCTTTACCTATTTCAGCTTGTATCTTACTTTTAGCTCTTGTCATCAAAATTCTTAGAAGTATCTTAGTGATATGACTCATTAAACTTAGGTCCTATGTAATTCACATTCTATTGCTCCAGGTTTCTTAGGAAGAGTGATAAATACTGATTTTTTTTTCATCTCTTGTATTATTCCAGTCTCATAAATGTCATTGATTAAATCAGTAAGTTTTTCAATTCCATAATCTTCAAGGGCAATAGTTTGTTCTATTACTAATTCATCAGGACCTGCTGCCTTTCCTTTCTTCATCTTATTTATAGCATTAAAACTTCAGATTTTATAGAACAATCAGTCTTTGAGTCACATAATAAAAAATTTTGTTGCGAATTGTTGAGTCGAATTAAAAACAAGTTTGCAAATACAAACAAAGAAATAATCATAAACAAATATCAAGAACATGAGATGAAGAATTAGTGAATAGGATGGGAATATTTCAATGATGGGGCAAGCGAAGATGAGTGACGTTTTCCCCTTTGGTTCAAGAGCCAGCGCATAGAAGGTTATACACTTGATACAGGCAAATGTGATTAGTGTAGATGGGCAGTAAAATTGGCATGGATGTGATGCAGTAAACAACTTTTATGACTATGGAAAATGGCATTAAAATGGTACTTGGAGATCAGTATGATTGTTGTGGGATGAAGGGCCTGTTTCTACACTGAGTCTGACTAAGTCACTGCAAAACACTTGTAAGTGCACTATAGGCACACCAGACAGAAGATCTTTGGAATGCAATTCCAAGAATAGGGCAAATAAGTATCTCTGCTTTCTGTGAACCTAGAACTCTCATACAAATACTGATCAATAAAGCATGTATGATGAAGTTGGTTAGTTGATCCTCTTCAATGAATTTTGCTGAAAAAAACTTTCCCTAAGTTTTAGCATTTTGTTGTTATCTGATTTTACTCATATTTGAAGTTGTTTCTTCATTTTTCTCCTTACTAGTTTAAATGCCATGTTTGTTAAATTTCAATTAACATTGTGAATCTAACTTTTTCCTTTCTTTAACTATCTTGTATACATCTCAAGACTGCATCTAATGTCTCTTGAAAACAAAGAACTAATCTACTTTATTGTTCAGCTCTGCCTCTTGGATGCAGTGCTGTCTTTAGTGACCCATGTAGATCATGCACAAGAATTACAAATGGGGTTTGTTTACTTCCATGCCAGTTGCTATGAATTTTATTCCATTGTTCCAGCTGTCTATTTCAACATTTGTATGCAAATCATTAATTTATGTTATGTATTAATAAGTTTACTAAAACCTTCAAATCTCCATTAGTTTCCTTAACAGTTCATGTACAACTCCTGGAATATTAATATTGTTTTACTTTCCTCCTTGTTAGGTTATTCTGTGCCATAATTCCATGTGTTTTATTTTACATGGTGTCCAAGTCATGTAATTTTTAAGTAATCTTTTTGGAATGCAATTCCACTCCATGTTTACAAGTAATAGATGTTTTAAATTGAGTGATTGCACAAGCTACATTTGTATTCCAGAAACTGGAAAATCATTAAAGTGAACTGCTGAAGCAGAAACCAAAACATTTTCAATTGCACTGTTGTTTAGAATGTGTGCATTGAACTAAAACTCAGAAACAGGTGTTACATAGAACAAATTTAGAACTACTTAAATGATTATAGATTAATAGTGAATTTTGAGTCTCAGATTAAAAACATATTTTATAGAGTTGGATATAGATCAAAGATGCTTATTAAATGTATTTACAGGCTTGAGAGACTAAATGCCCAACTCCTTTTATATCTGTGACCAAAACAGAAATGAGTTGTTTCATAGTAGCTATGATGTTGGAAATTAATGAATTGAAGCAGCCATCAATAAAATCAGATTAGTCCACAATTCACAATAGGCATTGAAGCTGGGCACAGGTTGGTATGGGTTGATATTTCCTCAATTGTAAATTTGATGTCCAGTGAAAGATATTATGCAACAGTACTTAAAATATATCAATGGTGTGCAATTTGCCTATTAAACAGGAGAACTGAAAAATGAACTAGCAATAAAACCCAGTTGTTTATGCCAGCTGGGTTACATTGTCATTGGTGTATGCAAGTGTGAAGAACAAGTTCTTTGTACAGCTTACCTTAATTGTCAATGGATGAAATAATTATTACCTGGTGTGCTTGTTGCAAATAATTGTGAAGGGGAGGTTGCTACTTTCTATGTTGACTGGGCAATCTGTGGCAGATTAGATTCATCTATTTGAGTTCAAGTTTAGTCCAGTCTTAAATTTATTTTGGAAATACCCTCAAGATTTTCAAGTTCCAAGATAGAAGTTAGATATATTACTTGTATGTTATCATTTTATGTTTGTCTCTATCTGAATTATAGAAAATCTTGAGGAGCAGCACTAGTGTAGGTAGTATCAGTGAAATGTTGAAATTGGGGTGGTTTAAGTTTGGGAAGATGGTTGGAAGAGTGCAGTATTAAGACCATAAGAAATAATTTCTTCTCATCAGTCAAGTATGAATACATAAAAAGCTGTTTATTTCATACATTCTGCTAGACTTGGGTTAACAATCCATAACTGTAAGGCAGGAACAGAATTAGTTCATTTGACCCATCACATTTGCTCCGTCATTCTATCATGGCTGATTTATTATCCCTCTCAACCCCATTCTTCTGCCTTGTCCCATATCCTTTGCTGCCCTGATGAATCAAGAATCTATTCATTTCCACCTTAAAGACACCCAATAATTTGGCCTCTACAGCCACCTGTGACAAGAAATTCCACAGATTCCCCAGCCTATAGCTAAAGAAGTTCCTCCTCATCTCCATTCTATATGTATAACCCTTTATTCTGAGGCCGTGCCCTCTGGCCCTAGACTCCCCCCACCCCCCACTGTAAGAAACATCCTCTTCACATCCATTTTATTTTAGCCTTTCAATATTTGATCGGTGTCAATGAGATTCCCATCTCATTCTTCTAAACTCCAGCAAGTACAAGCCTAGAGCTATCAAATGCTTCTCAAACGATAACCCTTTCATTCCCGGAATTATTCTCATAAACTTCCTCTGGATCCTCTCCAGCACATCTTTTCTTAGATAAGGGACCCAAAACAGATAGAATACAAGTGCAGTCTGATCAATGCCTTATAAACCATCAGCATTACATCCTTGCTTTTATATTCTAGTCCTCTTGAAATGAATTTTAACATTGTATTTGCCTTCCTCACCACTGACTCAATCTATAAGATTTAGGGGATCCTGAATGAGGACTCCCAAGGCCCCTTGCACCTCTGATTTTTGAATTTCCTCGTAGTTTAGAAAATGGTCTATGCCTTAATTCCCACCGCTAAAGTGCATGGCCATACCTTCACCAACACTGTATTCCATCTGCTGCTGCTTTGTCCATTTTCTGAGTCTAACTAAGTCCTTCCGCAGATTTCCTGCTTCTTCAAGACTAACGGGGTCCTCCACCTGTATTTGTATCTTCGTATCATCAGCAAACTTAGCCACAAAGCCATCAATTCTATCGTCCAACCATCAAGACTTAACATGAAAAGAAATGATCCCTACACCAGCCTCTGGGATACCACGTCTCACTAGCAGCCAGCAGGAACAAGATCTTTGCTTCCTGCCAGTCAGCCAATCTTAGATCTATGCTGGTATCTTTCTTGTAATTGCATGGTCTCTTTTATCTTAAGCAGCCTCATATGTTGCATCTTGTCAAAGGCTTTCTGAAAATCCAAGTAAACATCCACTGACTTCCCTTTCTCTAGCCTGTTACTTCCTCAAAGAATTCCAACAGATTTGTCAGGCAAGATTTCCCATGAAGGAAACCATGCTGACTTTGGCCTATTTTATCATTTGCTTCCAAGTATCCTGAAGCCTTATCCTTAATAATGGACCCCACCATTGAATTCAGGCTAACTGGCCTATAATTTCCTTTTTTTTTTAGTACGGCCTTCCCTTCTACAGAGTGGAGTGGCATTTGCAATTTTCCAGTCATCCAGGACTATTCTAAAATATAGTGACTCTTTGAAAGATCACTACTAATGCCTCCACAACCTCCTGAGCTACATCTTTCAAAACCTTGAGTTGTAGTCCACCTGGTCTAGGTGACTTATCTACCTTCAGACCTTTCAGCTTCCCAAGCACCTTCTCCTTAGCAATAGCAACTACACTCACTTCTACTCTGACTCCTGAATTTCTGGCATATTGCTAGAGTTTTCCACCGTAAAGAGTGGCAGAAAATACTTCAAGTTCGCCTGCCATTTCTTTGTTTCTCCATT
This sequence comes from Mobula birostris, assembly GCF_030028105.1. Taxonomy (NCBI): domain Eukaryota; kingdom Metazoa; phylum Chordata; class Chondrichthyes; order Myliobatiformes; family Myliobatidae; genus Mobula; species Mobula birostris. Next base: position 81,078,513 of record NC_092375.1, on the reverse strand, counting down.
ACTAACTCTCGTGTCATTTTCCAGCAGTCGCCTCTATATATAAAAATAAATATAAAACTTTTTGTATCCCCTTCTATATTGGCTAGCTTACCTTCATATTTCATCTTTTCTCTCCTTATGGCTTTTTAAAATTGCATTTTATTGGTTTTTAAAAGCTTCCCAATACTCCAACTTCCAGCTAATTTTTGCTCAATTAGACGCCCTCTATTTTATGCTGTCTTTGACTTTCCTTGTCAGCCATGGTTGCATCCTCCTTCCTTTAGAATGCTACTACTTAGGGTTTGTATCTATCCTGCACCTTCCAAATTGCTTCCAGAAACTCCTACCATTGCTGTTCCGCTGTCATCCCTTTCAGTGTCCCGTATCCTCTTCTGTTCAACTTTGGCCAGCTCCTCTCTCGTGTCTCAGTAATTCCCTTTATTCCACTGTACAACTGATGGATCTGATTTTAGCTTCTCCATCTCAAACTCCAGGTTGAAACCTCACTATGATCACTGCTTCCTAAGGATTCCTTTCCCCCAATCAAATCTGGCTTATTTCAGAGCTCCCAATCTAGAATTACCTTTTCCCTAGTGTGCTCAACCAAGCTGCTCTAAAACTCCATTCTACAAATGTTCTCTCTTGGGATTCAGCACCAACATGATTTTCCCAATCTGCCTGCATATTGAAATCCCCCATGACTAACGTAGTATTGCCCTTTTTACATGCCTTTTCTATCCCCCATTGTAATTTGTACTCCACATCCTGGCTACTTTTTAGAGACCTATATGTAAATCCCATTAGGGTCAATTCACCCTTGCAGAGGAAATTCTCCACAAGGATTCTACATCTTCTGATCCTATGTCACCTCTTTCTCAGGATTTGATTTCACTTTTTACCAACAGAGCCACCCATCCCCTCTGCCTACCTGCCTATTCTTTTGATACAATATGTAGCCTTTTATATTAAGCTTCCAAGTATGATCTTCTTTCACCCATGACTCAATGATGCCCATAATGTCCTTACTGCAAATCTCTGAACTGTGCAACATCATCTACCTTATTCTATGTACTACATGCATTCAAATATAGCACCTTCAGTTCTGTATCCACCACCCTTCTCAATTTTGCCCTATCACTGTGGTACCCATCCTCCTGCCATATTAGTTTAAACCCATTAGTGCCCCTCGAGTTTAAGTGTACAGGTCATATCTGCACTAATTCCTCAGCCATGCATTCATTTGCCAAATCTTCCTATTCTTGCCCTCACTGGCGAATGACACAGGCAGCAATCCAAAGATTATAGAGTCATAGACCGCTACGCACAGAAACAGCCCCTTCAGTCCCATCTGGTCAGTGCTGAGCTATTAATCTGCCTAGTCCCATTGACCTGCACCTAGACCACTGCCCTCCATACCCCTCCCATCTATATACCTATCCAGATCTATTTTATGTTTTTAATTTTGAAATCAAATCTGAATCTACCACTTACATAAGAAATAGGAGCAGGAGTAGGCCATCTGGCACATCGAGCCTGCTCTGCCATTCAATAAGATCATGGCTGATCTGGCCATGGGCTCATCTCCATCCACCTGCCTCTTCCTCATAACCCTTACTATGCAAAAATCTATCCAACCTTGTCTTAAATATATTTACTGAGGTAGCCTCCACTGCTTCATTGGACAGAGAATTCCACAGATTCACCACTCTCTGGGAAAAGCAGTTCTTCCTCATCTCAGTCCTAAATCTATTCCCCTGAATCTTGAGGCTAGTCTCACCTATCAGTGGAAACAGATTTCCTGCCTCTATTTTATCTATCCCTTTCATAATTTTATGTTTCTATAAGATCTTGTCTCATTCTTCTGAATTCTAGCAAGTACAGTACCAGGCAACTCAATCTCTCCTCATAGTCCAACCCCCTCATCTCTGGAATCAACCCGGTGAACATCCTCTGCACCACTTCCAAAGCCAGTATATCCTTCTCAAGCAACAAGACCAGAAATGCATGCTGTACTCGGGTGCAGCCTCATCAGTACCCTGTACAGTTGCAGCATAACCTCCCTGCTCTTAAATTCAATCCCTCTAGCAATCCCATTTGCCGCCTTGGTAGCCTGCTGCACTTACAAACCAGCCTTTTGTGATTCATGCACAAGCACTCCCAAGCCCCTCTGCTCAGCAGCATGCTGCATTTTTTTTTAACAGTTTAAATAATAATTTCTTTCATTTTTCCTTCCAAAGTGGATGACCTTGCATTTACCAACATTGTATTCCATCTGTCAGACCCTTACCTACTTACTTGACCTGTCTATATTTCTCTGCAGACTCTCCATATCTTTTGCACAATTTGCTTTCCACTCACTTAGTATTATCAGCCAATTTGGTTACATTACACTCGGTCCCCTCTTCCAGATTGTTAACGTATAGCATGAACAGTTGTGGACCCAGCACCGACCCTTGCGGCACATCACTCACCACTGATTGCCAACTGGAATAACACCCATGTATCCCAACTCTGCTTTCTTTTAGGTAACCAATCCTCTATCCATGCTAATACATCACCCCCAATACTGGCAACTTGTTCCACACTCACTACCCTCTGAGTGAAGAAGTTCCCCCTTGTGTTCCCCTTAAAGGTTTTCCTTTAACCCAGGACTTCTAGTCTCACCCAACCTCAGTGGAAAAAGCCTGTTTGCAGTTACCCTATTTGTATTCCTCTATCAAATCTCCTACACTCTAGGGAATAAAGTCCTAACCTGTTGAACCTTTCCCTGTAACTAAGGTCTTCAAGAGCTGGCAACATCCTTGTAAATCTTCTCTTTGAATCTTACTGATATCTTTCCTGTAGGTAGGTGACCAGAACTGCATATAATACTCCATATTAGGCCTCACTAACATCTTGTACAACTTCAACAATAACATGCCAACTCCAGTACTCAATACTTTGATTTTATGAAGACCAGTTTTCCAAAGCTCTCTTTACGATCCTATATACTTGTGATGTCACTTTTAGGGAATAATGAATCTCTGTTCCCAGATTCCTCTGTTCTACTGCGCACTCCTCAGTGCCATACTGCTCGCTGTGCAAGTCCTACCCTGGTTTGTCCTCCCAAAGTGTAACACATCACACTTGTCTGCATTAAGTTCCATCTTCCACTTTGCAGCCCATTTTTTCAGCTGGTCCAGATCCCACTACAGTCTTTATTAGCCTTCCTCACTGTCTCCGTGTAATCCACAAATTTGCTGGTGCTGTTTACCGTATTATCATCCAGATCATTGATATAGATGACAAACAACAACGGACCCAATGCTGATCCTTGCGGCACTCCACTAGTCACAGGCATCCAGTCATAGAGGCAACCATCTACCTCTCTCTGGCTTCTCCAGCAAAGCCAATGTCTAATCCAATGTTATTACCTCATCCTGAATGCCCTTTATTTAAGTCCTGCTTTTCTGCTTTCTACCTAACTCCCTTAATTTTCTCTTCATGACCTCATGCCTTTTCCTATCTATATCATTGGTACAAATATGTACCATGACTTCCGGTTGTTCACCCTCCCTCTTTAGAATGCTGTGGATTTGATTTGAGACATCTCTGGCACCTGCAAGGCAACATACCAACCGGGAGCTTTTTTCATGTCCACAGAATTGCCCGTCTACTCCTCTAAATTTGGAATCCCCTGTCACTGCTGCACTCTTCTTCTTCACTCTTCGGTTCAGAGACACATTTGCTGCAGCTTCCCCCACAACAGTATCTAACATTCAAGATTCAAAAAACTTTGTCATTCTAACCATACATCAGCTCTGCAGGGCAGAATGAGACAGTGTTTCTCAGGGGCAGTGCAATCATAACATAACATAACAAACGCAACACTACATAATAAACATAACAATAAATAGTAAAACACAACAGCCACATGTCAGTTAAAATCAGTTATAAGTGTCCAGTGCAAGTTAAAAGTGTCATGGTATACTTGTATACTTATTATTGAGGAGAATTCAGCACTGCTGCCTCTTCCTTTTTCTGCTGCACCTTAGGGGTGACTACTTCCCTGTAGCTCCAATCTATCACCTCATTCTCCCATGTGAGCCAAAGGTCATCCAGCTGCAGCTCCAGTTCCTTAACATGGTCTCTAAGGAGCTGCAGCCTTCCAAAAACTCTAATGTTCTTGCATCAACACCTTAAAAATTGTTATGGAAATCTCTACTGGAAGAATTCTGTTGCATAAGAGAACTTAATGTAAGGAGCAATTTGAGGCCACATTTTCTACTGGAAAAGTAAATTGCAAATCTTCATGTAAACTAGGAACCATGAACTGGCATCACATTGCCAGTTTTAATTTGACTGGCTAAACAATTTTTGATTAACAATGTTCGGTAAACTTTAGTATTAGCACAATGTCACTAGTGACATCACAAAGGTAATTCAGATTAAGCAAAAGAAAAACTCGTGCAACTCTGAATAAAAGGGTCTTGCTTGACTGAATAGATCCAAAATCCTGAATTAGGTAAGGAGCTAAAAATTTAAAAAAATATATTAGTGTAGTTTCAGATGATAGCTATGTTTAAGATAATTTTCCATCAAATTTGTTTAAAACGTGTACCTTTGTGCCGAGAACAATTATCCAAATACTCTTTGTCCCTCCACCTCAGGTTGTCTCTTAACTTTCCAATTCAAACTCTGAATCAATTTCTCAAAACTGAGATAAGTACTATTGTTTCATTGTCCACGAAGTCTCACGTCCAAGCACACACAACCTGCTCTGTCAGAACTTGATTGTTACTTACTTTTTACTTAGTCTTTTTACTTAAAACACCAACTGATGCGTAGCCTTACATAAGTTGTACAATCAAATTTGATGGAACTTTAATCAATATCTTAAACACTGGGCATTTTTTTTTTACAAAATTAGCTTTGGAACAAGTGTCTCCTCCCTCCCCACAGAAAATTCCCTTGGAACCACTTCCTTTCTTCATGACCCCCCCCCCCAACCACAATTTGAGACCATTCTGACTAGTATTGCCCGCCAACCAATAACAGCTGTAGGCCCATAGATAACAGAAAATGTACATGTGAAATAAAATGAAATGAGATCAAGCGCAACATAAATAGGCAATATGTATTTCATGTTATCCCCCCCAAAATAGCCTGCTTGGAAGAAATTGTTTTTACCATAGTATGTATCCTTGATACTTGTGTGCCAGCTGACATTTGTTGAATAATATTTGTGTGCTTATATTTGCTGAAGGACAATTTTTTTATTCTGAATCGCTATCTATCCTGTTATAAATTTGATTGTTACTGTCCAAACTAATTCTATCTAACTGGAATAGTAAGAAAATTTTTCATTTTTAGGGTTGACTTAAAACTCTTATCAGCAGAGATCTGCCTCCTAAATATTTATAACTTTATCATTTGCAAATTAATACCAAAACAAAATCATGAGGAACTAATAATCATGGAAAATCTTTTTGATATTTTTCCCCTAATTGACTTTTTCTCCTTTAATCATATTCTCAGCTCAAAATAGTAGTGCCTCGATTAGTTCAACTTGGAAAGTGTGCAAAAATCCTGGCAACTGCTGGGGAACAGCTGACATCTGAACTCCACATGCAATATAGGAGTGCTAAGTATTCTTGAACTTCAAGGGTATACTGTACATTCATTAACCAACAAGGCATCATAGCTGTGTTTTTCTGTAATTAAGAGACACTTGAGTCATGATTTTTTTCTGAGATACCCAGTGATTCGACATCTGAGCAGGATTCTAAATTGTATTTATCAATTTCAGGAAGCCGTTTGTACATTTGCTTGTACACGGGCTGTTTTAATATCGGTATTATAGATGTACCAGCATAAATTATTTAAGAATGGATTAATAAAGCAGTGATGCTCTACGGTATATTAATCTGTTTTAATCCGTGCAGGTGGTACACAGAGACTTGAAACCGAGTAACATCTTGTATGTGGATGAGTCTGGCAATCCAGAATCGATTCGTATATGTGACTTTGGGTTTGCCAAGCAGTTACGTGCTGACAATGGCCTTCTCATGACTCCATGTTATACAGCTAATTTTGTTGCTCCTGAAGTAAGGCTTTATTTATTTGTCTTTTATTGAAGTATTGTAAAAGTGTTACCCCTTGAAACAATAAAATGATTAGTGCTCGTCAGGGTTTTCCAGGATAGTGCAGTATATCTGAAAACCATAGTCTATGAGGATGGCAGTATGCATGTTAATTTCTCCACTTATCTATTGTGCTGACTACCAATTTCAGCTCTGCTTGTGAAGGTTCCCTGTGATCAGCAGCTACTTTTCATGCAGGGTGAGGGAACATATCATCCCAGGCAATGGTCTAGATGTGGCTTGCATTAAAACTGATCCTGCCTGGGTAGAGATGATATAATATATATAGTTATTATAAATATGCCAGGGTGAATAAGATATACGAAGCAATCTTTCAAACCAAATATTTTTTCCCTAAATGCAAAATTTTCTTTTTTGCAGGGAAGTTTATTCTCATCAAGGAGAGGGAAATAAATAGGTATAATAACACTCTGTGAGCGACAAGAGGAAACAATTCCAAGCATCTCATCACAGCTAGCTGCACTATAAATCATTGTCAGTTCTTTTCTATCTATCCCCCTTAACCCCTTCCTCAGAATAACAACTCAATTGCATCATCAGCACTAGTGCTTCTTGGACTAACCATGTGTGATTGCCCCAAATTAGGTAGTTTATGATCCTATCAATTTAAAAGCTACATGTTGTAGCCTGTAAATTGATGTAAACTAGCCTTTACCAAAGGGCTTGATTTTTTTTAAAAAAGATGGTCTAGATCCCAAGAGTGACAGAATGTAGCATTCTGTGTCGCATCTCAATTTCAAGAGATTATGTAACATGTTCAGAAATTTGTTGTCCTTTATTGCACTGCAAATTAATAGATGATATCTCAGTTCAACTCTTGCCAAAATCATAAATGCAACACTACCTCACTATTTCTCTTTTGAGCTACGTATTTCTTTTTATTTTGTAATTTTGTACAGTATGTAATTTGGTACTGAAAAAACTTGCACCTATGTAGTTCCTTTAAAATTGGAAAATAGCACTTTGTATTAGTTGCTTCAGGCCTTAATCAAAAATATGTTTTCAAATCTTGATGTAGGGGTTAAACTTCTATCATAATTTCCCTCGGGATTAATAAAGTATATCCCTCGGGATTAATAAAGTATATCCCTCAGGATTAATAAAGTATATCTATCTATCTATAAGTAAGATTGTTCCCAGTTTCTGAGCTTTTGCAACTATTTACATCTGACTTTGTATACTCTGGATAAGAGATGTTCACAATTAGAGAAATAAAATAGACTTTTATCTTCATTCTGTAACTTCATGGGAGTATAACTTTAAAATTTCAATACTATTTGTAATAAAGAGAAGATTTGAAGGTCCCTGGTGTAACTAAACAGTGGTAAAGTATGCATAAAATAAATACTAGAAATATTCTGCAGGTCAGCAAGAGTCTGAGACAGAATCAGAATCAGGTTTATTATCACTGACATGGCATGAAACCCGTTGTTTCGTGGCAACAGAATAGTACAAGACAAAAAATTACCAAAAAGTAAAAAAACAAATAGTTCAAAAGAGGAAAAGCAAAGCAGTGTTCGTGGGTTCATAGACTATTCAGAAATCTGATGGCAGAGCTTCTTAAAATGTTGCATGTGGGTCTTCAGGCTCTCTGATGGTAGTAATGAGAACAGGACATGTCCTGCATGGTGAGGGTCCTAAATGATGGATTCTGACTTCTTGTACCACTGCAATGTGAAGATGTCCTTGGTGGTGGGGAGGTATGTGCCTGTAATGGAGCTGGCTGCATCTACAACCCTCTGCATCCTTTTTCAGTCCTGTGCATTGGAGTCACCATACCAGGCAGTGATGCAACCAGTCAGAATGCTCTTCATGGTATATCTCTAGAAATTTGCTGGAGTCTTTGGTGACAAACCAAATCTCCTCAAACTCCTAATAAATTATAGCTACTGACATGCTGCCTTTGTGATTGCATCTATATGTTGGGCCGAGGATAGATCCTCTGTGACGTTGACACCCATAAATTCAAGCTGATCACTCTTTCCACTGCCCATCCCTCAATAAGGACTGGTGTATGTTCTGCTGACTTCCCCTTCTTGAAGTCCATATATCAATTTTTTGGTCTTGCTAACGTTGAGTGCAAGGTTATTCTTACAAAACCACTCAACCAGCTGATCTATCTTGTGCCTGTATGACTCCTCATTGCCATCATGCAATTATATTTTCAATAATTCAGCAAAATGAATTCCATTGCTTCATAACCCTATGATTCTAAAGTTTACATTGCTCTTGACAGAAAACTTGTATTTCTTCACACCACACAGGAGTCTGGTACATTCTGAAAGTTCTTGCACCTGGTTTGAATGCTAAGCCTTGTTGCCTTTAAAGTTATTCTTTACAAGATAACTGGAAACATGAACAGTTTATTAGTTTGTTTTATACTTCTTAGGTCTTAAAGCGGCAAGGGTATGATGCAGCTTGTGATATATGGAGTCTTGGTGTTCTTCTCTACACTATGCTCACAGGGTAAGTTTACATTAATGATGGATCTAACTGAAATGTAAAAGGACTTTCCACCCATTGGTAAAGGCAGTGAATCATGTTGGCAATGGTTTGTGATACATTTGAATCTGGAAATGGCACATTTTAACATAAAACTTACAGTTCAGTTTGCATTATCAGGACTTTTATAATGTTGATGGAAATTTTGCAGTTTTCACACTCAGTGTGCAGCATTTTCCATAAAAGTGCCACCAAGTTTGGAATTTTCATGCAAGTGTACAAATCCGTAATCCTGCTTTTCGCTAACATTTTTCCAATTCCTACATTAAATGACTACTTTCATCCATTGGAAGGATAGAATCTGCCCACCGACCTGTTGGAATGTATGGTCATGCACTTTGGTAGAAGGGAAAGACAGACATCCCATCCTACAAAAACTGATTTCAGGGAGGTAGCACCATCAATTTGTAGGAGATTTCCAGAAGAGATGGGATGTCTGCAATAGAGTAGCTCCTTGGCAGCCAGCCAGCTAGTTTAAATATGCTAATGAACGAATGACACCTGTTAAACTCACCTCAACATGTCTTTTACAGTCTTAACCCACCATGAGCAATAGAAAAGTCACTGTTGTAAACAGTGCAGCGAGCAACACTGTCATTATTTTTGACCCCTATTAGGCAGGGGTACACTTTTGTGTAGTCTGGGGTGACGTACGTTTTATATTTTCTTTTTTTTTTTTTTTGGAACACTCTGCCATGGCGTGCTCTTGCTCTCTTTCTCGTGGTCGCTCACGCGCTCTGGCTTCCTTTCCCTCGCCTGCTCGCTCTCAAAAAAATTGATTTCCGTGATATTGTATATAATTTGCGGGCATCAGGGAGCCACTATTCATATGCGGGAGGCTCCCGGAACTTCCGGGAGAGGTGGAATGTCTGGAAAGAAGCGTAGACTGTTTTCTAAATGGGCGGAAAATTCAAAACTCTGTGTGCAAAGTGACTGGGGAGTCCTTGCGTTGCATTCCCTAAATGCTAATTTGCGGATTGAAGCGGTGGTGAGGAAGGCAAATGCGATGTTAGCATTCATTTCGCAATGACTAGAATATAAAAGCAAGGATGTAATGCTGAGGCTTTATAAAACACTGGTGAGGCCTCACCTGGGAGTATTGTGAGCAGTTTTGAGTCTCTTATCTAAGAAAGGATGTGCTAATATTTGAGAAGGTTCAGAAGAGGTTCATAAGAATGAAAGGGTATGAGGACCATTTGACATCTCTGGGACTGTACTCACTGGAATTTAGAAGAATGAGGGCGGATCTGACTGAAACCTATCAAATGTTGAAAGGCCTAGGTGAAAGGGATGTTTCCTATGGTGGTGACATCTAGGACCAAAGGGTACAGTCTGAGAATTGAGTGATGTATATTTAGAATGGAGATGAAGAATTTCTTTAGCCAGAAGTGTGGTGGATCTGGAATTTGTCGCTACAGGCAGCTATGGAAGCCAGGTCATTGGGTGTATGTAAGGCGGAAGTTGATAGGTTCTTGATTAGTTAGGGCATGAAAGGTTACAGGGAGAAGGTAGGCAAATGAAGTTGAGAGGGAAAATGGATCAAAAAAATCCTGAATTTTAGTTTTTGATATTTCAATATGCTAGAAATACTATGATTTGTTGGAAATTTTTATGCTATCTTCTGCAGCTTGTTCTGGCTCACTGAAAAACAGCACATCATGCAGGGCCTCAATACTTAGGATTGGAGCTGAAGACTGTTATAAGGCTGGAATAGACTTCTGAGGAGTGTTGAGGTTTACAAGAAAGAGGGTTTGAGGCCAAGAAGAAATTGAACTTGATCTTACTGAATAACAAAAAGAGTTGAAGGGAGCCATATGGCCCCTTATGCCTCTCGGTGGCTATGGTAACACCATTTAGTCACATTAAAAGTTATACTCTACTCATGCAGTACAGTTAAATATACCTTGCATCTGTATTTTCTTAATCTAAACACCTGCCTTCAATTAATGAAGTACAGGTTTCCCCCGCCATCCGAAGGTAGAGCGTTCCTGTGAAATGGTTCGTAAGCCGGAAGTCGTAAAGCGAAGAAGCAGTTACCATTTATTTATATGGGAAAATTTTGTGAGTGTTTGCAGACCCAATAATAACCTACCAAATCATGCCAAATAACACATAAAACCTAAAATAACAGTAACATATAGTAAAAGCAGGGATGCTATGATAAATACACAGCTTATATAAAGTAGAAATACTTTTCCACAATCATTACTGAACTGTTCTCCATAGCGAAAATCTCACGCAAGCGCTCTCGGCAGAAAATCTCATGCAAGCGCTCTCGGCAAGAACCCTCTCTCCAGTAACCTTTAAGCTATGAAGCTGCCAAATCATACCAAATAACACATAAAAATACACAGCCAATATAAAGTAGAAATAATGTATGTACAGTGTAGTATCACTTACCAGAATTGGTTCAGCACTGAGCACACTGATGGTGTGTCAGACTGAGTCGTCGCAGGATGGCTGGTACAGTGGCCCCCCACCCTCCGGGCTGCCGACCGATACATTGCTGCGAAGCACGCAGGGGTCCAGCAGTAGCCGGGATGCATCCAGCACATCTTTAAGAAAAAAGCCGAAACAAACAGGCTAATTAATTAGGTGCCGCCCGTAATTGTCGGCCCAGATCAGTGCCAATTTCCGATTGCGTCGTCTCTGATCTGGGCCGACAATTACGTGTCGGCAGCACCTAATTAATTAGCATGTTTATTTCGGCTTTTTTCTTAAAGATGTGCTGTGTGCGTCCCGGCTACCGTTGCATTTTCCGCGAATCGGTATCTGTCCGTGGCCTGGGGGTTGGGGTGGTGGGACACTGGGGTGTCATCTTGTCGTCTGTTTCTAGTAGAGCAGGCAGCTCATCTTCTTCTATCTCTGCCTGCCTCGATGTCAAAGGTCGAGGTTCGTCATCTGCTGTGGCTGATGTGGAAGGCTTGCTTGACTGCTGAGCCTCGCGCATTTTTCTATCACACAGTTCTTTAATAAGGACTCAAACTATCCTGCAAATATCCCCTAAACCGACGTACCCTTTCAAAATTAAAGTCGTACTTTATCATTACTCGCTCGGTTTCGATTGTTATCCTTTTTTCTTCCAATTGCATCAGCTCTTCATCTGTCAGTTCTTGGTCATGGGATGTCAAAACCTCTTCAACATCATGTTCGTCAGCTTCCACAAGCCAAACTCACGTTGTCCTTACTTCGTCCAACACGATCAAAACGCTTAATTATGTCTAGTTTTACCGTAAGTGTAACACCCTTACGAGCTCTTTCAGACTTTTCCGATACCATAGAACTCATCTTGCAAACGGCTGCTCACAGGCACGTGTTAAAGCAATGCAGTTCCAAATCCGGGGGAGAGCGGCTGCTCGGGGCGCGCTGCCTTTTATCACGTGCTGAATTTTTTTTCGTAACAGTGAAAACACCTTCTGAAGGCGAAAACAGGGTACTAATGTAGGTCTTTTGTAACAGTGAGGTTTCGTAAGGCGCACGTTCGAAAAGCGGGGGACACCTGTATATTTCAAAGTTGCTGGTGAACGCAGCAGGCCAGGCAGCATCTGTAGGAAGAGGTGCAGTGGACGTTTCAGGCTGAGACCCTTCGTCAGGACTAACTGAAGGAAGTTAGTCCTGACGAAGGGTCTCAGCCTGAAATGTCGACTGCACCTCTTCCTACAGATGCTGCCTGGCCTGCTGCGTTCACCAGCAACTTTGATGTGTGTTGCTTGAATTTCCAGCATATACAGAATTCCTGTTGTTTGACACCTGTATATTGTTCCCTGTTTGAATACACCATCTTATTTCTAACAAACCTTATTTGCACGTCATGTTACCCAAAAATGTTAACTTTTGTCTTGACGAGTGCATCAAATTTAATTTAATGATTTCTGCGTTTATGGTTTAATAATGAGAATTTGACTTTTGTTTCAGTTATACCCCTTTTGCTAATGGGCCTGATGACACACCAGAAGAAATATTGGCAAGAATAGGCAGTGGGAAATTCAGTCTGACTGGAGGTTACTGGGACACTGTTTCTGATGTTGCTAAGGTTGGTGCCTTAAACATTATCTGAAATATAAATGTGATTCAGCTCTTGGTGATTTGACGAGGAGGAACATGAGTGCATGCTGGTAGAGAATGGGTTGAATAATGTAAGTAAAGGGAACACTGGATACTGAAGTAATATTCCAGAAATGAACCTGGGATAATGAATAGGATCCTACTGGGATAATGAATAGGATCATAAAATGCAATATACCCAAGATAAAAATCCAGGATCAATGTATTAAATATCTTTGTGTGCTAACTCTACGAACTCCATTACATGAGTGGTAGTGTGAGTATTGGAGGCAGAGCGCTGGAATCCCATTATCCATATGGATGAATTATCTTTCTTTTCTCCAGTATCTTACTTCAAATTAGTACCCACAATGGTTTGCAGTCTTAAGTTTTTGAGAACAACACAAGAACTCTCACCTTGGAGAAATAATGTATCACTTTGTACTTTTAAATCTGCAGAGGCACCAATTATCGGGTAGTGTTTTAAGATGAGGCTTCATCTGGTCTCTTGTATGTGAAAGATTCCATTGTGTTCTTTTAAGGAAGAGTACAGGAGTTATCACTGGTATTCCTTAATTGACTGACTTGGTTTTATGAAATCTCTGTTTATGGCAGTTCGTTGTTTACAAGTTCTTCACTTCTTCATTTCTTGCATCACAAATTGCTGTCGTATTTCAAATGCACCTGAGGATATTGTGAAAGATGCTAAATGCATCCAAACTGTGGTGATGTTATTTGCTCCATAATTCTTTGTGTCAAGGAGACTTGCACAGGGCAGATGAATACTTAATTTAATGACACAAACATATACTACCTCAATACTACTTTGAAGAATCAGCCTAGAAAACATGGGTCATAAATGCACAGCCTTCTGTCTTTGGGTTAGCTGGTGTTACTGAGTCATGGCTAACACCATACTACCTTGACAACTGCGGTTCCCATCTTTATTGTCTAGGATTATAACTAAACAAAGTAGAAGGATATTTGTTGGTTTATGGCAATCATAAATCTGAAGATTATGTGGGCACTAAATGTTACTAAGTAGAGTTCAGTGAGTATTTGTAGATTACTCATCTCCATTGGTGTACATTTGATTGGGAGGTTGGGTGTGAGTTCTCCTGCCTCAGAATATTCACTTTCCTGGCTAATGTTGGGAATTTGCTGTGATCAAATTTCTCTTTTTTAAGTGACTGTACTTCATTTGGCAATAACACAAGTTATGAAACCCACCAAATGAATATATGTTGATTTGCTTCAGTTTGGCATTGGTCAGTGCCAGGATGCTAAAGAAACAATGGATCTAAATGTATTACTAGTTTGTTATTGGATTTGTCTTACAAAAAAATCCTTTATTTGGGCAGTATGTTTGTTTGATAACATTGATTTGTACCAAACTTAATGGTTTGATCTTTCAATGTAACAGGATCTTGTATCAAAGATGCTTCATGTGGATCCACAGCGAAGGTTGACTACAACCCAGATTCTCCGGCACCCGTGGATCATTCATCGAGATCGACTCCCACAGTTTCACTTAAACCGACAGGATGCACCTCATCTAGTAAAGGTAAAACAAAAATGGCTATTGCAATTCATTCGTTACATATCAGCTCTTTGCACCCTATTTGACACTACATGACCCTAACACCAAAACCACCAGGTGATAATGGTCTTGCAGGAGCCTAGTTTAATATACAAAATGGGTGATAGTCATTGGCTTGTTGTCTGAAGTCTATATAAAATAAAAATCACTAACTAGACATGCTAAATACAACATGAATTAAGTAATTTTTGCTGTGTAAAATAAATGAAATTGAAAGGCAATTAATTCATTCATTCCAAACTTAGAAATTTTATTTTGTCATGGCTATTTTTCTAATATTTCAATGGGAAGTATGATTATTACAAACATTCATTACAGGTAATAGTTTAGAGCACATCTTGTCAACAGTGGATAAATTAAACTCATGTAATTTTTGATGTGTGACTGAAATGAATTTAATATACAGGCCATTTGAAATTTTAGACACAAATCTTTTAATGAACCCAGAAGCCTCTGACTAAGATGCATGAACTAGTAATTGAGCATGATGTATATCATGATGCACAATGATCATAATGAAGTGTTTAAGTTTTCATCCTACTTAGTTTTAGCTGCTCACATTACTATCTGGGGGGGCCAGGGGAGATAACAGCTCTGATTTAGCGGGCATGAACAAAAGTGAGCAGGGCATCTCCATGTCATAAACTGGTTCTGGTTTACAGCCATCCATAACTTGTTGTGACCATATGTTGGAAAATACACAAAGCTTCGTTCAGTGTGGTAACACTATCTATACACTAATATAAAAATGGCATCAAAGGCACAAGTCTGATAAAGATGAACAATTACTAAAAGTGGGGAGGGAGGGTGACATGGTAATGGAGTGTACAGAGTGCACTGAGAGAATTCAGCATTTTTCCAAGTTGCTTTTCAGATAAACCAAGTTGAGATCCTGTGTGCTGTCTTAGACTTAAGATTCCCATGCCACTATTTGAAGGAAGTTTTTTTCGGTGGTGTCAGTATTTATCCCTCAGATAATAGATATGAAACAAATGGTTTTAGTCAAATTCCACTATTTGTTGCAGCTTGTAGGTTAGCTGCTGCGGTCTTTATGTATTGGAGTTACTACAGTTTCAAAGTACTTCAAAGTAGACACTTTGGAACACTTGTGAAAGACCTTTTAAGGCAAATGATAGTTGTCAGGTAAAGCTGTATTGATTTATACAATGCAGAAGGAGCTCTTTGGTCCAACTCATGCATGCCTTGTTCCATATACTGTACCTGGGCTAGCGTCGTCTCACTGCAAACAGCCTTTCTCAATTAACCTTTGTAAGTTCATGGCTATGCTATTAAAAATTATCTTTGCCCCAGTTTAGTTTAATTTTCAGATCAGTCCAATTCTTTTTCATAATTCTTTGAAAACTAATAGAATTATAACCACTAATCCCAAAGTGCATACTACTGACACTTCAGTCACTTTCTCTACATCATTTCCCAGTAGAAGATCCAGTGTTGCCTCCTATGTAATGGGGCCATCTGTATGTTGCTTCAGAAATTTTCCAAATTCTTAGGACGATAGCAATCCCAGTCATATATAGGAACCTAAAACCACCTACTATTATTATTCTTATGACCATCTGTAATCTCCCAACATATTTGCTGCTCTAATTCCTGCTGAATGTTTTTGGGAGGAGGGGTTGTCAGCGATGTGAAGCTGCAGTAGAATCCCATCAAAGTGATTGTTCCCTTTTTGTTTCTGAACTCCACCCATATAGCCTCACTGGACATTCACCAGGATTATTCTGTGCTGGAGATTTTGCTAATCAGAAAAGCAACTCCCCCTCCTTCATTACCCTTACATCTTTCATGCCTCTAGCATCTGGACCATTGAGCTACCAGTCCTGCCCATCCCTCAAACATTTTTCTGTAATAACTATAACATTCCAGTCCTTGTATTCATGCCCTGAGCTCATGTCCCTTGCCTGTTGGGCTAATTCCTACCCTCACAAGCACATGGCAACAGGGAGTAATTCCAGAGATTACAACCTGATATCCTGCTTTATAATCATCTAACTTCCTGTGTACACTGCAGGACCTCACCCCTTTTCTACCTATGTATTGAGTATGAACATGCACAATGATTACTGGCTGCCCTCCTCCCCCTTTTATAATGTTCTGTAATATCTTTGGCCCTGGCTCACAGGAGGCAATATACCTCATTCAAGGCCACCGAGTCTCTTGTCTGTTACCCGAGCTATTGACTGTCCTGTAACTACAGCCTCCTTGTCTCTACCCACCCCTGCTCTGCATCAGGGCCAATCATGGTGCCACTGTTCTGGCTCCTGCTGTCAATTTTTTCCCCGCTCTGCAAGGTCATTTGCCACTCTTCCCCACCCCCCACCCCAACTGTATCCAAAGCAATATACTTGTTTGAGAGAGGAGCAACCACAGGAAAATAGCTTTCCCCTCCTGACACTTTCTTGTCTATCTGAGTGAAACTTTGTTGTAACCACCATCCTGAAACTCCTGTCCATAACACTTTCTGATCTTGCATGCACCTCAGTGAATCCAACTGCTGTTCCATCTGATCAATGCGGTCTGACATAGTCATAAAGGATGCTAGATTTCTCTGATGTCCCATACCTTGCTGGATGAGCATAACACTTCACTGATTGCCACCTCTGCCCCCTTTTAACAACTCAAGGAAAATGAAAAAATTCTTCTTTGCCTAACACAGTTGCTGTTCATCCTTCTCACTAAAGTCAGTAGTTTGTCCTCAACTGTAATGCTTCTAGAAATTGCTGTAATACCAGATATTGCCTTTCTTTTATTTGCTCCTAGCCCTCAAGTAATAAGACAAAGAGCTCCTCACCTGATACATGCTTTTTAAACTATCACTGCTGACCCTCCTTTCTGGGCCATATAGAATAAAGGTGAATGTAATCCGATTGATTTGGTGCAAAAAACATTGTGCTGGTGACTAGTTGACATTAAGTATCATGTCCTCATAGCTCATAATGCTTCTTATCGTATTATTATAGCTCATTTAAGATATTAGAAGTATTTTAAATTTGCTTAGTTACTTTGTTTCATTTTGATTTAAGCTTAGATATTTATTAGAATTAAGCAGAACCTCAAATTTTAAAATTGACTATGTACTTATAAAAGGAAATCTCACTTTACTGCTCTCAATGTGTTGTATACAAAGCTAGTTAGGGAGTTAAATGCCTTCTCAAAAATGACCTGATCCGGAAGCTTTCTTTAGGGTTTTCATAGAGAAAACTTTGTGAAACTGCAGAAGGTCAAATAAAACATGTATTTGATTCAATATAGAATTACCATGCATCTGAATATACATACATTTATTCTCACGATCAGCAATATACAACACGCGAACAACATTCTATAGCATAACTTACGGTGCAACAGTAGCTTAATAGTGATGAACAATAAACATACTTCCTTCAAGGAACATCCATTAACTATTTACCAATATTAAGAAACCTTAAGACTTTCAAGGGCAACTAAAAAGTGGCTAGCGATGGATGTATTTTACCATGTTTGCTCTATTGAAATCCAAATGAACCAGCACAGGAAAGGATTTTTAAAAAACTTACAAACAGGAAGTGATATTTGTACAAAACAAACAGCACCTCTAGAGGTAGCACACTCCCCATCTGACCTCCATGATGTCGAACTTAACTTCTGAAACTAAAAGTTAAATGATCATTTCATCTTTGCCAAGAGGATGAACAGTCTCTGACTAGTCTTGAAACTGTCTTACTGCACAGGCTTTAACTGTTCATCCTTGATGACATACTTGCTCGTGGTAACGTCTGATGAGCAAATCAGTGACAGTGGTGCTCACCCAGAATGATGATCGGCTGAGATACCTCTGAAGTGAGTTGTGCTCTGTTAGTACAACCTCCAACTCACTGCAGTCCCTCAGAGTCAAGAAAGAGATAGAGTTCTTCACTGAGGTTATTGCTTTGTGACGGACAGCATATCCTCTGCATTCACCTATCTTCGAACAACAAGATTCTAATCTTTGCCTGATTCAGTTGCTCTGTGCTGAGAGGTTGCTTACAAATGTGCCAACCACTGCAAAGGCTATATTTGGCTATTCCTACAATCTTCTCTTTCATATGGATGCTACTCTCACAATATTGGAAATGACTTGGGTGCTCATTCTTCACGACATTAGTCTTAAATGCACTGACAGTGGGCTGACAAGCACCATCGAGGCAGACTTCACTCATTATGACTCAAACTAGGTCTAGTCGTTGGGCATAAGGTACATCATGCTGAGCATTATGCTATTCACATACCTTATGTGCACAGATAGTGTCTCTGCCAAACAACAGGAGAATCTCAGCAGAAGAGTCAAGTGCGGGTGGGTGGGGGTTGTTCTTGTCAGCTATGCCCTTAAGATGTGAACAACTGCATGCTGCTTCAGGAGTTGGGGTTTCATCCTTGTTGGGAATATGGTTGCAGACAATGAAAATTGGCAGTGGTAAGCAGATGTCCTCTCTAATGACTTGGCAACAAATCTACCGGCTCTGCTTCCGGTAACTTCTGATATTCCAGAACATTGTTTGGAATACAGGTTTCCCCCGCCATCCGAAGGTAGAGCGTTCCTATGAAACGGTTCGTAAGCCGGAATGTCGTAAAGTGAAGAAGCAATTACCATTTATTTATATGGGAAAAAATTGTGAGTATTCCCAGACCCAAAAATAACCTACCAAATCGTACCAAATAACACATAAAACCTAAAATAACAATAACATATAGTAAAAGCAGGAATGGTATGATAAATACACAGCCTATATAAAGTAGAAGTACTTTTCCACGATCATTGCCGCACTGTTCTCCATAGCAAAAATCTCACGCAAGCGCTCTCAGCGGAAACACTCTCTCCAGTAACCTTTAAGCTATGAAGCTGCCAAATCATACCAAATAACACATAAAAATACACAGCCTATATAAAGTAGAAATAATGTATGTACAGTGTAGTATCACTTACTGGAATTGGGAAGACAGTGCCGAGCACACTGATGATGGTGTGTTAGGCTGAGTCGTCGGAGGTTGGGGTGGTGGGGTGGTGCAGTGGTCCCCACCCTCCAGGCCGCCGACTGATACCGATCCGCGAAGTGTGCGGCGGTGGCCAGGACGCACTCAACACATCTTTAAGAAAAAAGCCGAAATAAACAAGCTAATTAATTAGGTGCTGCCTGGCACATAAATGTTGGCCCAGATCAGAGGCCATGCAATCAGCAATTGCCTCTGATCTGGGCTGACATTTATGTGCCGGGCGGCACCTAATTAATTAGCTTGTTTATTTCGGCTTTTTTCTTAAAGATGTGTTGGGTATGCCCCGGCTACTGCTGCGTTCTCCGCGGCAACGTATTGGCCTGCGGCCTAGGGGTTGGGTTGTGGGACACTGGGGTGTCATCTCATTGTCATCTGTTTCCATCAGGGCAGGCAGGTCATCTTCTTCTGTGTCTACCTGCCTCGATATCGAGGTTTCTCATCTGCTGTGGCTGATGTGGAAGGCTTGAAAAACGACAGTATGCTTGACTGCTTAGCCTTGCACATTTTTCTATCATCTCATGCAGTTGCTTCATGTTCAGTTCCTGGACGACTTCACTTTCGGTCCGTTCGCTACTGCATTCGGTTTCGATTGTTATCCTTTCCTCTTCCAATTGCATCAGCTCTTCATCTATCAGTTCTTGGTCATGGGATGCCAAAATCTCTTCAACATCACCTTCGTCAGCTTCCACAAGCCAAACTCACTTTGTCCTTACTTCGTTCACCACGATCAAAATGCTTAATTATGTCTAGTTTTGCGCTAAGTGTAACACCCTTATGAGCTCTTTTAGGCTTTTCTGATACCTTAGATCTCATCTTGCTAATGGCTGCTCACAGGCACGTGTTTAAGCAATGCCGGCGAGAATGCCGTTCCGGGGGAGGAGCTTGGCTGCTTGGGCGCATGCTGCCTTTTTTCGTAACAGTGTAAACTCCTTCTGTTAGTGAAAACAGGTAACTAATGTAGGTCTTTCAAAACAGCAAGGTTTTGTAAAGCGAACGTTGGAAAAGTGGGGGACACCTGTATACAGGAAAGTAGCTACATGTAATGAATGCCCAGCTGGTTTGCTTGCCATGTTCTGATGCTGCTGTGCTGAAACCAGTAGCCCCAGGTGCTGGCCCTGAAGTTACAGCTGTATCTGGGTCTAATTCTTAAGTGCCAGTAGATTCTTGGCCAAGTTTCTTGGAGACACTGGTGCTTGCTGCGCCGAGTCAATTTGTGTTCTGCAATATATTGTTACTGCTTCTCTAGTTTTCCTTGCTGCCCTCCCCGGATTCTCCACCACTCTCTGGATGATTGTCTTGTCCACATTCAGACTGACTCTGCCTCAGGGCTTCTCTGCCCAGACTCAGCATATCACTCAAACCATGATTTATCACCTCAGCCTGGTGAAGGCTGTGCAGTTGGTTGTGGGGTAGCTTCTGTTGAAGGGTGAGCTACTGATTCACTTGGTGCACTGTTCAGCCTTTGTCTGCTCTTATTAAGTGGTGAACACCCACACATTTCCAAATTGGGTGACTTTGGGCACTTCTCACTTTGTACCTTAAATGAGAGTTCATCTTTGGGTTTGAATCTGAAGCAGAGGATGTAAGTTCAGGAGGAGGACTGGGTATAGAATTTAGCTTCTACACAAGCTTTCTCAATTAGCATTTCGGCTTTGCACTTAGCTATGCTGCTGTCATGGCTGTTTCCGCTCTGGCATGGACTCATGCTGCAGCATGGTTTTGCTTGAGTGTCACAAAGACGCAATTGAGGTGCCACATTCTGATCTGACCTCCATGGCTCAGTGATCGTGAAGAAGAGGACATTGTAACATGCAGCATTCAGACACTGCTCCAGTTCATGGCAGTGCCTTTGAGGGCAACTTATCTTTTCATTTCTACAGCTCTCGCAGTGTGTTGCATACAAAGCTAGGCAGGGAGTTAAAGACCTCAAAAATCACCCCAGCTGGAAGCTTTCTTCAGGGTTTATAATGATAAAACTTCGTGAAACTACTGAAAGTCAAGTAGAATACATATTAAATTCAAGGCAGAATATATCAATATTATCAATTGTTCTTATGATTAGCATTAAATAAGGTAATACACACATGCAACATATAGCCAAGCCATGGACTAGAGTGAACATCGATAGCTTAATAGCAACGAATGTAAATGTTTACCAATATTAAGAAAGATTAAGGCTCACAGATATGCTGTTTCAAGGGCAAATAGAGGATGGAGATGGATATCTTTCAACCATGTTTACTCCAAATCGAAATCCATATTAACCCATGCAGGAAATTGTTTTAAAAAGATAATGAACAGGAAGTGATTGTACAAAACAAATTGTATACAAAATGAGCAATGCTTGTAGAAGCAGAACACTTGAGCTTTGATGTGGAATTTCTGACAATTGTAATATCCATCTACTTTTGCTGTATTAGGTTTGTTTCAGTTTTCTATTGAAGGAAAGGTGTTACAAACATTAATATTGGAGTTCGCAGTTGAAAAAATTACTCGGGTGATATGTCTTTCATTCTCAGGATATCATAATGCTTTGCAGCAGATGAAATTGTTTTGTAGTATCGTGATTTTATGTGTAAACATGATAGCAAATTCCTGAGTAAAGTTATGTGCATATACTGAAACCTTACTGCTTTATCTTCACTCATGTTATTTTATATTTTTAAGGGGGCCATGGCTGCCACTTACTCTGCATTGAACCGCACACCGTTGCAGCCCGTTCTAGAACCTGTTGGCTGCTCAAACCTGGCTCAGCGAAGGGGTGTAAAGAAACTTACCTCAACTGCTCTTTAAAGTGACCTCTGCTGAAAACTGGACTGCAGCAGCCTTGGATGTATATCACAGAACAGTGTAAAGAAGAACTATCCCAGTTGCCTTTATATGCTGCTTTTTGCCTTCTGTTAGTCCTGCTTTGAACAATTGGATACCAGGATTTTGGGAATTTTGGATGGAATGTGAAGTGGAATCATAATTAGGATCAAAAATTATTTGGGTAAATGCATAGAAACTTGGCATTGCAATGAACACTGTATTACTTGTAAATTAGTAATAGGAGAAGCACTCTGAATCGTACTGAATTTTTATTGGGAATGTACAAATCCACCTGGGATGTTTTTGTTATTAATTTTTTAAGAAGTTGAGCACTTGAGTAATTGTATATCCTATACGTGTTAAAGCCTTGTGCCATGTTTGAATGTCATGACCTGGATGGAGGCAGTGACCCTTAACTGCATTTTCTCTCGAATAGTCCTCCCAATAGTTTTCTGAATCATCGGTTAATTTTCACACTAATACGATCACTATACCATGGTTGAAATTTCCTTGGGGTACTGTTAAGTAGCTGAGGGACAATACCTCTTCTTACCTGCATCTTGAGTTGATTTTTAACTACTGTACCCAATATGTTACTGTAATCCATGGATCATCCAGAAGGCAAACTATCAACTTGAGCACGTATTATGAAAACTCTTACTTTTGTGTGAAAGTATGTTTTATAAAGTAATTTTTCATTTTATATATAGCTTAGCGTGAAATGGTGAAGGGGATGGTCATTTTTTTTTTGCTGCTTATTGTGCTGTTGAACAAAATAGACTGAATTTCTCAAATGGGTTCACATGGGCACTTGAGTTGCAGTGAGGGAAAATAGAAATGAAGATCTTTTGCTGTGTATCCATTATACCTTCATCTCCTCCATTCTTTATGTAATATTTTCAAGATATTGTAGCCTTAATCGATTCCTTATAATTGATGGGATAGGATTGCAATAGAGTCAAATGCATATTAAGTGTTGTCATCCAGCTATCAAAGCTTGAAGGGAAGTTGTAAAGATGATGGGTGAAGTTATTTTGAATTTTCAAATCTACTTGGTGAGTTTTTAAAAATGCAACAGTATCACAGATGTAATATTTTTCTACACTTCTATACAAATCAAGCTTTATACTGGACTCTACAGCGTAGCAAAGCACTGAAGTGGACATATGAGGATTTTTTATACTGTCTTTACCAAAGCGTGAATTTGGTAGCTGAAGTCAGATTCAGCTGATATTGCTACCATTTTAACTGGATTGACCAGAATAGTCAATGCTGAAAAAGATTGACTTAATTGTGCCTAATTTTGGTACAGCATCAGAATGTTTTCATTTGAGTTTAATGTTACCTAAGCTGATTTGAGGGTAACTGAAGTGGAAACAGTTTTTTTTTAACATTACTTGTGTCACTCCTTATGGACTGACAATTTTTTGTAATCATGCAGAAAAACAAATTTATACAGAATAAATCTTCAAACATTAAAATTATGCTGTAATTTACTTCTGACCTTTAAGTTTTGCTTTTGAATGACTTAATGTGTTAATTAGTGGGTTATTTCATTACTTGAAAAATGGATTCAGCTTGGAATTTGACACTTCCATTTTTTAATGCAGAAAGGCAATTGAGAACCTACGTATCTTTTGGAAAAGCTACCCAGTGAAGCTTCCTTATCTCACATTCCCATAGCAATAACACTTGTTTTCCTTTTCCCAAATGTATTCAGTTATCATTTAGGCAGTGCATTCCAGGTGATTATTACTGCTAAATTGAATTCTGTTCATCTTTCCTCAGTTCTTTTGCCGAATACCACTAATGTCCCCTGACTCTACTTCCAGGGTAATCAGAATCTCTGTATTTTAGCAATTAACTAATAAACAATTTCTTTCATTTCCTCAGAGGCTCTTTGTTCTCCCCCTCTATTAGTTTAACTAATAAATGTTACATTTTTTTCTTGCTTGCTGTTCCTTCATCTGAATTAGGGACATCCCTCTCTGGCCTGAACCTATCATTTCTTAAGCTATCTTCAAGTGTTTTTATGAAAAAGTAGATTTTCTGCCTCAGCAACTGTTATTGCAAGTCTGACCAAGATTGAATCAAAAACTTTGAGCTATAATCCAGACTGAAAAGCCTACAGTACTGAGAGAGTTACAGCAATCTTAGAGTTAATGGCTCAGATCTGTGTTTACCATTGACCTTGGCGAAAGATAGTACTGATTTCCTGCTGAGAAGCTGCTACATAATTGTGGCCAGCTACTCAATGGTGATGTCCTGCAGTATGGCATGGTCGTCTCATAAATCATGTACTACCCCAAGTGATCTGACATAACATCGCTATATAGATCTGGTCATTTCTCATTGCCATTTGAAAGACCTTATGAATATTTTGATCCTGAATCATCATCATTACTTCAGTGATTTGGACTTAGTATTTCATTTGACTGTAAATTGGTCCAGAATCCAAAAGTTCCAAACACTTACATTACTGAATAGGATCATCTTTCTTTGCACCTCCAACTTCCTTTGTGTGTTCTATTACAAAAATTGCACATATTTAAGTGATACCGATCTTCAGTTCAATCTTATTCCTTTTGCTCTGTTAAGATCAAATGATTGCAAAATCACTTCAAGCATGCTGCTCACATGAGCTGAAAACTGTATGAATTAATTTGGTTTGTTTTTTCACTTGCCACCTTGATTTCAACAATACAATTTTCCTTTTTTGCATAGTTCACTGTGGAGCTGCTCTGAATTTACATTAAAGTTAAAATGGCACCCAGTTCTTCAATCCATTTTTGAATAAGGCCATTTTCCAATTAATTGTAACAGTGTTTTGTGATGACAGTCTAATTGTTCTCATTTAAAGCTGATATCATGACACAACAGCATTCCCTCTGCCTCATTTTCTCCTGTTCCCAATAATGTTCTCAGGGAGACCCCTGGAGTTGAGAATGATTCAGAAGAAATATTAAGTGTAGCCCCTTTGAGGGGGAGGAGGTGGAAAATGTGTTGCACTAAGCATACCATGGCTATATTTATCACAGAATGGTGTCCATATTCAATAACAAAAACAACACTGATCTAGTATACAGCAAATAGTAAAAGACATGTATTTCCTTTAACCCTGAGACCATAAGACAAAGGAGCAGAAGTTGGCCATTCGGCCCATCGAGTCTGCTCCACCATTTTATCATGAGCTGATCCATTCTCCCATTTAGACCCACTCCCTCGCCTTTTCACCATAACCTTTGATGCCCTGGCTACTCAGATACCTATCAATCTCTGCCTTAAATACACCCAATGACTTGGCCTCCACTGCCGCCCGTGGCCACAAATTCCATAGATTCACCACCCTCTGGCTGAAAACCATGGTTTCCTTTCTACTACAGACAGCAGCCCTTAATTGCATCTTTTCTATTTCTCCTATCTCTTTCCCCCTTTCTCCCTGAATAGAAGAAACATAAAGTTCCTCTGGTAACTTCCAAACATGAGAAAGTCTGTAGATGCTGGAAATCCAAAGCAGCGCACACAAAATACTGGAGGAACTCAGCCGGTCAGGCAGAAATTTATGAAGAGGATTAAACAGTCAATGTTTCTGGCCGAGACCCTTCTTCAGTCCTGAAGAAAAGTCTTGGTCTGAAATGTCGACTACTTACTCTTTTTCATAGATGCTCCCTGACCTAACTTCATCCAGTGTTTTGTGGGTGTTACTCAAGTAACTTGCTTTTTCTGCTTGTGTCAGAATGGACTTGTCTGCTCTAGACCATCCACCTGTAATGATTAAGTTTTTCTCTCTGCTAGTGTAGCTTAACCTCCAGGGTATTTCCTACAACTTCACAATTAGCAGCTTCTATGTTCTTTCTGTTCTCTTAACTACTGCTATTATTAATCTACCAACTGCACAAATTTAACAACTTATCCCTATGGCAACCCTGGTTTCAATCTGCTACAGTTCTATTCAAAAGAAATGCTCTCTCTGTGTTTGTCGCCTCTCCTAAAGAAGGATCCTCAACATTAATGTTGTCTCTTTCTGTAAGCACTGGTCTATTGTATTTTTATTTTTGGAATAGGTTGTCATTTGAGTATATCTGAATATGTTGAGCAAAAATGCAAAAAACCTACATTTTTCCCTCAAGACCCTAATATCAGAGTCCATAACCATAGCGTCATAGAGTACCACAGTACCAAAGTAGGCACTTCGGCTCATCTAATCCATGCCGAACTGTTACCCTGCCTTGTCATAACAATCTGTACCTAGACCATATTCTTCCATACTCCTCCCATCCATGTACTTATCCAAACTTCTCCTCAATATTGCAATCAAACCTGCATCCACCACTTCCACTGGGAGCTCTTTCCACACATGCAACATCCGCTGAGTGAAGAAGAGCTCCTCTGGGTCCTCTTAAATTTCACTTATCGTTTCTAATTCCAGTCTTGCCCAACCTCAGTTGAAAAAGGCTGCTTCTATTTACCCTATTAATATCCCTCATAATTTTGTATACGTCTATCAAATCTCCCTCATTCCTCTACGCTCCAGGAACTGAAGTCCGAACCTATTCAACCTTTCCCTGTACCTCAAGTTCCAGCAACATCCTTGTAAATTTTCTCTGTACTCTTTCAATCTTATATAGTATGTTTTCTGTAGGTATATTTCCAGAACTGCACACAATACAACAAATTTGGCCTCAGCAATATCTTATACAACTTCAGAATAACATCCCAACTCTTGTACTCAATCCTTTTGATTTATGAAGGCCAATGTGTCAAAAGCTCTATTCAACCCCATCTAGTTGTGATGCCATTTTCAACAAACTATAGATCCATATTCCTAGATTCCTTTGCTGTGCCATATTCCTCAATGCCCTATTGTTCACTGTGTACATCCTCTCCTGGTTTGTCCTCCCCAAAGTGCAACTTCTCACACTTGTCTGCATTAAATTCCATCTGTCATTTTTCCAGCTGGTCCAGAACCCACTGCAAGCTTTGAGAGCCTTCCTTGCTGTCCACTACACCCCCAGTTTTCTATTCCCCAAAAAAAAGTTACAGGACTTTTAGCAGTTTGAAGGATAAATGCCTACAAGTATCAAAATATTTGAATGGAAGTTCCAGAAAGTATGTAGTACGAGTAATGCATCTATTTCAAACCTCCCTTGTTCTAGCTGTCATGGATACAAGATGTGGATATGGTAATATGTTTACTAAGGTATTTTTAAAAAATGAGAAACATGAATAGGTAGTAATGGCTCCAGATCGGTAAGATTCTTATTGATCTGATTTTTGGCTTCAACTCCACATTCCTGCCTGATCCTAATAACCTCTACTCCAGCTGGTCCCAAATGTTGTCTTGCTGTTGAATATATTTACAGTTTTAGTGTTTTCACCTTTGAGCTTTCTTGTGATATGTTGACATTTTTGGTTTTTACTTGCATATTGAAGTGGGTCAGATTGTGTTGCTGGGTAATGTTGGCAGCAATGAGCTATATGCAAGTGAGTGATTTTTAAAGGCTTAAGGGCTGGGTGATTTGAATGGGATACTGTTGTATGGTGTATTTGCATAACTGATTTTGCCTCCTGTATGAAGACTTTCCATTTAGACCATAAGACCAAAAAATGTAGGAGCAGAATTAATCCATTTGGCCCATCGAGTCTGCTCCGCTCCATTTTCACTCTCAGCCCCAATCTCATGTCTTCTCCCGATATCCCTTCATGCCCTGACTAATCTGTCAACCTCTGCCTTAAATATATCCAATGACTTGGCCTCCACAGCCGTCTGTAGTAATGAATTCCACAGATTCACCACTTTCTGGCTAACAAAATTCCTCCTCTTCTCAATTCTAAAATTCTGAGGCTGTGGCCTCTGGTCCTAGACAACACCTCCACGGGAAACATCCTCTCCACATCCACTCTATCAAGGCCTTTCACCATTTGATAGGTTTCGATGAGGTCACTCCTCAATCTTCTGAATTCCAGTGAGTACAGGCACAGAGCCATCAAATGCTCTTTATATAACAAATCTTTCATTCCTGGAATCATTTTTGTGAACCTCTGTTGAAACCTCTCCAATGTCAACATATCCTTTCTTAGAAAAGCGGCCCACCACAGCTTTCAATACTCCAAGGGAGGCCTCTTCAGTGTTTTATAAAGCCTCAACATTGGATCCTTGCTTTTATTTTCTAGTCCTCTTGAAATGAATGCTAACGTCGCATTTGCCTTCCTACCACTGATTAATTAACTTCAAATTAACTTTGAGGGAATCCTGCACAAGGACTCTGAAATCCCTTTGCACCTCTTTTTTTTAACTTTCCTCTCCATTTAGAAAATAGTGTATGTTCTTCCTACTTCTACCAATGTACATGACCATACTCTTCCCAACACTGTATCCATCTATCACTTTGCCCATTCTCCTAATCTAAGTCCTTCTGTAACCTCTCTACTTCCTCAAATCTCCCTGCCCCTCCACCTATCTTCTTATCATCTCCAAACTTTGCCATAAAGCCATCAGTTCCCTCATCCAAGTCTTTGACATAACGTAAAAAGATGCGGTCCCCACACAGACCCCTGTGGAACACCACTAGTCACCCTCAGCCAACCAGAAAACCCCTTTATTCCCGCTCTTTGCTTACTACTAATCAGCCATGCAAGTATCTTTCCTGTAATACCATGGACTCTTAACTTGTTCAGCAGCCTCATGTGTGGCACCTTGTCAAAGGCCTTCTGAAAGTCCAAGTACACAACATCCACCAATTCTCTCCTTTGTCTATCCTGCCTGTTATTTCTTTAAAGAATTCCAACAGATTAATCAGGCATGATTTTCCTTTGAAGAAACCACACTGACTATGGCCTATTTTATTATGTACCTCCAAGTACCCTGAAACCACATCCTTAATAATCAACTCCAACATCTTCCCAACCACTGAGGTCAGACTAACTGGCCTATAATTTCCTTTCTTCTTCCTCTCTCCCTTCTTGGAGAGTTAGGTCATATTTGCACTTTTCCAGTCCTCTGGAACCATGCCAGATCTGAGTGATTCTTAAAAAATCATTACTAATGCCTCCACAATCTGTTCAGCCACCTCTTTCGGAACCCTGTGGAGTATACCATCTGATCCAGGTGATTTAGTCTACCTTCAGACCTTTCAGCTTCCCAAGAACCTTCTGTCTAGTAATGGTAACTTCACACACTTCTGCCCCAACACTCAAACTTTCACCATACTTATTCAGCCTGTCCACCATTTCTTTGTCCTCCATTACTGCCTCTCCAGCATCATACTCCAGCTGTCAGATACTCACTCTCTCCTCTCTTTTACACTTTATGTATCTGAAGAAACTTTTGGTATCCTCTTTAATATTATTGGCTGGATTACCTTTGCATTTCATCTTTTCCTTAATGACTTTTTTAGTTGCCTTCTGTCAGTTTTTAAAAGCTTCCCAATCCTCTAATTTCACACTACTATTTGCTCTCTCTTTGGCTTTCATGTTGACTTTGGCTTCTCTTGTTAGCCTTTCTGTTGGAGGCTGTGCAAGAGGACAACTGGAAATGTCTCTGGCAACAGAAAGTTGATTGCTGGGGGGAGAGGATGAGTTGATGAAATGGAGAAAGAATCTTAAAAAGAAATTATGCTAACACATGCGTTTCCTTAGACATTTATGAAATATTAATAAATTCATATTACTGTGGGCATTAAGAGTGTTCTTGCAACTAGGGAGCAGAAAGTATATAATTGTTATGAGACTACTCTATCATTGCTATCACGTTGCCAGTCACATCACAGAAAGCAGCCCACTTGGTGGGGCTGTTGTTCAGACAGATGGAACTGCCACCAGTTGTGCTTAATGATAGAAAGGAAGCAGTGGTGGCAGGGATAACTAAGGAGAATATGTGCAGTGAAAGAAGTTTATTGATGTATTATTTAGCAATACAGAGTGGCGTAGGCCTTTATGACCCTTTGAGCCAAGCCGCCTCAACGACCTCTGATTAACCCTAACCTAATCACAGGACAATTTACAATGAGCAGTTAAACCTTCCTGGTATGTCTTTGGACTGTGGAAGGAAACTGGAGCACCCAGGGAAAACCCATACATTCCACGGGGAGGACATACACACTCCTTACAGACGGTGCTGGAATTGAACTGCGAACTCTGAAACACCTCAAGCTGTAGTTGGATGGATGTTTGTGGCATTGTTCCATGGACCTTCAACTTTGACATATAAGATGGTGCATATAAACACCAACAGAAATTGCTTTCAGGTGCTTGCAGCAGAAGTTGCTGCTGCACTGGTAATTGATATTCTATAGGCCAGTATGTTCATTGCAGGTTTTGGGCTCCAGCTTCAGTTCCAATTGGGAAACATTGGTGCACAGACAGGTAAGGATTTCTAAGGCTCCAGACTACCTTTCTCCAAAGCTGCAGGTCTGATGTAACTGTACCCTAAAGAGAAAAGGTGGGGGAATGGACAAGATTCATGTATGCCTTGACCAATAGCTGATAGAGTACCTGAAACCCTGCTGGCCCAGAGCAATTAAATGTCTGGTCCAAGTATTGGTGAACCCTACAAGGGTGCATACAATGAGACAAGTCCTCTGTATGTCACCAAAGATGCACCTGATAAATGTAGGTAACACTGTCTCAAATATGGCTGAAGCCTAACATTTGAATATAACAATTCCAGGTTTTTGAGGCTGGAATTTGGAGAGCATAAGATATGGGAGCAGAATTAGGCCATTCCATCTTGGCTAATTTATTATCCCCCTCAACCCCATTCTGTCTTTCTCTCCATAACCTTTGATTCCCTTATGAATCAAGATTATCTATGTCTGCTTTGAATATACTCAATTACTTGGCCACCTACTGTCTATGGCAATGAATTCCCCAGATTGACCACGCTCCGGCTAAAGAAATTCCTCCTCATTTCTGTCCTAAAGGGGATGTCCTTCTATTCAGAGGCTGTACCCTCTGGTACTATACTCCCTCGCCACATCCACTCTATTATTATTTAATGGATTTCAGTGAGATCCTCCTGCCCCCCACTTAGACTTGTAAACTCCATCGATTACAGGCCCAGAGCCACCAAATGCTCCTCATACGTTGACCCTTTCGTTCTCAGGATTGTTCTTGTGAATCTGCTCTGGACTCTCTCCAACACAAGCACCTCCTTTCTTAGATAAGGGGCCCAAAACTGCTCACAATACTCCAAGTGAGGGCTGATCAATGCCTTTATAAAGCTCCAGCATTACAACCTTGCTTTTATATTCCAGTCCCCTTGAAATGAATGCTAACATTGCATTTGCCCTCCTTACCATCAATTCAACCTGCAAGTTAACATTAAGAGAATACTGCACCAGGATTCCCAAGTGCCTTTGCACCTCTGATTTCTGAATTTCCTTCCTGTTTAGAAAAACGTACACCTTCTACCAACTGCATGACCATACGCTTCTCTATACTATATTCCATCTGCCACTTCTTTGCCTATTCTAATCTAAGTCCTTCTGCAGGTTCACCGTTTTGTCAACACAGCCTGCCCCTCCACCTGTCTTCATATCTCCACAAAGCTATCAATTCTGTCACCAAAATCATTGACATCCTTTTCATGTCATTTCCTTTTCTAGATCTCCCTATCTCCTTCCTAGAGCTTAGGCTAACCACAAACGTGCAATACAAACCCATAGACTATGGGTCTATGACTATACTCCCTGCCATCCTCCCATAAGGATACCATTCCTCTGTCCCAGTTCTTCCATTGCCATTGCATTTGCTCCAATGAAGGATATTCTGAATAGGAGCTTCTGATTTGCCATCTACCATGGTGGAGAGAGCCCTTAATGGGGTTTGATTCTCACACCCCTGCTCTGATCACCTCTTCCACTGGACAGAGCAAAATCAGCTCCCCTGCTCCATACCTGCCACTGCACCAGCCTCCACATTCAATGGATAATACTATGCATTTTCACCAGTTTCATCAAGGTTTCACACTAGACCCATATGGACTTCCCTTCCCAGCATCTCGAAAGAATCCTTCCTTTCATAACTACAAACACGAGATTCTACAGCTGATGGAAACCCAGAGCAACACAAACAAAAAGCTGTGGGAAAGCATCTATGGAAATGAATAAATGGTCTAGGTTTTGGTTCAAGTTCCTTCACCAGCACTGGAAAGGAAGTGGGGGGGGGGTGACACCAGAATAAAATCGTGGGGGGAGGGGAAGGAGGACAAGCTGAAAGGTGTGGTAGGTGCAGTCAGGTGGGTGGGGAGGGGGTGAAGTAAGAAGGTGGGAGCTGATAGGTGGAAAAGGTAAAGGGCTAAAGAAGAAGGAATCTGATAGGAGAGGAGAGTGGACCATGGGAGAAAAGGAAGGAGGTGGAGCATCAGGGGTGAGGGAAGAGGTAGGACGCCAGAGTAGGGAATGGGGGGGGGGGGGGAGAGGAGAATTGACAGAAGGAGAAATCGATATTCATGACATCAGGTTGGAGCCTACCAAGATGGAATGTGAGGTTTTGCTGCTCCACCTTGAGAGTGCTCTCATCATGGCAGATGAGGAGGCCATGTACTGGCAGGTCTGAACGGGAATGCTGACAGGAACAGATATGGTTGGCCACCGGGAAATTAGAGTTTTTGCAGATGGTTGTAGATTCTCAACAAAGCAGTCCCCTAGTTTATGCTGGGTCTCACCAATGTAGATGCTGCATTGGGAATGTCAGAAACAGTAGCCGACCCCAACAGACTTGCAAGTGAGGTGTTGCCTCATCTGGAATCTGGAAGGACTGCTTGAGGCCTTGAATGGGGGTGAAGGAGGAGGTGAATGGGCAGGGGTGGATCAGGGGGGAGGGATGAATGGAGAAGGGAATCATGGAGGGAGTGAACCCTGTAGAAAGTGGAAGGTGAGGCAGAGCTAAAGATGTGTTTGGTGGTAGGAAAC
Source organism: Mobula birostris (assembly GCF_030028105.1). Lineage (NCBI taxonomy): Eukaryota > Metazoa > Chordata > Chondrichthyes > Myliobatiformes > Myliobatidae > Mobula > Mobula birostris. The sequence continues at coordinate 81,045,490 of NC_092375.1, read as the reverse complement.
CATTGGTGGAAGTTGTGGAGCCTTCCCAGATACTGCAGGCACAAAGATACTGAGGAAAGAGAAAAGCATTTTTACAGGAGACATGACACAGGACAGGATGGGAAGAGGTATAGTCGTGATAGCCTTGGGAATTGGTAGGTTTATAAACAATATCAGAAGACTTTTTATCTCCAGAGAGAGAGAGAGGGGTCGAGGAAGGTGTCAGAAATGGACCAAGTGAATTTAAGGGCAGGGTGGAAGTTGGAGGCAAAGTTGATGAAATTGACGAGCTTAGCATAGGCGCAGCAAGCAGCACCAATGCAGTCATCAACGTAGCACAGAAACATTTGAGAAGCGTTACCGGGGGGGTTGGAACATGAACTGTTCCACGTAGCCAGCAAAACGGTAGGCATAGCTAGGGCCCATGTGAGCGTCTATGGCTACCCCTCAAGTCTGGAGAAAGTGGTGGGAGGAGCCGAAGGAAAAATTATTGAGGGGGAGGACCAGACAGAGGAGGGTGATGGTGGAAGGGAACCGGTTGGGTATTTTGTCAAGAAGGAGGCAGAGAGCTTTGAGGCTTTCTTGATGGGAGACAGACTTTCATAATAGCCTAGTCAGCTCTTCCATCTCCATCGACCACTCCGTGTCTTATGGCACTTTCGATGCATTAAATGCACATTCATCCATTCATCTCTACCCTCCCACCCACCGGGGATGCAAGCTGTCTTTCCAGGTAAAGGAGTTGCAATTTTTCTACTGTGCTGTACTACAATCTGTTATTTATTGAGCTACAGTGCAGAGTAGGCCCTTCTGGCCCTTTGAGCTTTGCCCCCAACAATCCCCTGATTTAATCCTAGCCTAATCACGGGACAATTTAGAATGACCAATTATATCTTTGGACTGTGGGAGGAAACTGGAGCACCCGGAGGAAACCCACGCGGTCACGGGGAGAACGCACAAACGTCTTACAGGCAGTGGCGGGAATTGAACCCGTTGCTGGTACTGTAAACAGTTGTACTAACCAGTATGCTACCGTACCACCTTATGTTCACAATGTCGTCTCCTTTACATTAGAGAAACCAAACACACTGTGATTGCTTTGTAGTGCAACTGTTCAATTCCTAGTTCTGAAGAGGCGTCTTCGACCAAAAGCAGTAACTGTTTCTCTTCCCACAGATGTAGCCTGTCTTGTTAAGCATTTCCAGCATTTTCTGTTTTAATTCAGTTGATGATTGGCAGAGATTTGGTGGGTGGGAGGGTGTTTATGTGCTGAATGATATGGGGTATGACTTCCTATTCTTCAAAATTGTTCCGCAGGATCTTCTAATTTTGACAACACACTAAGTGCTGGTGGAATTCGAGTTGCAACTATGGACGGAAATGAACAGTCAATGTTTCAGGCTGAGACCCTTCATTAGGACTGAAAAGAAAGAGGTCAGAAGCTTGAATAAAAGGGTGGAAGTGGGGGGAGGGCGAGTTATCTGACCTGCTACGTTCCTTCAGTAATTCTTGTTTCTCCAGATTTCCAGCATCCGCAGTCTCTCTCTTGTTTCTAAATTTGACAGTTTGGCTACTCTCAGTACTGAATTGGATTTTGGCTTAGGGTTTTGTACTCATTCTTGGGAGTGGGATTTGAACTCTTGACGTGGCTTTAAAAGTGGCAACTGGAATTTTTTTTTTGCTTGGTATCAATAGCCTGATCCACTGGTAAAATACCCTTGTATGACAATTGCAAATGTTGTTTTCGGAATTGGGGAGTGTACATGAAAAGCTTATCTTGTATACTGTTCATACAGATCAAATCATTACAGTGTTTGAGGTAGGACAGAATGAAGAATAACTTATAAAAGTTATAGAGAAAGTGGGGTTTGGGGTTGACATTCGTCTGTCTCGAAGGACAATGGGTGACGATCATCACCACAAGCCTGGGCGGAAGGTATGGAGATCCCAAGATGCCCAGTCATTCAGATCCCCCTCTCGGCCTCACTAGCGGTCCAAAGGAAAGATTATGAAGCAATACGTTTGGCACCAGCTTGGCTGCAGGAGCTGCTGGAAGGATGTTCAATGACGTCCAACTGCCTGAGGGATTCCACTCTAGACTTGCTGTCTGGGTTTACTTCCATAGCTGCCGTCTCTCCCGAGGCTGCCCACAAGGCAGTGGGGTTATTTACCCACTGCAGGGGATCTGGTTCACGAGCACCAGGGCAGGAACACACCCCGGTGGTCCTGTGCGCTACGTGTGCAGGGGCCAGACCTCCTCCCCGTCCTCTGTAGTTCTGCCTGAGTCCAAAAGGAGTCCAGTTTCCCTGTGTCACCAGTACAACAGTTCATCTATCGTACTAGGGAACCACCTCATAGCCGAAAACAGTGAGATAGAAACTGTTCGAGCCAGGTGGTAAAAAAGGGAGAATGACTGGGGTGGGTAGGATCTTTGACTATGGTGGCTGCTTTACAGCTATAGCAGTGAGGAGTACTGTAGACTGTACTGTACAGATTGACTTTCATGATGTGCTGAGTTCATCCACTCTACAGTTTCTTGCAGTCACATGCACTACAGTTGTGTATCAGATAGGATGCCTTCTACTGTGCGTTGAAAAAAATTGATAGGGCCGTGCCAATTCTCTTCCCCTTCTGAGGAAGTAGAGGGATGAGTGAGCTCTCTTGGCGTCGTGTCCACATGGAAGCCATTGCTGTATTTGTATGTGCACCGGCCCGCCCCCCCATCCCCATCCCCATCATGTCACTGACCAACTCTTCTGTTTTGCTGATATTGAAGGAAAAGCTATTGTTCTGACAGCGTGTCACCAGGCTCTCTCTTCTCCACTCCGACTCATCGTTATCTGAGAACCCGCCGACTACAGTGTTAAGCTTATTTCTCTCTGCTCAAAGCTGCCTGGCCTGCTACTTTTTTCGTATTTAATGCATATTTCTAGTATCTGTGGTACTATTTTCCAATGCATTTCAGTCCGAGACGTATCATGAACGGAGCTTCACGCCCCACCGAGCAACAGACGCGGCGTGAAACCAATCCGGAAGACATTGCTCCTCCCACTTCTCCTGAGGTGTATCGCTGATTGGACAGGACGCGTAACTGGCGGCGTGACGTTTAGTGAACACGTCAGAGGACAAAGTGCGTGTGACGCTGCACCTTCCACGTGATTTAACAGCTTCTGTTTTAATGTCCCGCTTGTGTTCACGAGTGGTTTTAAATAAAGTTTGCTGGATCCGGCGCTTGCGCAGTGCGGGGGTAGGAGCGGCCGGAGCGAGCGCATAGCCACAGGCCCGGAGCCATGCCCAAAAATAAAGGTAGGAGCGATGTTGGGCCCGGGGAGGCGAGGCGAGGCCGAGGTTTCAGCTCACCGCTGAAGGGTGATCGACAGCACTTTGTACAGCAGCAGGGTGGCGGAGGGCTGAAGGACGGAGAGCCAGCTACCTGTCTGCCAACACGTGCGGGCCCTGGGCTTCCTGAGGCCGCCGGCATTGCAAGCCCGGCCCCAGCGTGCGTAGCCCAGTCATGCCCGGGGTGAGGCGCAAGGGGCCTGGCCCAGTGTGGGTATCTGAGAGAAAATGGGAGTGATGCCGACTGAAGGTCTGGTGTCCTGGGGCCGGAGAGAGGGCAGGTGTGGGATTGGGTGTTTGTGTCCCAAATGTGAAATACTGCGGTTGCCGCAGACCTGAAGTCATGAAATTTAGTAGCAGTACTTAGTGCGACTAGAGGCATTCTTGGAGTGAGGGAGAGCTGACGGATCCGATTAATGACCCACATTGTATCTAGAGTTTTGTGCTGCTGCTTTTCGGTTGGTGTGACATAGAAACTCTTTCTCAGACCCCATTTGGAGAGGGAGGTTTTCAGTCTGGGAAAGATGGATTTTTGTTGCAGAGGAATCAAATGGAATTGGCTAGACTTGTATTGGAGCAAAGAGGGGAGATTACGTGTGTATTCCCTGCAGTTTAAAACATTTCAAGGAACTGCAACAGAGAAGCAGTTGGTATGCTGGTTTCCATTACTAGAGTCACTGAGTGCAGTAGTAAATAAATTTTGCTCTAACTATGCACGTGATGTGTAGAGATTGTCTCTGCCGTGATAAAGATGTTCTTTGTAGATGGAATACAATCGTGCGTTACTAGACAGTTGCCAACTTTGCTGTATGAGGTGAGATTTGAAAGTCGTTAATGAATGAGAGGAAGCTTCTACATTGCACAAGTCAGGCTGAGTAATGGGTCCTTTTAAAGGTTTGATTCTTCCGGGACTAGATTGATTAGAGGAGAATTGCGTGGTCATAAAGATCTTGGTATAATTGATGTAGAATCTAGTGGGATATTTGAAGCTGCACATGGCAGTCTGATCAGAGAGTTAAATCTCGAAGTGACAAGTTGCAGGTAAAACTGGCTTAATGAGGAGGATAATGATCAGTAAGAGGTTTGGATGGGAGATGTGAGTTCAGTGCTTGGCCCATTTTATATTTGTTATATACACTGTATCAAGGATTCTGGCTTCATTGTGAACGCAATGAGAAAGACAACTGAGAGCTAAATCAGGCTACAAGAAAGTAGCAATGCAGTCAAAAACCTCTGGCAGATGGAGCTCAATCCAGTGCATAGGGAGGGGGAGTAGTTACAGTGGAAGCAGGAGTGTGCCGTGAATGGTGAGATACTGAGCAGTATGGAAGGTTTCTACATGTGTGGTCACAATGCCGTGAAGGTACTAGTGCTGCTGGGTACTGTGGCTTAGGAGGCTGTTATTGTCATTGGGTACCAGCTTTGTGCAACCATTGGCTGAGAACATGTCAGAAAAACTTAATCCTAATTGGGAGAGTTAGAAAACCAGAGTGTTCTGACTGCCATAAAGTGAAAGGAATGACTGGGTGGAGAGGCTCTTTAACACGATGTTACCCGGAGAATATGTGACCATGGAATATTACAGCACAGTGCAAGCTCTTTGGCCACAATGATGTGCTACCTTTCAGACTATCCTATGGTCAATCACTCCTCCCGCCCACATAGCTGTCTATTTTTCTTTCATCTGTGCTTATCCAAAGGTCTCTGAAATGTCCTTAATGTTTCTGCATCTATCAGTCCCTGGCAGCGTTCCACCTTAAAATTATGCCCCCTCGTATTAGCCATTTCTGCCCTGGGAAAAAGTCTCTGGTATCACCTCGATCTATGCTTCTTATCATTGTGTATATGTCTATCAATCACTTCTCATCTTCCTTCACTCCAGAGAGAAAAGCCCTAGCTTGTTCAACCTTTCCTCATAATACAGACTCTCATATCCAGCTGGAATCCTGGTAAATCTCTGCTCTCTATCTAAAGCTTTCACATCCTTTCTATAATGAGGGGACCAGGGCTGAAAACAGTACTCCAAGTGTGCTCTAACCGTAGTTTTATAGATCTGCAGCATTACCTCACAGCTCTTGAGCCCAATCTCCTGACTAATGAGGGCTAGCACACCGTATGTCTTCTCAAACGTGTGCACGGCAGTTTCGAGAAACCTATGCACTTAGACCTCAAGATCCCTCTGTTCCTCCACGCTGCTGAGAATTCTGCCGTTAACTTTGTACTCTGCCTTCATGTTCAACTTTCCAAAGTGTATCACTTCTCACTTTTCCTGTTGAACTCCATCTGCCACTTGTCAGCCCAGCTCTGCATTCTATCCTACAGCAGAATAACAGGCCCTTCTGGCCCAATAAGCCTGTGCTGCCCAGTTATACCCATGTGACCAAGTAGTCTCGTAACATGCAGCTCCTTGGAATGTGGAAAGCAACTGGAGTAGTAGGATAAGACCCATGTGGTCATGGGGAGGAGTGTGCAGTCTCCTTACAGACAGTGTCGGAATTGAATCTGGGTCGCTGGTGCTAACCATTACACAACCATTCTGAGATATCTCATACCACCCTTTTAATCTTAATTACTCTGGAATTCCACCACCATAATTAATTAGCTACAATATCTTGGTGAATGCAGGTGAAAAGTTCTCGCCCATATCTTCTGGCTCCATGTATAACTTGCCTATTTTGTCCTTAATAGGCTCCTTTTTCCCAGTATGGGCTCTTGCTTTTCATAAATAAAATTTTATAAAGCTTATTTGCCTGTAACATTTTGTAGCCCCTCTTTGCCCTCCAAATGTCTACCTGTGCTCCTGTATCTTTTTCAAACCCCCAATGTCATGGAAATGAACAGTTGACATTTTGGAGTCCTTCCTCTGCAGCCCTTTATCTTTCCCACTCACCTTCACCTATCACCTTCTGGCTATCTTCCTTCTCCTTCCCCTCCCTTTTATTCTAACATCTTCTCCCCTCCTTTTCCTGAGGTAGGGTCTTAACCCAAAACATAGACTCATTATTAATTTCCATAGATGTTGCCTGACCTGCTGAGTTCCTCCAGCAATTTGTGTGTTGCTTTCGATTTCCAGCATCTGCAGACTTTCTCATGTTTTTTAATTTGCGGGATGTGAGCATTGCAGATAAGGCCAGGAATTATTGCCTTTTTCTAACTGCCCCTGAGGTGGTGGTGAGCGATTAATCTAACCTTTACTGTCTTTCTTGAAGGTATTTCAATAGTGCCCCTGCATAGTTCTGGAGTTTTACTTAGTGCTTTTAAAAGGAGATGAATTTTACATACAGTGGATTGTGGTTAATTGGGACCAGTATATCTTAGCCCTGTTAAACAGCTGTCACAATTAGCTGAAGTTTCATGGGAATAGCTACAAAGGTATAAAAAGACAAACTGACAAATTATGTATTTAAATGAAATACAGAACAAATTGGAATACTACCAATACTTTTACAGTCCTATAAAACTGCATTAGTTCCTCATACTTACCAACAGTGAAATTCATCTGAGTCATATTCTTTTCACTGTAAATGGACAAAGTCAGCACAGACCCTAGTGCAGATAATGGACTGGCTTCATACAATGCTGTTGACAATTGGATCCTCCAAATCTTCATTTTCATTGTAACTTTCAAGATAATTGTATTCCAACTGGCTAGTCTACAAGCCAGTGGCATGAACATTAAATTTTCCAATTTCAGGTAACTATTAGGATCACCTGTATAGTTTTATCTGGCTCCTTGGCTCATTACAAGGCATCAAAAGGGACTTGTTGCTGAGTTCAGCTTGAAATCAATGTCCTGCTGTCTAACACCCACTGAGCTCTGTAATTCTATAGTGCAGTGTGTGGCTGTTGAATTTCAAAGTATGCACATGTCCACTCAACTCGTGTTTCCCTATAGAACTGCTTGCCTGATCTGGCCCTGCATCACATTTTAGAGCCCTACAAGATTTGAATTTGACTCAAAAAATGTATTGGGGAAAATAAAATTCAAATAAAGTTTTGGAGCCCCAGACACATGACTGGAAAGCCAGAATTACTCAGGGAGATGTGTTTCATGCATGGGCTAATGTGTTTATTTATTCAACCTAGGTAAGGGAGGAAAGAACAGGCGACGTGGTAAGAATGAAAATGAGTCTGAAAAACGTGAGCTGGTCTTCAAAGAGGATGGCCAAGGTGAGTGTGTGGTGTATTGTCTGACTCCATACTCTTCATAGTCATAGTCATACTTTATTAATCCCGGAGGAAATTGGTTTTCGTTACAGTTGCACCATAAATAATAAATAGTAATAAAACCATAAAAAGTTAAATAGTAGTATGTAAATTATGCCAGTAAATTATGAAATAAGTCCAGGACCAGCCTATTGGCTCAGGGTGTCTGACCCTCCAAGGGAGGAGTTGTAAAGTTTGATGGCCACAGGCAGGAATGACTTCCTATGATGCTCTGTGCTGCATCTCGGTGGAATGAGTCCCCGGCTGAATGTACTCCTGTGCCCAACCAGTACATTATGTAGTGGATGGGAGACATTGACCAAGATGGCATGCAACTTGGACAGCATCCTCTTTTCAGACACCACCGTCAGAGAGTCCAGTTCCATCCCCACAACATCACTGGCCTTACGAATGAGTTTGTTGATCCTGTTGGTGTCTGCTACCCTCAGCCTGCTGCCCCAGCACACAACAGCAAACATAATAGCACTGGCCACCACAGACTCGTAGAACATCCTCAGCATCGTCCGGCAGATATTAAAGGACCTCAGTCTCCTCAGGAAATAGAGACGGCTCTGACCCTTCTTGTAGACAACTTCATTGTTCTTTGACCAGTCCAGTTTATTGTCAATTCGTATCCCCAGGTATTTGTAATCCTCCATGTCCACACTGACCCCCTGGATGGAAACAGGGGTCACCAGTACCTTAGCTCTCCTTGGGTCTACCACCAGTTCCTTATTCTTTTTCACATTAAGCTGCAGATAATTCTGCTCACACCATGTGACAAAGTTTCCTACCGTAGCCCTGTACTCAGCCTCATCTCCCTTGCTGATGCATCCAACTATGGCAGAGTCATCAGAAAACTTCTGAAGATGACAAGACTCTGTGCAGTAGTTGAAGTCCGAGGTGTAAATGGTGAAGAGGAGGGGAGACAAGACAGTCCCCTGCGGAGCCCCAGTGCTGCAGATCACTCTGTCGGACACACAGTGTTGCAAGTACACGTACTGTGGTCTGCCAGTCAGGTAATCAAGAATCCATGATACCAGGGAAGCATCCACCTGCATCGCTGTCAGCTTCTCCCCCAGCAAAGCAGGGCGGATGGTGTTGAACGCACTGGAGAAGTCAAAAACATGACCCTCACAGTGCTCGCTGGCTTGTCCAGGTGGGCGTAGACACGGTTCAACAGGTAGACGATGGCATCCTCAACTCCTAGTCGGGGCTGGTAGGCGAACTGGAGGGGATCTAAGTGTGGCCTGACCATAGGCCGGAGCAGCTCCAGAACGAGTCTCTCCAGGGTCTTCATGATGTGGGAGGTCAATGCCACCAGTCTGTAGTCATTGAGGCCGCTGGGGCACGGTGTCTTCGGCACAGGGATAAGGCAGGATGTCTTCCACAGTACAGGAACTCTCTGGAGCCTCAGGCTCAGGTTGCGTACATGGCGAAGTACTCCACATAGCTGAGGGGCACAGGCTTTGAGCACCCTGGTACTGACACCATCCGGTCCTGCAGCCTTGCTTGGGTTGAGACATTTCAGCTGTCTTCTCACCTGTTCAGCTGTGAAGCCCACCATGGTGGTTTCGTGTGGGGAAGGGGTATAGTCATGAGAGCAGGGTGGGGACTGTGAGGAGGGGTAGGAGGGGAGAGTGGAATATGTGTTGGTTAGGGGCTGACAACAGATGGGTCATGTGGGGGATGGGCAGGGGCCACAATGTCAAATCTGTTAAAGAACAGGTTAAGTTCATTGGCCCTGTCCACACTGCCTTCAGCTCCTCTGTTGCTAGTTTGCCAGAGCCCAGTGATGGTCCTCATCCCCCTCCAGACCTCTCTCATGTTGTTCTGCTGGAGTTTCCACTCAAGCTTCCTCCTGTACCTGTCTTTAGCCTCCCTGATCCTGGCTTTCAGGTCCCTCTGTATTGCCTTCAGCTCCTCCCTATTTCCATCTCTAAACACCCTCTTTTTAGCATTCAGGATGTCCTTAATGTCCTTTGTCACCCATGGCTTGTTATTTGAATAACAAAGGACAGTTCTTGTCGGAACATTGCAGTCCACACAGAAGTTGATGTAATCAGTGATGCACTCTGCGAGCCCATCAATATCCTCTCCATGTGGCTCACAGAGTGCCTGCCAGTCTGTCACCTCAAAACAACCCTGGAGCGCCTTATAAGCCTTCTCCGACCATTTTCTCACTGTCCTCGAGGTTGTAGGTTTACTATTCACCAGAGGCACGTAGCAGGGTTTTAGATGCACCAGGTTGTGATCTGACCTTCCCAGTGGGGGGAGGGGAGAGGAGCTGTATGCATCCTTAACGTCAGCGTACATCAAATCCAGAGTCCTCTCCCCTCTGGTTGTACAGCTCACATACTGCGTGAAGTTGGGCAGTGTTCTAGCCATGGTAACCTGGTTGAAGTCACCTGAGATGGTAATGAGGGCACTCGGGTGCTGGGTTTGTAAACTGGCTATGACGGTGTAAATGATGTTACACGCCGACGTCGGGTTGGCAGAAGGAGGGATGTACACAACAACCACAATTGCATGCGAGATTTCCCTTGGCAAATAATATGGCCGGAGTCCAACAGCAAAAAATTCAATATCTGGGCTATAAACACGTTCCTTGATCGTTTACCAGAACTGCCAGCCCCCCTCCTTTACGCTTATCGCTCTCAGTGCAATTCCGGTCAGCTCGAACGATCTGGAAGCCCTGTATGGAAATACTTTGATCGGGTATGTCCTCGTGCAGCCACGTCTCAGTAAAGCACATGATGTCCCAAAATGTTCTGTGACTCCTGACAAGCGCTGTCAGTTTGTCCATTTTATTCCCCAGCGATCTCACATTTCCCATGATGAGGGAGGGGAGACACGGCTTATAACTTCTCTTCTCCATCAGCCTCTGTTGTCTCGACCCGGTCCTCTTCCCTCGCCTTTTTGATCCCCCTTTGCATCCTCTGTGTGTTTTCCTCCAGATTTCAGCCGGGATGTCTGCTGCTCTGTTGGCTAAACCGGGCATGAGTGCAATCAGTTGGTCCCTGGAATAAACAATGCGGCCATCCTGCTGCCACACTAATGAGACGTGTCCGAATGTAACTATTTCCAGCGCTAAAAAAACAAGTAAAACTCTCTCCACCAGCATGTTAGAGAGGGTGCAGCTTCAATGTGTTACCATGAGAAAAAAAATACAACAAATAACTAAGTTAAGAAGTTTAAAGGTAAGAAACTACGGAGCAACTGTAACAGGCTGCATGCACACTAACATTGGGCAGTATACCTGTACTTCATGAAGAAAGGTGGTTTTCAGATGTGTTTAACCAAGGAGAATCCCGTAAAATTTAATTTATCTTCAGGTACATGTGTTAATATAAATTTACTCCAGCAAAATTAACCTTGAAGAACTTGGTTCCCAAAATTAAAAATGGTCCATTGAGCTTTTAGGTATATTAAATCATAATTCCGTAAAAGATTATGACTACGTGATTTTAAAACAACAGAGAATGTACTGTCTCAAAATGGTGGTGGAACTTGGGAGGCCAGCCAGACGCTGCCTGGTCTGCTGCATTCCTCCACCATCTTGTGTGTGTTGCTTGGATTTCCAGCATCTGCACATTTTCCCTTGTTTGTGAGAAAACGTACTCTGGCAGTGTAACTCCTTGTACATCTGTCTAGTTTCAAGGCTTGTAATTTACCATTCACTCAATACTTGTTTTTGTATTGACGAACTAGTTGTAGTTGTTTCCTGAAGTTTAGTACTTTGATACAACCATGGCATTTCAGTGAGCTCTTCAATTTTTAACCATGTTGATGTGGGGTTAATGTTTGGTTTTGACATTTTGTGATCTATAGAACTGGAAAATAAGGAAAAAGAAGAAATGCATGAGGGGGGGAGAGAAAGGCCCTAGTGACAGGAAAAGAACAAAGAGATCGATCCAGATTGCTAATTCCATTGAATTTCTATAGATGACTGCTATTCAATGAGATAGACCCCATTCAAGTACAGTGGATTCCATTCAATTGGGACCAGTACATTTTGGCTCGATTCAGCAGCTGCGCCAACTAGTCGAAATTTCATGGATAAAAGTAGTTTTAAAAAAAGATATAAAAAAGACAAACTACAATTTAACTGAGTATCACATTTTGTATTTGAAATACAGAACAAATTAGAACATTATTAACAGTACTACAAATGTATTAGTTAACTAATTGTTAACGACAGAGCAATCTTTAAAACTTGGCTAAAGGATGGGTGCCATTGGGAGTTGAATGTCTAAGGATATACTGTGTATCGGAAAGATAGATTAGTAGGCAGAGGGGGTGGTGTGGCCCTGTGCATAAGAAATAATATTGAATCATTAGAAAGGAATAATATAGGATCAGAAGGTGTGGAGTCTGTATGGGTTGAGTTAAGAAATGGAAAGGGTAAAAGGACCCTAATGGCAGTTGTATACAAGCCTCCAAACAGCAGCCAGGATGTGGATTAGAAATTACAGCTGGAGATAGAAAAGGCATGTCAGAAGGGCAATGTCATGATAATTGGGGATTTTAACATGAAAGTGGATTGGGAAAACCCTCTCAGTCTGGGCCTCAAGAGAATTTGTAGAATGTCTGAGGGATGGCTTTTTAGAACAGCTTGTTGTTGAGTCCACTAGGCGATGGGTTGTGCTGGATTGGGTGTTGTGCAATGATCCGGAGGTGATCAAAAGAGCTTAGGGTTAAAGAACCCTTCGGGAACAGTGATCACAATATGATGGCGTTCACTTTGAAATTTGAGGAGGAAAAACTAAATTCCAATGTTTCGGTATCTCAGTGGTGGTTGTCTCTCGGGGTCCGAAGAAGACTAAACATTGTACAGTCATCTGTGGATACGCATGTGGCGCCGAAGGCCAAAGCACACATGCGGTTGCAGGTTAGACATGGAATGGCGGTTGTTAGAACAGGTGCACACACAGCTTTGTGGTGTCGGTCTCATGCTGCTGCAAGGCGCTGATTTCGGTCATCCTCAAAGTCAGATGCAGCTTTTCTGGTCAGGGCGCGCCACGCAGCCCTGTCGGCTGTGGACCCCTCACGTTGTCGAGGTTGGAGGTCTGCCCATTTGATGTATGATTTCAGATCGTCTTTGAATCTTTTTTTGGGGCGGCTCTGATTGCGACTGCCATGCTCAAGCTCACCGTAGAGCAGCTGCCTGGGGATTCTTGTTTCACCCACGCAAATTACATGGCCAGTCCAGCGTAGCTGGGCCTGGAGGATCCTCGTCTCAATGCTTGTGCTGTTGGTTCTGTCAAGGACTTCCCGGTTGGTGCTACAGTCCTGCCGTCGAATCTTCATGATCCACCGCAGAGAGCGCATGTGAAACTGCTCCAGCTGTTTGATGTGCCTGCAGTACAGGGTACAGGTTTCGCAGCCGTACAGGAGAGAGGTGAGGATCACAGCCTTGTACACCTTGAGCTTGGTTGAAAGCTGAATGTCCTTGTGCTCCAGAACTTTGACACGGAGTTTCCTGAGTGCCTGGCTGGCTTTCTGGATCCTTGCTGTGATCTCTGTCACTGGAGATGCTGCTCCCTAGATACCTGCAGCTCTCCACATTCTTCAGGACAGTGCCGTCGATGGTGATGCATGGCTGAGGAGGGTGACTGTTTGGTGCAGGTTGTAGGAGAACTTCTGACTCACCGAGGCTGATCGTCAGGCGGAACAGCTTTGAGGCTGTGGAGAACTTGTCGACAATCGTCTGCAGGTGGTTCTCCTGGTGGGCCATGAGGGCACAGTCATCAGCAAACAGGGCTTCAGTGATGAGCCTCCTCAACGTTTTGGTCTTTGCAGCAAGGCGTCTCAGGTCAAACATCAATCCGTCTAGGTGATATGAAAATATCCAGGTCTAGGTCCTTAACAGCATGCTTCAGCATTTGGGTGAAGAAGAGGTTGAAGAGCACTGGTGCTAGAACACACCGTTGATTCATGCCATTTGAGATGTTGAAGGTCTCAAATGGGGAACCATCTGAGAACACTTCTCCTGTCATGCCATCGTGGAGCAGGGGAATGAGTGTAGTGAATTTCTGCACGCAGCCAAGCTTTCTAAGGATGATCCACAGTGTGTTTCTGTTGACCATGTCAAACGCCTTCATCAGATCAATGAAGACAGAGTATAATGACATGTTCTGTTCCAGGCATTTCTCCTGTATCTGTGTCACTGCGAAGATCATGTCGACAGTGCTGCATTCGGGACGAAAGCCGCATTGCGACTCGAGAAGGTTCTCTTCTGTCACTGTTGGAATCAGTCTGTTGAGGATAATGTGGGCGAGGATTTTTCCAACAATAGAAAGTAGTGAGATGCCTCTGTAGTTCCCGCGGTCAGTCCTTGAACCTTTATTTTTGTAGGGGGCGATTATTGTTGCATCTCTGAGGTCAGGGGACATTTCTTCTTCCCAAATGCTAGTCAGGGTGCTGTGGAAAGCCTCAAGTGACTCCTTGCTGAGTGCCTTGTACAGTTCAGCAGGTATTCCATCCTTGCTGGGCACCTTGCCACTGCTCATCTGCGTTTATAGCCTCCTTGACATCATCTGTCGAGGGAGGATCATCAATAGAATAAAGAAAATTACGTTGGCATGAGAGGGGAACTGGCCAAGTTTGACTGGAAAGGGACACTGGCAGGAAGGACAGCAGAGCAGCAATGGCTGGAGTTTCTGTGAAAATTGAAGGAAATACAAGACAGATATTCCAAATAAGAAATTTTCAAATGGAAGGACACTACCGTGGCTGACAAGTGAAGTCAGAGCCAAAGTAAAAGCAGAAGAGAGGGCATACAAGGAAGCCGAAGCTAGTGGAAAGATAGAGGATTGGGAAACTTTTAAAACTTGCAGAAGAAAACTAAGAAGGTCATTAGGAAGGGAAAGATGAATTATGAAAGGAAGCTGGTGACTAATATCAAAGAAGATAGTCAAAGCTTTTTGAAATATATAAGGGTAAAAGTAAGTTGAGGGTAGGCATAGGACCAGTAAAAAGGAGATATTGTAATAATAAACACAGAGGAAATGAATGTGTATTTTGCATCAGTCTCACAGTGGAAGGCATCTGCAGTATACCAGGCATTCACGAGTGTCAGGGAAGTGAAATATGTGCAGTGAAAATTACAGCTGAGAAGGTGCTCAGGAAGCTTAATGGTCTGAGGGTGGATAAATCTCCTGGACCTGATGGAATGCACCCTTGGGTTCTGAAGGAAGTAGGTGGAGAGATTGCGGAGGCATTAATGATGGTCTTTCAAGAATCGATAGATTCTGGCATTGTACCGGATGACTGGAAAATTGCAGATGTTACTCTGCTATTTAACAAGGGTGGGAGGCAGCAGGAAAGAAACTATGGAACTATTAGCCTGACGTCAGTGATTGGGAAGTTGTTGGAATCAATTGTTAGGGATGAGATTATGGAGTACCTGGAGGCACGTGACAAGATAAGCCAAAGCCAGCATGGTTTCTTGAAAGGAAAATCCTGCATGACAAACCTACTGCAGTTGTTTGAGGAAATGACAAGCAGGGTAGACAAAGGAGATACAGTAGAAATAGTGTACTTGGATTTTCAGAAGGCCTTTGACAATGTGCTTCACGTGAGTCTGCTTAGCAAAATAAGAGCCCATGGAATTGCAGGGAAGTAACGAGCATGAGTAGAGCATTGGCTGATTGGCAGAAAACAAGAGGGTGGGAATAAGGGGATCCTATTTTGGCTGGCTGCCAGATACCAATAGGTGTTGGGACTATTGCTTTTTACATTGTATGTCAATGATTTAGACTATGGGATTAATGGATTTGTGGCTAAATTTGCCAATGATACAAAGGTAGGTGGAAGAGCGGATAGTATTGAGGAAACAGAGAGCCTGCAGAGAGACTTAGATTGTTTAGGGGAATGGGCAAAGAAGTGGCAAATGAAATACAATGTTGGAAAGTGTATGGTCATAAACTGGCAGTATGGGGAGAAAATGCAGAGATGCAAAGGGACTTGGGAGTCCTTGTGCAGAACACCTTAAAGGTTAACTTCTAGTTTGAGTTGGCAGTGAAGAAGGCGAGTACAATGTTGCATTCTTTTCTAGAGGTATAGAATATAAGAGCAGAGATGTGATGTTGAGGCTCTATAAGGCACTAGTGAGACCACACTTGGAGTATTGTGTGCAGTTTTAGGCTTCTTATTTTAGAAAGGATATACTGACATTGGAGAGGGTTTAGAGAAGATTCACAAGAATGATTCCCGGAATGAAAGGGTTACCATATGAGGAACTTCTGGCAGCTCTCGGGCTGTATTCCCTGGAGTTCAGGAGAATGAGGGGGGATCTCATAGAAACATTCCGAATGTTAAAAGGCCTGAACAGGTAAGACATGGCAAAGTTATTTGACATGGCAGGGGAGTCTAGGACAAGAGGGCACGACTTCAGGATTGAAAGACGTCTATTTAGAACAGTGATGTGGAGAAATAACTTTGGTCAGAGGGTGGTAAATCTGTGGAATTAGTTGCCATGAGCGGCTTTGGAGGCCAAGTCATTGGGTGCATTTAAATCAGAGATAGATAGGGTCTTGATTAGCCAGGGCATCAAACAGTATGGGGAGAAGGTAGGGGAGTAGGGATGACTGGAAGAATTGGATCAGCCCATGATTGAATGGCAGAGCAGACTCAGTGGGCCGAATATACTTCTCCTATATCTTGTGGTTTTATGGTCTTTTTCACCCAGTATACCTGTATGCTGTTGTGTTCTTTTGATTGACTGTAAATGAACAAAGTCAGTGTGGATAGTGGACTGCCTTCATAGAATGCTATTGATGATTGCATCCTCCAAATCTTCATTTTCATTGTAACATTCAAATTGATTGTTGATACTTTCAAATTCTTTGTAGATCCTCATTGAAGTGCTGAAATTATTTCATTTTCGTTCTTGCCTGTTTCTGGCATCTTCAAGCCTAAATGATTGAAATCGCAGTGAATTGTCTTACTACTTACTTCCCACCATCAGTGACAAAAATCACTACTTTTTGATCACTTGCAAACGCAACCAAAGCTATTTTAAAAGCTGCCCTGTTGCGTCTGGTGAAGAGCACGTGTCTGCCGCTAGTTAGATACTGTGTGACATTGTAAACCAGCGAGTTTTTTTTGCTATGTCTTCCCTCTTGCTGTGAAATGGAGACATCTTTCTCCCATACCTTATTAGGGGGAGAGAGAAAGCCCATGGTATGTTGAATACCGGGTGAAATGGAGTACTTTGGAGTACTGCAAGTCTGTGTCTTTGCTGCATGCTTGAGTGCTTGGTGGTGGGTGCCGATGCTTTTTTTTTGCTGGTAGGGGAAGGATGGATCGTTGCTTGCCCGTGGGAGGGAGGGGAACTGGGGGTCTTTGGGGTTCTAACATTTAACTGTTGTTCATTCTTTGGGGCACGGCTCTGTTTTCATAGATGGTTGCGAAGAAAAAGCATCTCAGGATGTATATTGTATACATTTCTCTGACATTAAATGCACCTTTGAACAGACTCCTGCCCCAATTAAGTGGCATTGTGTACCAAATAAACAGCTGCCCCAATGGCACAATTAACCAGAATCCACTGTAATGTGATACCCACAACTACAACCAAGAGTTTCTGGCAAAAAGAGGAACTACAACTATAATAAAACATGCTAAACAATTACATGTAGGTAACTATATATAAAAAAAACAAACAAGCATTAGAAAGTCAAACTCAAGAAAAATAGCAATTATAAAGTCCAGTCCAACATTCCCTCCTTTTGATTCTGAATCACATATTTAGAATTATTACATCTAAAAATTCAAGCAGAAAAGCTTGTGGTACCTATGTTGGGTACAAGATCAAAAATTCCTAAGTTGTGGAAATATCAAAGGATGTTTCTAAAGTTCCATCAATGCTAGGTAGATTATTTTTGTAAGTAGGCACTTAAGTGAGTTTGAGCAGCCATACCAATTACCTTGATACAAATAAAAAAAATGTAAATTATAATGCATATCAGGGCAAATATTATGACTCTCAACTTCCTAGACTTAGTTGAATCCAGTCAAAGAAATCCCATCCATAAGATTGATTTATTCTAGCTGTTTGTTTACAAGTATGGTTAATCAAATCAGTTAATGTCTTCAAACTCGTCAGGTACAGTTCCTGTGAAAAGCATTCTTCATTCTTCTTCTCTCCCCTCCCCCCCCCCCCCCAAAGCTTTCATGATTTATTGTTTTACAACACTGAATCTCAGTGGATTTAATTAGGCTTTTTTATTTGACCCTGATCAACAGAAGATTCTTGTCTATCAAAGTAAAACAGATCTCTACAAAGCCGTCTAAATTAATTACAAATATAAAAGACAAAATAATTGATTGCATAAGTATTCACCCCCTCTCTCCACCCCCCCCCGACCCCATCCTTAATGTGACACACCATATCATTATTGGTGCAGCCAGCGGTTTTAGAAGTCACATAATTAGTTAATGGAGATCTGTTTTTGGAGACTTGTGTGCAGTCGAGGTGTTTTAAATAATTGTAGTAAAAATACACCTGGATCTGGAAGGTCCAGCTGCTGGTGAGTCAGTATCCTGGCAAAATCTACACCATGAAGACACAAGAACATTCCAAGCAACTCCGCAAAAAGGTTATTGAAAAGGGCAAGTCAGGAGATGGATACAAGAAAATTTCCAAGTCGCTGAACATGCCTTGGAGTACAGCTAAGTTAATCATTAAGAAATGGAAACAAAATGGTACAGCTGTAAATCTGCCTAGTGCAGTCTGTCCTCAAAAACTGAGTGACCGTGCAAGAAGGGGGCTAGTGTGCGAGGTCACCAAGAGACTTGTGACAAGCTTCAGTGGCTGAGATGGGAGCGACTGTATACAACAACTGTTGCCTGGGTGCTTCACCAGTCACAACTTAATGGGAGGGTATCTAAGAGAAAGCCACTGTTGGGGAAAACAAAACTGGCATGAAATCTCAGCTAGAGTTTGCCAGAAGGCATGTGGGCGACTCTAAAATCAGCTGTAAGAAGGTTCTGTGGTCTGATTGAAACCAAAATTGTGAAGTTAGAGTGTAAAATGAATGCAGCAGAATTCAGGAAAATCCTGGAGAAAAACCAGCTACAGTCTGCAAGAAAACTGCAACTTGGGAGAAGATCTGTTTTCCAGCGAGACAGTGATCCCAAGCATAAACTCAAAGCTACACAGGAATGGCTTAAAAACAACAAAATTATAGTCCTGGAGTGGCCAAGTCAGAGTCCAGACTTCAATCCATTTGAGAATCTGTGGCTGGACTTGAAAAGGGCTATTCAATCATGATCCCCATGCAATTTGACAGAGATAAAGCAATTGCAGTGTCCAGATGTGCAAAGCTGATAGAGACCTGTCCACACAGACTCAAGGCTGTAATTGCTCCCTAAGATGCATCTACTGAATACTGACTTGAAACAGGTGAATACTTATGCAGTCAGTTACTTTGTGTTTTATATTTCTAATTAATTTAGATCATTTTGCAGAGATCTGTTTTCACTTTGACATGAAAGAGTCTTTTTCAGTTGATCAGTGTCAAAGAAGCCAAATTTAAATCCACTGTGATTCAATGTTGTAAAACAATAAAACATGAAAATTTCCAAGGGAGTGAATAGAGGGTGGGATATGGATTGCAAAGTACATCAGGAGATTAAAAAAAATGTGAGAAGGGCAATGTCATGATAATCGTCGGGGATTTTAACATGCAGGTTGATTGGGAAAACCAGGTCAGTACTGGACCTTGAGAGAATTTGTAGAATGTCTAAGGGATGGCTTTTTAGAGCAGCTTGTTATTGAGCCCACTATGCTGGATTGGGTGTTGTGCAATCATCCAGAGCTGATAAGAGAGTTTAAGGTTAAGGAACCCTTAGGGAACAGTGATCACAGTATGATCGAGTTTGCTTTGGAATTTGAGAAGGAGAAACTAAAATCCAATGTGTCAGTATTTCAGTGGAATAAAGGAAATTTCAAAGGCATGAGAGGGGAACTAGACAAAGTTGACTGGAAAGGGACACTAGCAGAAGGACAGCAGGAATGGCTAGAGTTTCTGTGAAAAATTAGTGAAGTGCAAGACAGATACATTCCAAATAAGAAGAAATTTTTGAATGGAAGAAGGACACTACTGTGGCTGACAAGTGAATTCAAGCCAAAGTAAATGCAAAAGAGAGGACATACAAGGAATCCAAAGCTAGTGGGAAGGGTAGAGGATTGAGAAACTTTTAAAAACTTGCAGAGGGAAACTAAGAAGGTCATTAGGAAGGAAAAGATGAATTATGAAAGGAGGCTGGCGACTAATTTCAAAGAAGATACTAAAAGCTTTTTGAAGTATATAAGGGTAAAAGTAAGTTTGAGGGGAGATATAGGACCGGTAGAAAATGACGCTGGAGATATTGTAATGAGAGGTGCAGAGGAAATGAATGCGTATTTTGCATCAGTCTCACAGTGGAAGGCATCTGCAGTATACCAGGCATTCAAGAGTGTCAGGGAAGTGAAGTATATACAGTGAAAATTATGACTTAGAAGGTGCTCAGGAAGCTTAATGGTCTGAGGGTGGATAAATCTCCTGGACCTGATGGAATGCACCCTTGGGTTCTGAAGGAAGTAGCTGGAGAGATTGCAGAGGCATTAACAGCGATCTTTCAAGAATCGATAGATTCTGGCATTGTACCAGATGACTGGAAAATTGCAAATGTTACTCAGCTATTTAAGAATGATGGGAGGCAGCAGAAAGGAAACAATAGACCTATTGGTGTGACATCAGTGGTTGGGAAGTTGACACAATTCTTAGGGATGAGATTACGGAGTACCTGGAGGCACATAACAAGATAGGTGAAAGCAAGCATAGTTTCCTGAAAGGAAAATCCTGCCTGACAAACCTACTGCAATTTTTTTGAGGAAATGACAAGCAGGGTAGACAAAGGAGATACAGTAGACGTGGTGTACTTGGATTTTCAGAAGGCCTTTGACAAGGTGTTGCACTTGAGTCTGCTTAGCAAAATAAGAGCCCATGGAATTTTAGGGAAGTTACTAGCATGGGTGGATCATTGACTGATTGGCAGAAAACCGAGAGTGGGAATAAAGAGATCCTATTCTGGCTGGTTACCAGTGCAGTTCCACAGGGGTCGGTCTTGGAACCGCTGCTTTTTACGTTTTGGACTATGGGATTAATAGATCTGTCAATTTGCTAAATTTGCCGATGATACGAAGATAGGTAGAGGAGCGGGTAGTGTTGAGGAAACAGAGAGCCTGCAGAGAGACTTAGATAGTTTAGGGGAATGGGCAAAGAAGTGGCAAATGAAATACAATGTTGGAAAGTGTATGGTCCTGCACTTTGCTGGAAGAAATAAATGGACAAACTATTATTTAGATGGAGAGAGAATTCAAAATGCAGAGATGCAAAGGGACTTGGAGTCCTTGTGCAGGATAACCTAAAGGTTAACCCCTAGGTTGAGTCGGCAGTGAAGAAGGTGAATGCAATGTTGGCATTCATTTCTAGAGGTGTAGAATTTATAAGAGCAGGGATGTGATGCTGAGGTTCTATAAAGCACTCGTTGAGACCACACTTGGAGTATTGTGTGCAGTTTTGGGATATACTGACATTGGCGAGGGTTCAGAGAAGAATTACGAGAATGAATCCAGGAATGAAAGGGTTACCGTATGAGGAATGTCTGGCAGCTCTTGGGTTGTATTCCCTGGAGTTCAGGAGAATGAGGAGGATTCTCATAGAAACATTCCGAATGTTAAAAAGCCTGAACAGATTAGATATGGCCAAGTTATTTAGCATGGTAGGGGTGTCTAGGACAAGAGGGCACGACTTCAGGACTGAAGGACATCCGTTTAGAACAGAGATGCAGAGAAATTACTTCAGTCAGAGGTTGGTAAATCTGTGGAACTTGTTGCCACAAGCGGCTGTGGAGGCCAAGTCTTTGTGTCTATTTAAGGCAGAGATAGGTAGGTTCTCGATTAGCCAGGGCATCAAAGGCTATGGGGAGAAGGCAGGGGAGTGGGGATGACTGGAAGAATTGGATCAGCCCATGATTGAATGATGGAGTAGACTTGATGGGCTGAATGGCCTACTCCTCCTGTATCTTATGGTCGTATGGAAGAGGTATTGTCCAGGTAGCTGTAAGAGTCTGTGGATTTATAATGGACATCAGTAGATAAGCTGTCTCCAGAGATGGCCAGAGTCGACAGGCGCCACATGGGTGCAGGAAGCAGCACCAATGCAGTCATCGATGTAGCGTAGGAAAAGTTGAAGAGTGGCACCATTGTAGACTGGGAATATAGACTGTTCCACGTAGCCGACAAAAAAGCTGGCATGGTGGGAGCCATCTGAGCGCCCGTGGCTACGCCTTTTGTTTGATGGAAATGGGGGGAGCCAAAGGAGAAATTATTGAGGGTGAGGACAAGTTCCACCAGACACAGGAGTGTGGTGGAGAAGGGGAACTGGTTGGGTCTGGTGTCCAGAAAGAAACTGAGAGCTTTGAGGCTTTCCTGGTGGATGGAGGTGTAGAAGGACTGGACGCTCATAGTGAAAATAAGATGCTGAGGGCCAGGGAACTTGAAATCTTTGAAAAGATCAAGAGGATGTGAAGTGTCATGGATGGGCGGGGGGATAAAACTGAGTCAATATATGCTGATAGATCAGTTGGTAGAAACAATGACAGGTTTGTGGATCTTGGGTAGGTGCAGGTTGAAGCAGTGGGTGGGAGGCCCCAGAATGAATAAGGGTGGTGGTGCGGGAAACAAAGGCCTGGTGCTCCTAGTGGGATCCTGTTGAGGGGCAAGTAAGAGGAGGTGTCTGACCGTTGTTGGGCCTCCGCAAGGTAGAGGTCAGTCTATCAGACTACTATAGCACCCCCCCCATCTGTAGCTTTGATGGTTACGTTAGTCTCTCTATGATCAAGAGCTCCTGGCAGTCTATTACTATATTGAATGGACTTGGTTTAGTTTTCTTGTCTGGGATTGCTCAGTGCTACATATGACCACAGGAAGAGCTGTAGGTCATGCAGCCTTCCTCGTGCTAACTTGGTCGTTGTTTGATTCCATTCATTCGTTTGACTTGTCCGGATGACTCTGGGTAATGTGGACAATGCAAGGACCATTCAGTGTTCATCAGTCAGCATAATTCCTGATAAACACTGCTCCTTGGCCAGAGTTGATTTTGACACAGCAATGCTCATCTCGGAATATAGTCCTTGATCAGAGATTTTGCTGTATGTGGCAGTGGCCTAGTACCCTTTTTAAATAAAAAAAAAGGACCAGCTGGGCAGAAGCATTTAATTGTGGTAGTTTTTCTACTGCTCCAGGATTTGTTCCCTGGCATGTCATGCATCTTTCAAACGTTTGTTGAGTTGTGCCCCAAACTTTGGATTCCTCTGCATCTTGTCCACTCCAACATGTGCGAGGGAGTGTATCATCTGTGCCAGTAAGAGAGCACTGTAGTTGGAGTTACTCATCTATGACTAGTGCTGTATCTCCATGCTTCATCATTGTTTAACCTCCCACCATTCTCCATCCAGAACCACTTTTCCTGGTTAGAGCATTGAGCTTCCATCTCTCGAATATCTTGTGTGTCCAGCTTCGTTTCCATCTTTTCAGTTGTTGGGTTCGCTGCATGTGTTCTCAGTATTCCTTTTACCCCTTCCGGTACTGCCCTTTTTCACAACTTGATCCATGAGTACATTTCCAAAGCTTTCCATTGTAGTCATTTTGTAGTGGGTATTGCATTTTGATGCAGCCGCTCCTGGTGGCAGTTGTTTATCATCCATGAGTTCTTGTGCTAGGTGGCTATTCTTAATTGGGGTTCCTACGGCTGTAAGGAATTTCCTTTGCCTCTAAATTTCTGAAAGCATGAACAACTTCAAAAACGTATTGAGAATGGATGTAGATATTAGCTGATCTTTCTGCCACCTTAACGGGCTTCAACCAGAGCTTTCCGTTCTGCCTGTGGCACAGAGGTACCAGGAGCCATGTTTCCTGATACCAGCGGTTCAGTTTCAGAAGTAATGGTCCATCCAGTTAGTCAAATTCCTCTCTCAGTTGTTGAAAACCCATTGGTGTACAGAATCAAATTTGGGCTCAGTATTATATTTTTTTGTAATAATTTGCATCTTCATGGGCTGTTATTATCCTTGCAGAGTTATGGTCATCATAGTCTAACAAGAATTCAGCATATTCATTACCAATTAGTAAGTTAACATAAGCCATTTGGTTTTTGCTCTTTCAGGGCAAGCAGGGACTGCAGGGAAGGGCTTGCTTGTTGAAACTGTTGATCAGATCAGGATCTCCCAGCATTTGTGGGGTAGAGAATAAAACTTGTTGTGTTTGTTCCTGTAGACTTTGTTTCCAATGCCAACAAAGTCTAGCCCAATATCCCTTTTAACAAATGACATTTTGTTCTGGGGGATTGGCATTGGAGTATTGCTGGGACTGAGGTTGCTGCAGTACACAATGAATTCCAGTTGTTGCTGAATGTTGGCTATTGACTAGCAAGCAATAACTGTTGACCCATGGTCAGTGACTGTTGATCAACAGGTGACCCACCTGTAATGATCTCATTCAGATTTCAATTATCTTGTTCCATGTGATTGGTAGCTTCATCATTTTGGCCATATCTGCTTTCAAGCCATCCTCAAAAGTTGACTTCAAGAGACCATATACAGAGTCCTCTCTTAACTTTATTACTGGAATCCCTGCGTAACTTAACCATGCTGTCCTCATATTCAGAAGCATCTTCGGACATAACTTTGCTTGCAATCAACCACTTTCTCCAGTCAGTCTGTATTGGGATCTGTTCTTCCTCTTAACATTGCAACCGCCTTGCATAATTTGTTTATGTTCTCCCTCCATGTCAATTGCCTGATTTGCTGAGAAGACAACATAGTAGCCAAAATTTGGGTGCCTTCATGTGTGTGCAGATTGTATATGTTTTTAATACATTGAAGCTCAGCCCAGGTCTTCAAACATTTTTAGGATATTGAACTTTGGACTATTTATCAATCTCTTCCAGTTCAGGTGGTTGATGAAAAGCCATCTTGTCTCCTTTCGTCAGTTCTATCTTCACTTCCTTGGTCTTTATTGGGGCAAGCCATGACATTGCTGCCAATCCTATTGTTTCTTCATGTCATCCTCACTGAGTCGCTAGAGGTCGCTGTAGAGTCCTTGTCATGACTGCTGTAGTTCCTCAGAGTTCGGATGCGGTGTCTTGGAGGATGTGCAGGGGACTGTCCACTTGAGGTCCCTGCTGTGCTTTATGACACTGCTTCAGTTTACTTGAAAGCTCCATACAATGTGCTGTGAATTGATTATACTTGTGTTTTTTCAGTCATTCATCTAATGCAGATTTGCTGTTTAGACTTCTTACTGTCTCTGTCATACTGTTTATGTGGGTTATCAGTTTTCCCCTTCATTTTCTACTTGTTCAATTAACTTTTTCACTCATCCAGCAGATTCATGAATTATATTTTCCAACTGACCATGTGTTTGCTTAAACTTACAGGTCTTTTTCAATTTTGTATGCTGGTTTTTCCTTATCTGTGATAATACTGCTAATGTGCAGCCAATTATTTCTCTTCCTAAAGATATTAACTGGGTCTTATCATATACCTTCACATTATCACGTAAGAGCCAGATTTCATTAAGAGTCGACATTGATGCTATATTTCATCAGGATTTTTTCATTAATCTCATCAAATTGAAATGTTTTATTCAGTCAAGAACTCAACCCTCAATCAGCTGATCACATAACAACTGGAGATTCAACTCCCCTTTTTCTGTAGGTGGCTTCAAAACATTGGCCATTGTCTCAATATCATCTTATTTAACACTTAATTAGTACTTTTTATCACTTAGACAGCACTTCAAAAATCATTGGTTGTGTCAAAAAACGTAGGAGTGCAAACAAGTTTTTTTAAGAACTGGATGACATTTGGAAGGTTTCTTAGGGATTCCACAGGGTAGGAAGTTAATTTGAGTACAGTGTTAATTTTAATGCAGATCTCACTTTTTCCAGAATAGCAAAACGTAATAGTTTTCCTTCATACTTGATGGTGTATTAAAACAAGAACTAGGTAATCTCTTAGGTGATTAGGAACCAAAGGAAGAAGGTCGTACCTCCTTTTAAATATGTGTGCCATAAGGCATGAAACTTGTTGCTTATGATCGTTTATTAAATGTTAAAAGAATGAAACGGTAAAAAGATGAAGCGTGGGTGGGGAAGAGAGACAGACTCGAGTAACAGAGAAGAGAACAAAGGGTGATTTTTTTTTAACACCAGATTGCTATTTCCATTGAATTTTCCATAGATATCAGTTAACCAATAAGATAGCCTCATATAAATAATGTGATACCTGCAACTACAACCAAGAGTTTCCAGAAAGCATAGAGGAACTGTAACCACTAAGAAGCGCACTGAACAATTACACAAAACCATAAGACTAGGAGCAGAATTGGGCCATTCAGCCCATCGATGTGCTCTGCCATTCAGAGGCTGATCCTTTTTTCCCCTCCTCAACCCCATTCTCTGGCCTTCTCCCTGTAACCTTTGATGCTGTGTCCAATCAAGAACCTATCAATCTGTGCCTTAAATACACCCAATGACCTGGCCTCCACAGGTGCATTTGGCAACAAATTCACCAACCTCTGGCTAAAGAAATTTCTCTGCATCTGTTTTAAATGGACACCCTTCTATTCTGAGGCTGTGTGCATCCTTTCCACATCTACTGCCTAGGCTTTTCAACATTCGAAAGGTTTCAATGAAGATCCCCCTCCTTATCCTTCTAAATTCCAGTGAGTACAGACCCAGAGCCATCAAACAATCCTCCTATAATAACCCTTTTCATTCCTGAAATCATCCTTGTGAGCCACCTCTGGACCCTTTCCAGTGCCAGCACATCTTTTAGATGAGGAGCCCAAAACTGATCACAGTACCTCAAGGTGAGGTCTCACCAGTGCCTTATAAAGCCTTAGCATCACATCCCTGCTCTTGTATCTTAGATCTCTTGAAATGAATGCCAACATTGCATTTGCCGCCTTCGCTACAAACTCAACCTGCAAGTTAACTTCTAGGGTGTTCTGCACAAGGACTCCCAAGTCCCTTTGCATCTTAAGATTGTTGGATTTTCTCCCCCTTTAGAAAATAGTCTGTACATTTATTTCTACTGCCAAAGTGTATGACTATGCATTTTCCAATATTGTACTTCATTTGCTACTCTCCTGCCCATTCTCCTAATCTTGAGTCATTCTGCAGTCTCCTGCCCCTCCACTGATCTTGGTATCATTTGCAAACTTGTTAGCAAAGCCATCTATTCCATCATCTAAATCACTTATATACAGCATAAAAAGAAGGGGTCCCGACACTGACCCCGCAGAACACCACTAGTCACTGGCAGCCAACCAGACAAGGATCCTGCATGTGTGGATAACTAGAAAAATACAAGCAATTATAATGAAGTTAAATTACATGGAAAATAACAATAATACAGTCCAATCTAACCGTGTTAAAGGCTCTTGTGCTCAATTGTAAGATATTTTCTGCATTCCAACAGCTTTATGAAAACATTTTTCCTGCTCCAAATCAGGATTTTTTAAAAATTTAGATTTTCGTTGCCAAATTGGATAATGGACTCCAGGATAAACTATTGTACTTTCATCTTCTGTTTTAAAGGGAAGACCACTTATACCCTGCACGCTGACAGACAAGTTAATCTCAATCACTCAACTGAGTTTTAAAGGGAAGACCACTTATACTCTGCACACCGACAGACAAGTTAATCTCAATCACTCAACTGTCTTCCTTTTGCAGCAGTTGTCAGATAGCTTAATGAGTAATGTCAGTAGCTGTACTCACTGGATTTAATATTGTCAGAAAGTTGTGAGTTCAAACCCCGTTCCAGAGACTGAAATTTAATGGAAAATCTAAACACTCCAGCTGAGGTGGCCTCTTTTGGGTAAGGCGATGGGGTAGACATTATATTGACCCAGAATCAGTGACCCTCCCTGCCTCTGCATTATGCTGCTTGTTTCACTCTGGTGTGCTGGGTAATTTCCACCGGAAGCCTGGAAACAGTCTGTGGTGGATTGTGATTAAGGCCAGCACAGCTCAGACAAGTGTTTTTGTGGAGATATCTTGGCATTGAGCAAGATAAGTTCTGACCTTCCAGCATGAATATACAACAGATTATTCAAATAATAGAAGTGATAGTCATACAGTACAGAAATGGGTCCTTCATCTATTGTTGTTGCTGACCATTAAGCACCCTCTCCTCTGGTTTTCCATGGCTGCAGAGTTTGACTTTAAATGAAAGCTCGTACTTTTGGTTGAAATGAATGCATTATCTGTTTTGGCTTTCAGAATATGCCCAGGTGATAAAGATGTTGGGAAATGGCCGTTTGGAAGCCATGTGTTTTGATGGTGCAAAGAGGCTCTGTCATATTCGAGGGAAGCTGAGAAAGAAGGTGACGACCCTTTGATTTTTTTTTTGTTTCAGATCCCATCCCGTCAGGTAATAGCGCGGTTAATCAAGCTGAAAGTTAGAGGTATTGATAACCCTTTACACCAGCTAGTAGACTTTTGTCATTTATGCCAGTTACAACTTCACATTTAAGGACATTTAAATTGAATTATAAAATGCTTTTTCAGTTTTAAAGAGGAATCTCCCATGAAAGTTTCAAATCTTCCAAAATCACAATTTCCTTTTTCATAGACTAGTGCAGTGCAGTTTGAAAAATCTTGTCATACTGTATTGAAGTAGCAACTGATTCTTTTTGTCATTCAGCTTTTATTGCAGTGAATTGTACTTTAAGGTTCATTTTCAGTTTGGTTTAATTGTCATCCAACCATGCAGATTAAAAGAAACAGTTTCTCCATGGCCAAGGTGCAAAACACAGTACATACAGTCACAAAAAATGTTAGCACAAGCCCCAAGTGGCATAGCCTGAAGATTGGTGGTGTATGGGATGTCCTGGAGCCACATTTCTGCAAGTACGCAGCAGTGCTGCCTTTCACACTGGGCATGGGGTTTTGTCAGCCGCAGACAAAGCCAACCCAATTTGTCTTCCAGGAAGCGAATACTGGAGAGTAGTACAGATGGGAGAACCTGCCTGCAGGGGCCAGCCCCAAACCCAGCGAGGATTCCAATGCACCCACTGCACCTGTTTTTTCGGGTACCACCCCTGGTGCCTCTTCCCCAAGTGGCTGTAACAAGTGATGCCATGGCATGAGGGCCTGGTCCACACAACAACCAGGGCCGTGCAGCTCCCCTGCCGTTGGTCTCTCCAATGATCCAGACTTGCATTATTTTATATTACCAATGTCCAGCACGGTCTTGCAATCACAAGAAACATATTTAAGACACACATTTGCACCATTTATTGGACCTGGAGAGGCTGCTGTGACCAAACGTGCCACTATCTTTCTAGATTTTGTTTGCATTTCTGACTAGTTTTCTTTTGCGTGTAGCAACACTGGTTTCAATGCTTAGAACTTGTTATCATCTGTTCTTCCTGGTAGTGTTAAAAATATATTCCATCAGTTGTCCCATCGATCCATGTACAATGCTGCCTATTAGTTCTAGGCCAATGTAAAATCCTTCTATCCCAAAGCAAGTTCATTATAGAATTGTGTGATGTACACCTAAGGCTCTTGCACTTTGAATGCTTAAATGTTGTTTGTCATGAATTACCTCTTTGAATTGTGCAAATGTATCTGGATTTTGAAGGTAAAATATTAACTAAGTTGAGGAGTGACTCAAGTATTATCTGTTTCAGGTTTGGATAAATACATCAGACATTATATTGGTTGGATTGAGAGATTACCAGGTAAATTTTTCCCTCAATTATAAACCCTTTCCAAGGAAAGAATTATTGAATTTACGAATTTTATAGTGTGTATTATAGAATATACTGAATGTTCATTGAATTTCATTGAAAGTTTGACCTTCTACATACATGAAATTTTGGTTGCAAGTAGTTGGTGTTGTTCATTGTACTCAAAAGACATTTAATCCAATGTCAAAGTGTCAAAGATGACTTGTGGCAATCATTATGTTTTGCAATATAAGAATATAAATTAATTATTTTTGGGTAACAAGGAAAAGTTAGTTCATTAGAAATGTTGAGAGTTATTCATTAGAAATGTTCCTTGATTCTTTCAAGGAAATTGATGTACCTCTTGAGATCCCACTTCATCTCCACACTAGTGGATAATAATTTTTAATGAAGAAGAGCTTTGACTTTTTTTTAAGCCACCCTGCACCTTTTAAGGAATTTTCTTTGATCTCTTGCTCTTGTGCAAAAGATCCCCTTCTGGTCACTCAGCAGCTTTATTTTTGCATGGTATTTTTAATAGCATGTATCACTCCCGTTTTGGTTTTGTGTGTCATTTTCCCACTTTTATGAACCTCTCTGCAACAGGGTATAACTGGGTAGATTTCCAGCAATCCTTATTATGCTTTGGATGCCAGGATAAGGCCTATCTTCCAGTAATGTTCCCTGCTTTTGCTGATGAGCAAGAGGCAATGGTGCTGAATCCTGGTTCCAGCAGCATCCAACAGGCAGGTAGGCTCTTGGAGCAGTTTTCCTGAAGCCTAGATGAAGTTTGAATAGTAGTTGTGCACTTCATGAACTGGTACCAGTGAAAATAATTAACTCTTGTTATTGCATCTTCCACCAAACAACCTGTGTGTGCAGCTTACAGAAATCAGATCTGAAGCTTCATTGTTGCACAAGGTGCTTTAAAAGAGAATTGAAGTTGTTTGCTTAACTTTGCCTGAAAATGGTAATATTCTTGCATTGTTTGGTTGTCTGATACTTGCATTTTATTCAAAATAAATTATTTTCTTGTCACTTCTAAAGGATAACAAGGCTGATGTCATCTTGAAATACAATGCAGATGAAGCCAGAAGTTTGAAAGCATATGGTGAACTTCCAGAACATGGTATGGATTGCTTTTATAATTAAATTCTCACCATACCTAAATTTTCAAATTGAAATTGACCGTTTTCTTTTAAATCTCTCCTGATGACCTCAGCCAAAATCAATGAGACTGATACCTTTGGGCCTGGTGATGATGATGAAATCCAGTTTGATGATATTGGAGATGATGATGAAGATATTGATGATGTGAGTATGGGATATATGTTAATATTTCCAGGGAATGCTCCTAGTCTTGATGCCAACTTTGCTTTGCATGAAGTAGCAGCCAAATTCACTTAAATGTAGAAGCCAAGAGACTATTGCAATTTAATTGATAGTATAATGGTGGTGGGTGGTTTGCAAGCAGAAGAAATGGCAGCTAAATCTGACTTTGGTTAATTTGGATTGTCATAGTCATACTTTATCTATTGTATTTAACTTTGGCATCCACACCTTGAAAGAAGTGCATTTCAGATCTAAATAGCTGTGAAAGGGTGAAGTTAAGGATACATTAGGTTTGCTCCTTTCTAGAGAAGGAATAGACTCTGGTTCCTGTGCTGTCTTCATTCAACATGATGAAGAAATGAACTGATCTTGGCATCAGCTTCAATTTCTACCTGTCCCCTATAGTCCAAAAATTTGTGTAAATAGTTGTGAAGAATTCCAAAGATTCACTATGTTACGAGAGAAGAAACTCATTTCTCTTGATTCTTATCAATCCTTACTCTGAAAGTATGCCATCCGAGCTCTGGATAATCACAAGAGAAAATATCCTGTGTTGATCTCCCTTGGGTTCTTGTTCAGTAAGATCATTTTTCATTCTAAATTCCAATGATTGTTTGATTTCTTGGATGAAAACTGGGCAAAGGAAATCAAAGTTGTAGGCTGTTCTTCAGTTCTGGTCCCACCTATACATCTGCTTAAAACTGGTGGATTGGGACCAAATGGGTTGATTGGAAACAAACCCTACAGATGTCATTGATGCACTAACACTGTGTAATATTTGCTTCTGTGGTTAATAATATCTTTTATTTTTGTTACAGATCTAAATTGGGATTGAATTTGGATTCCAAACTTGTACCAAGCTTCCTTTTTGAAGTGAATTCCTTTTTTTTTGGATTGGACATGAACATTCTGTGTGGATGAGTTGATTTGTTAATGCTTAATGTATCTTAAAGTCATTCTGCAGCAATTTGTTTAAAAAATCTATGTTTTAGTGTATTTATATTCTTCAGTCAAAAGTACATGAAAGAATTTGGTGTGAAGTTTGTTAGGAAGTGCAATCCTTTCCAATAAAATGTTAAATCTCATAGATCTGGTTTCTGAGTCATGGATGAGTAGTAATACAACATAGCTTGTGTCAGTTTTCCATAGTGTTGCTTTGAGACATGGCTTGTCTGAGACTCTGAAACCAGTGTCAAAATTAAGTATGCTATTTTCTTGCACCATGAGTAATCATGAAGGGTATAGGGGAAAATAGTATTTACTTAATTTTCATCAAATTCTTGCTATTGTCAGTCTGAATTACAGGTCTAAATCCGTTAATTCATTCCTGCAAAAGTACATTTGTCAGTTAATTTAATTGGAAGAATATTCTTACTACTCCCATTCCTACATATTTCAAAAGGACAACAAAAATCAGGCATGTACTGGCAATCAAACATTACATTCTTTATTGAAAAATAGCATCAAATAGGTACCAGCATGGGGTTGTTTGCGTCTGAATTACTTTGCAAGTGTGTGTTCACACATGCATATACATACATAAATGTATATATAAGCCTATAGCATTAGCCATTTTAGACGTCAGTGCATTTAGTATTAGGAAAACACTAAAATCATTCTGCAGTTACCATGTGAACAACAGTTTTTTGCATTACAAAAAATGAAAACCTGTTTATAAAAGATGCAGGGGAAAGAAAAAGTTCAATTAATTTGGCACAAACTGAATTTGGCTGCATCATAACTTAAGTCCTTGGAGCTATCGGAGATGTATCTGCAGCATTTTCTCCAGGTAATAACCAATCATTTTGATTGAAGTGCTTTCTTAATTCCTTCCACTTCCATCTGCAAATTAAAAATCAGCTTTCTTAACATCCTTTAATTCAATTTCTCATAAATTGAAAAAGAATATTAGGTAAGTTTTGCCTTAACCTCTTCAAGACAGAAAATGCTCATTGGATATTGTGCATTGGGGTTAATTTGAGGGACTCTTATGTTCTGTGGAGATCAGGATAGACAGGTAGGGGAAAAAAATTAAAGTTGGTATGTGCAAAGGTATTCTCCTAAATGGAGAATTTATTTTCATGTTTGGTGCTCTTAATTATTTTACAGTAGACACCAAGGTGCTGATTTCAGGTGGTCAATGGAAATATGTGGAAACTTAATAAGGTGTGCCAGGTGCTAGAAAAATAAAGTATTATCACCAACAAAATCTAATCAGTTATGCCTGCAATGGACTATTATATATACTAATAGTCCAATTTAAGCTGCAAACCCTTGCAGTTACATTATCAGATCTGGGTAATATTCCATGTTACATCCATATACCATAGTTGCAAAAGATTGTATATAAACTTCAGTTTGCATCTCCGAAATAGTGAGGAAATGAATCAATGGCAGTAAATACAGAAAGCTTTCTTTTAGGGGAGGAGGTGCAAACAACTGCAATTTTAAGTCAGATCATTTAAGCATGAAAACATTTTGCAAAGTCATTATGAAAATTTACCCTTTTAGATCTTTGGCAATATGATATTGTACTGCAAAGGTTTGATAATAAGACAGGGAGGCATCCTAGCTTAGCACTGGGCCCATATGTTCCATGTTTTAACAAAACTAGAGCACCATCCTGTCACTGCTAAGTTTCTCTATTTTACTGATGGAAAGCCTCAGATGTTGCTAGATGTGGGAGAAAACCGTATAATGAAGAGTGCAATTGCAAAGATACTGGTTTGTAAACTTGCTCTTCAACCCTGTGGTCTATATATAGCAAATGGTATACTGAGCCATTAGGCTGGGAACTACTTTCTGCACTTATAAGGATCAAACAGATCAAAGAGGATGTGAAATCTGTTCAGTGTTAACCAAATTAGAAAATTTTATGTGCTATTTCCAAACAACAAAATGGTATTTTAGAGACTGTAGTGAACAGAACTATTGTCAAGGAATACTCTGTTCTCCTATGACAAGTGCTGTAGGATTTTTCTTTTGTCTCCCTGAGACTTAGTTTAAGGTCTCCTGAAAAAGATAGTTATGGCAACAGTGGTTCTGCTGCCAAGTCCCTGGGGATCTAATAACTATAACTTGGGAGTAAAGCAGAAACAAAGATGGATGATCAGTCTTTTTCCCAAGGTATGGGAGTCTGGTTTAAGGTGACTTGAACAACTTTATCCACAAGCGGAGTGGATACAGAGTGAACTGTCAGAGGAAGTTGTAGAGACAAGTACTTACAATACTTAAAAGATATTCAAACATACAAGGAGAGGAAATGGGTATGTAGGACTAGCTTGGTCAGCCTGGAGAAATTACGTCAAAGGGCCTATTTCTGTGCTGAAGATAAAGTACTGGCGATAGCAGGAGTTCTACAGAAAGGATGTGATTGCTGAATTTCCTGCATTTTCTCCAGTGCAATTACAATGGGAGACTGGCTCTGTTTTCTGGTCTAGCAGAGGAGGCTTGAAGGACATGAAGTGTACAGAATTTTAAGATGCACGGTTATGGTATATAAATAGAAAATCTTTCTTTGTGGCAGGATTCCTAGTCTCAATGTTCGTGACCTCAAGAAGTTGCAAAATATTTTGCAGCCTTTTTTTTTAAGGATCAACATTGAAAAAGATTAGCCAAATTACAAAGCAAAATCCCAGAAAGGTGTGTGTAATGATCAGGCAAATGCTTTTAGGTATTCTTAGAATTATGAATAATGTTCACCATATTATGTCTGTCATTCAGTATCGTAACTATTCTTTATTATCTCTACATGTGAAATGTTTGAGCTACTCATACTTTGATATATTTATGCTGCAAGCATATAATGAACCTTGATGATCCCACAGTGGTACTAATTAAAGACACAACTCACTTGTAATGAAATACGAATCTTCTTTTCTTCATCTAATTCATTCATTAACTGTGTAATCTCTTTTCTGCAAAAATGAAGAAGCAACATTTCAGTTTTGAAACAGTCAAAAGACGGGAAATAATGTTGAAGTTGAGAGGAAAGTGACCCAGTCTTCAGATTGGTGTCCAATATAAATTGTGGTTACAGTAACAAGTTTAAGCTAATGTACTAATCTAACAAACCCACTAACAGATGTACAATATTAGTTATGTTAACATTTTGCTGAATATCCACCACCATGCAATAACCAGAAAGGTCTAACACTAGTAAATATCCAGTTTTGAGACTTTAGATTTTTTTCTGTATTCATTGGTAAAATTTTAAGTTCATATAGATGATATGATATTGTGAACTGAGGGTATGGTGGAAAATGCTATCATTGATCAAAGTGGTCAGAAAAAACAGAATTAAAGACAAATAAAGGTTGGCTTATGATTTTTCTTTTGCAAAATAACATCAGTTCTGTATCAAAGCCCTAGATAAAAATTGGTGGGCAAACTTTATTTTTTTCGACTGCAACTCTTGAGCTGACAGTTGTACTTTGAAGAATTGTATGTGTCGTTATGGAGCTGGGAAATTTTTGTTCAATTTTTAGGGTAGTGATGCCTTTGGCTATCGGAAATTACAGCCAAGGCTATTTCCAGGAAATATTGCTTGGTGGTATACACTCGATTTGTCATTTGAGTAAACAGGCTACTAGATAATAGAGAAGATTAATTCTGGATTAAACCATCAGCAGGGCTTTTTATTTTCTTCTACTTAGCTTGTCCGTTCTTCTGACAACCTGACAGTTTTGAAGAAATATTGTCTGGATGTAAATAGCAAAGTAAAGGGAGCTTTTAAGATGAAGCAAGTATTGTGACAAAAGGCTGAAATTATAGAGCCATACTTGGAGAGCTACTTAGAGCCAGAACATTTATTCATGGGCAGAGCCATTTATTCAACCAATTTCCCCAAGTGTTCAAAGGGTATGGAAGAGAGGGAAATAAAATTTTAAGCTTAGACATCAATGTTCAAACAGCTACTATATCCAATGACTACAAATTTCAAAAAGGTACAATTAATGGTTTCCTGGGTTGCAAGTCTGCAGTTGGTACCCAACAGATAAAAGGCCACTTACTTATGCTGAGACTTCATCATTTCAATAAAACTTCTCAATTCCTTCACTTGTGCTTTCACTTCTTCAATTGGATCCTGATTCTTGTCACTCTTTGGCTTCAGATCAGTATTGTACTGTACCGGCAAGTTTGGCCTCTGTCCTCCCGCAGAGGTGAGATTGTGATGGAATGCATGGCCCATTGATGCATGTGCGTTACTTCCAGAGGGCAAAATTGCAACTCCTGGTTTTGGTGGCAACGCTTTGTCAGATGCCTAGGACAATTCAAGTATTAAAAAGTCAAACGAATACTGTATAATTTAATGAAATTGCTCAAGTTGCTACAGGAGATAATCTGCAATGAAACCACCTACAATATTTACAAAGGTATGGATAAAATTACAATCAGATCAAACATTTAACTGCAGAAACAGTTTGAAATTAATAGCATTCTCCTATTTTTGGGACATACCTTCCAAAAAACACTATTATGAAATGGTATTCTGGTCTTTCAGTGCAAGATCAGATGTCCAAATACAATTTGCTACCAACTCTTACTTCATAGCATTATATAGTGGAAATGGACATATTAAAACACCATCTAGAAAAATAAGGCAAATTTTTAAATAGATTTTACTGAATTCCAGTTTTTATCTTGGTCATTGAGAAGTTACACAAAAAGCACCATAGCAGGAATGAAATGGCTGAATTCAGTGAGAACTAAGCTGATGGTTTTCAATTGTATCTCTTCATTTCCAGTCTGTTATCAGTATATACTTGGGGGCATATTATAATAGCCAATATGTATATTGGATACTCTTTTAGCATCCTTGGACTATGCCATCATTTAATTAAAAATGGTAAGACATAGGAACAGAACTTGGTCTTTTGGCCCATCAAGCGCTCCGCCATTTGATTGTGGCTGATTTATTCTCCCTCTCAAGTCTATTCTCCTGCTGTCTCCCCATAACCTTTGACACCCTGATTAATCAAGAACCTATCAATTTCTGTCTTAAATATACTTGGCCTGTACAAGCCATCTGGCAATTAATTCCACAGATTCACCATCCTCTCGCTAAAGAATTTTTTCCCTCATTTCTGTTCTAAATGGGTATCCCTCAATTCTGAGAATCAGTCCTCTGGTTTTAGACTCCCCCACTATAGGAAACATCTTCTACACCTCCACTTTAAATATTTAATGTTTCAATGAGATTCGTCCCTCATTCTTCAAGACAAGTTGAGTACAGGTTCAGAGCCATGAAATACTCCCTTCCATTCCTGGAGTTTTGGTGAACCTCCTGTGAACCCTCTCCGATGGCAGCACATCTTTTCTTAGATAAGGGGCCCAAAACTGCTCACAGTACTTCCAAGTATGGTCTGACCAATACCTTATAAAACCTCTGCATTACATCTTTCCAAGTTCAAAGTAAATTTATTATGAAAGTACACATATGTCAACATATACAACCCTGCGATTCATTTTCTTGCAGACATACTCAATAAATCCATGCTAGAATAATAATTATAAAAGCAACAAAAGACATGAACTGTGCAAATGTTAAAAGTAGTAATAAATAAGCAATAAATGTAATCTCATGTTTTTGATGAATCCTTGAAAGTGCATTGGTAGGTTGTGGGAACATTTCATTGAAGAAGTGAAGTTATCCCCTTCTGGTGGTTAAGGGTAATAACTGTTCCTGAACCTGGTGGTGTGAGTCATAAGGCTCCTGCACCTTCTTCCTGATGGCAGCAGAAGAGAGCATGTTGTGGGGGTGATGATGGATGGTGCTTTCCTGCGACAATGTTTTGTCCGTATGTGCTCAATGGTGGGGAGGGCTTTACCCATGAGAGACTGGCCAGTACCCACTACTTTTTGTAGGATTTTCTGTTCAGGGACATTGGTGTTTCCATACTGGCTGCAATGCAGCCAGTCAATATACTCTCCGCTCGTTTGGCTAAGTTTTAGATGTCATGCCGAACCAGGAAGTAGAGGCACTGCCCTGCTTTCTTTGTAATTGCACTTGCATGCTGGGCCTGGGACAGGACCTCAGAAATAGCAACACTGAGGAATTTAAAGTTGCTGACCCTCTCCACCTCTGATCCTCCAATGAGGACTGGTTCATAGACCTTGGGTTTCCTCCACCTGAAGTCAATGATTAGCTCCAACTAATCAATAAGTTTCAGGAACTTGGCCTCGATGCTTTCTTGTGCAATTGGATCCTTGATTTCCACACTTGCTTTTGTAATCTAGTCCTCATGAAATGAATGCTAACATTGCTTTAGCCTTCTTACTGAACCAACCCGCAGAAGGACTCTCAAGTCCCCTTGCACTTCTGATTATTGAATGTTCTCCCCATTTAGAAAACAGTCCATGCCTTTATTCTTTCTGCCAAAGTGCATGACCATGCACTTCCCTACACTATGCCATCTGCCATTTCATTGCCTCTTTCCTCAGTCTAAGTCCTTCTGCAGACAATCTGTGTCTTCAACAGTACCTTTCCCTTTACTGAAGTCAAACAGATTGCAATCTGGTCTGTCATAATCTTTGCATTATTTATTTATATACTTAAGAAATCCAATCAAAATCTTGTACTATTATTACACCTTATTTAAAAAAAAATTGTCCAATCTGCATATTCTAGCCATCATTCTTTCGCTAATGCCCTTTTCCTCTTCAATTAACGTGAGTTTACTCTTATTTGCAGAGATTACAGCTTCAATCTCTAAACTCATTTCTCATCTTGTCACTGCATTCAAAATATCCTGTTCAGAGTTGCAAAATTCTCTTTTTAAGTTATCATTCTTTCTAGTTTTCTTTGATCTTGTGCTACCTCGCTCTAGTACCACCTGATCTGCTGTGCCAAATTCAGCTTAATTCCAACAATTGTTCTCTTTCCTATTTGATGAAATCTATTTCAAGAGTATACTTCCCTAAGTGGCCATCACACAAATTAGATTTCAATGATGAATAATCCAAGACAGAGTGAAAATTAAAGATCATACATCCATTGTTTTGGTGCAACCTCCATCAGGTTAATCAAATCCGGCATTTAAAAAATGCCTTCCATTATGTAAACAGATAAAAGCAAAAACTGCGAAGTTGAACATCCTGTAAACAATCACAATGTACGAGATGATATTATGGATGTTCTTCCTCCACTACGAGCAACCAGGAATATTGTGCCAATTCTGAGGTCTTCATTCTTCATCTTCAAACAGACTCCACTCCCCCCCCCCCACCCAACCAAAGGCCGTTTTGCTGCATTGAAAGTGATGGCATTTTTTTATTGGTGTCTGAGAGGTGCCAAGGTTAAGGTTGTTAGAGGATGTTAACTCTTGCTGATGCTGATAATAAAGCCTTTTCTTTTATATACTTGTGAAATAATAATGGCAAGAAGCTTCTCAGAGCTCAGACACACAAACAACATCTGCATTATGCAACTTGGCAACTAACGGCCTTGCTTCTGAAATGCAGTCACTGCAGACTCAATCAGGTTTACTACCACTGACTTAAATGAAGTGGAATTTGTTGTTTTGCAGCAAAATTATATAAATTACAAATATAAATAATGCAAAAAGGTTGTGCTCATGGACCATTCAGAAACCTGACGGCAGAGGGAATCATTGGAGAGTGGATCTTCAGGCTCCTACATCTGTTCCCCAATGGTAATAACAAGAATATAAGGTAAAGTAAACAGTTTCCTATTAATTCTGATGCTGAGCTCCACTCCTGAAAGTGTTGGAGGTAAGGTGCAGCATTAGGGTAAAATATATGAGGACAATTACATTGTAATATCAGACTGTGTTCCACGATCATATAACAGATTTGCCACAACTTTCACAAACAAGAGAAGATCTGCAGATGCTGGAAATCCAAGCAACATGATCATATAACAGATTTGCCACAACTTTCACAAATGAGAAAATCTGCAGTTGCTGGAAATCCAAGCAACACACACAAAATGCTGGAGGAACTCAGGAGGCCAGGCAGCATCAATGGAAAAGAGTACAGTCGACGTTTCGAGCTGAAACCCTTCAGAACGGTCTTGCCGAAGGGTCTTGGCCAGAAATGTTGACTGTACTCTTTTCCATAGATGCTGCCTGGCCTGCTGAGTTCTTCTAGAATTTTGTGTACGTTGCCACAATCTAAAACAGCACGATATAGCAGCTAGGACAGCCTTTGCTCCTCTTCCCCAGCTAATCACTCATTTTTCACTTAAAAGCTTTTACAGATTTATGAATTCTTGCAGTTCTCACGGAATCTATGAGGTGCCTTGTGTTGGTCCGTACTTTATACTGTTCACAGTGCATTCTTAGCTCCTCACTCCCAGTTTACAGTTACTGTGTTCTCTGCACTATTTACACTGTTAAGCTTCTCTCTCTCAGTTCACATTATCAGTGATATAATAAGATGATTTCTTTGGAAAAGTTCTTTTAGTCCACATTTTAACATTACCTATTTGTACAACTGAAAAAACAGCTCTAGTTAACTCACTGGTAACAAAGGGATGGGTCTGGGAGCTTTCTTTATGACATCTTTTACTTTTGCCGTGTTGGAATCAAATTCTGTTCTCCCTTGCTCTTCTCTTTCATCCTCTTGTGAAACTGGTGAGTCCAAGTAATCAGGGCTAGAAAGTGATGGCTGTAAGGGAAAGAAGAATAAAAAAAATTAAGCAATAGTTGCTCAGAGAAATCAGAATTGATCATAATTCAAAACAAATCTAATCAGAACATGAAGCCTGACTATTGAATATTTTCAGGTGTGTAACCTCTGTATTAACTTAATAATCTTTTGCAAATACTCTTTTTCCCTGCAATTTCTCTCTTAAGATAAACTACCTTTCCGAAATTTATCTTTCAAGTAGCTCCTTTCATATTATGGATTGAAAGTGCAAGTTCAAATGAAAATCTGCTTCTGCAGATTTGTTGCTGTGAAATGCAGCAACAACAATCTGTCAAATTGGAAGGCGAGATTTGTTAGCTCATGTGTAATGGAAACAAAACATGGCTTTTGTTCATATTTTTGAAGTCTATATTCAGCTCGATAGAGGGTGTGAAAATACAACATTGCAATTCATAATTGCAAGATTAGGTGCAAGATCTCAATGTTTTACTTCACACTTGTTTATATAGCATTATCAAGGTCAGCATTTAATACCCATGCCTCGTTACCATGAGAAAGTAGTCAACTGCAGAACAGTTTTTAGATTGTAACTTCTCAAGGCATTTACAAGTGTGGGATTGCAGTCGGATACAGACTAGTCTTGATTTGGCCTACAGGTTTCCTTTAAAGGACATTAATGACTGAAGTTGATTTTTAAGCACTGCATTCCAACATTTCATGGTCATGTTTACTGATACCAGCCTTTTATTACCAGATTAGGAACTGGCAAGGATCCAGGGTAGCACATCAGTTACCACGACACTATCACAGCTCAGAGCGTTGGGGTTCGGAGTTCAACTCCGACATCATCTGTAAGGAGTCCATATGTCCTCCCCATGGAATATATGGGTTTTCTGTGGGAGCTCCCGCTTCCTCCCACAGTCCAGACATACCGGTTAGGTTAACTGGTCATTGTAAAATATCCAGTGATTAGGCTGGGGTAAATCAGGGGTTGGTGGGCAGTGTGGCTTGAAGGGCTGGAATGTCCTAGTTCATGCTGTATTTCAATAAATAAACAATAAATTTCCATGGGTGTTCCATGCCTGAACGTCTCTGGTAGAGTCCATTTCTGATATCATATGTTTGCTGTCTTCAATCTTTGCAGTAGGAATTGTATTTCCAATCTCATGTGAGATCAATCAACCAGCCACAGGTGTGCCTAATGGTTTGGTTTCTGTGCAAGTTCCAGCTAACTTGCAATAATAACTCAAAAAAGGCGCAGGAGTTCCAGCCAGTGATGCAGAGAGATAAATTAATATTTTGGTCGAAAACCATCCATAAAATGGGGAATTATGGAAATTCAACAAAATCCCAGATTTCCCCTTCTCATTTAATGGAAAACCCATAGATTCTCCCTTTCCCCTATTGGTACACCCTCAAACCTCATTTACATTTAACTGCTGTTGTTTATTAAAGAGCAGTAACTCTGATCTTTAAGAAACAAAAAGCATAGATTAGCAAAAAAGAGTTTAGTCACCAGATAATTGAGATATTACAGAGAATAAAGAGCTTTTCAGAACCTAAGTGAGAATGTAGGAAGAAATCCAAAGAGATACAACAATAAAGAAGCTGAAATATTGTTATATAATACACAGAAAACCAGGATAACATCAGAAAATACAATCATCAGAAAAAGTCACAGCGGCCTCTCCGGGTCCATCAAATGATGCAAATGTTTATCTCACATGAATGATCTGGGTTCTTTAGAAGAGACTAAGATAAGTGTCCTCACTAAAAATAATGATAAAACAGTCAACAGAGTTAAAAACATTTGATTTGAGGGTAGATAAAAATCTAAATACCAAATGATCACTAATAAATGTAATGGGGAATTCATTATTCAGAGTTGAGAAACTGGAACTTGCTATGAGATAGTGGTTGAGGCAATTGGCACTGATGCATTTATGGTAAGCCATATAGCACCATTCAGTCCAGGTGAAGAGGCTTGAGCATTTCCTTCTACAAATGCTGAGTTCCTTCAGCAGCTCGCGTTATGCTCCACAGACAACAGAACTGTTAAATTGGCATTGGCCTTTGCTGATGCCAGACCAGCAGATTTTGCAGACTATTGGATGTTTTTTAATTCAACATTTCAGTAAACTCAGTAAGTTTCCAGAGAGTAGAGGACAAGGGCCTTCCCAAGTACTTGGAAATAGAGGCCAGGATGAATAAAATTTGTAAACATCGTCTGGTGAGATAAATGCTGATTCATTAGGATTTCTGAATGGCTTGAAAATAGATTATTGGAATTTTACTACTTATTTGGAGAAAAGGAGAGATGAACCAAGGTGAGACACCATTCCATAGAATGCAGCCTGCATAAGTGTGTTAGCTTAGTGCCTACTACCTGAACTGAAAAGTTCTATACAACCAGGTATAAGCTTAAACATACAGATGTAAAGACTTGTGATGGTGGGCGCCGTCCACTGGCTTTCGGTCTGGACGTCGTGGGATGGTTGAGTTTTTCAGTGGAAGCGACTACACTGTCAAAACTTGTTACATCTACAAGGCAAAAGAAAGCAATGCAATATGTTAGAAATGAATGTTTCAAACAATTTGTATAATGTTCAACAACCATATAGCTGTATAGCTCAAAGAATTCATCACATTTAATTTTGTTTTACTTTTGTAAGTAATAACGTGATGAAATAAAAAGCCAGTATTGTTACCTATCAACTCCCTCTCCAGAAACTTAATGCATTCTCCCACAGGAATAAACACCAGACCAAAAAGGGTCAATATACTGATTGGCCAAATCAGGTAGCAACAAACCATCTTTGTTCAGAATGTAAATTTCCACATTAAACTATTGTATCCAAATCGAGGAGCTAAAGAATTTGTAGATGTACAGTTACAAGAAAAAGTTTGTGAATCCTTTGCAATTATCTAGTTTTCTGCAATAAATACACATAATGTACCTAAACTAATAACACACAACAATCAATACTGAGTACAGCATTTAAACAATCACATTCTAAGTTCAAAACAGCGTGTGAACCTCTGATGCCTTCTACAAAAGCTATCTAGACTCAGGTGTTGTAATCAAAGAGATGAGATTGGAGGTGTGAGTTGTGGAAGTGCCCTGCCCTATAAAAAAGACTCAGAAAGTCAGGTTACTGACAGAGCCTGCTCTTCTCAAGAAAGATCTGTATATAATGCACCATGCCTCAATCAAAACAACTTTCAGAGGACCTTAGAAAAAGCTGGAAAAAGCTACAAAAGCATTTCTAAAGACCTGAGTGTTCATCAGTCCAAGTAAGAGAAATTGTCGACAAATGGAGGAAATTCAGTACTGTTGCTATTCTCCCTCGGAGTGGGCATCTTGCAGAGATCACACCAAGAGTACAGCATGCAATGCTGAAGGAGATGAAAGAACCCAAGGGTAACAGCAAAA
This sequence comes from Mobula birostris, assembly GCF_030028105.1. Classification (NCBI taxonomy): domain Eukaryota; kingdom Metazoa; phylum Chordata; class Chondrichthyes; order Myliobatiformes; family Myliobatidae; genus Mobula; species Mobula birostris. The sequence continues at coordinate 81,001,793 of NC_092375.1, read as the reverse complement.
GACCTGCAGGAATCTCTAGAACTTGTTAAGTCTCTGTTCATGTGTCCACTACAAGAAAAACACTGAACAAGAATGGTGTTCATGGAAGAACACCACAGAGGAAACCACTGTTCTCCAAATAAAAATATTGCTGTATGTCTCAAGTTTGCAAAAGACCAGCCGGATATTCCACAATGCTTCTGTGACAATGTTCTGTGGACAGATGAGATAAAAATTGAACTTTTTGGCAGAAACACACACCACTATGTTTGGAGGGAAAAGGGCACTGCCCACCAGCACCAAAAACAAAGCCTCATCCCAGCTGTGAAGCATGGTGGAATGAGCATCATGGTTTGGGGCTGCTTTGTTGCCTTATGCCTGGACAGCTTGCAATCGTTGAGGGAACAATGAATTCAAAGTTGTATCAAGATACTTTACAGGAGAATGTCAGGATAGCGGTCCATCACCTGAAGCTTAATAGAAATTGGATGATGCAACAAGACAATGATTCGAAACACAACAGTAAATCAACAATAGAATGCTTTAAAAAGAAGAAAATTCATGTGTGGAATGGCCAAGTCGAAGTCCAGACCTTAACCCAATTGAGATTTTATGGCATGAACTGAAGAGGGCTGTTCACACAAGGTACCCCAGAAATACTGATGAACTGAAACAGTTTTGTATGGATGAATGGTCTAAAATTCCTCCTTACCATTGTGCAAGTCTGATCAGCAGCTACAGGCAACGTTTGGTGGAGGTGGTTGTTGCTAAGTGAGGTCCTACCAATTATTAAATACAAGGGTTTACATACTTTTACCAGCCTGGACTGTGAATAATTAAACAATGTGTTCAATAGAGACTGTAAAGTACAATTGTTTGTGTGTTATTAGTTTAGGCAGATTGTGTTCGTCTATTGTTATGATTTAGAAGATCCAGCCACATTTTATGAGTAATTAATGCAGAAAATCAGATAATTGCAAAGAGTTTGCAAATATTTTCTTGTAAGTGTAATTTAGAATTGTTTAATGTCATTTCCTGTACACAAGTGTGCAGGAGAATGGAATGACTGTTACTTCGGATCCGATGCTGCACAAAAAATACACAAAAGATAAAGACCACAAAAATAACACAATAGATATAAATACACGAGATATCTTAAATATGTAAACTTATTGTATGTCCTCAAAGTGATGCTAGGCAATATATAAGGTGACTGATAGGAAACAGTAAGGCAGTGGTGGTGTTAGTGGCCAGAGGTGTTGATCAGCCTTATTAGTCAGGGAAAGTAAATGTTTTTGTTTGTACATTCTGCAAATGTCTGATAGTCAATTGTCACCCAACACATACAACCACACCCAAATTGCCTTTCTGTGGAATGATGTATTAAGCATGGTTGACGGTTTAGATGAAGAGTAAAAAGCAACAGATGCTGGACTTCTAAAGGAAAAACATAAAATGATGGGAACACTTACAATGCGCTGGAGGAACTCAGCAGGTCAGTCAGCATCAGTTGAAAAGATTAGTCGACTCGCATGGGACCCAGCTACGCCTGCCTCTTCGTTGGTTATGTGGAACAGTCTGTGCTCCAAACCTATTCTGGTACTGCTCCCCAACTTTTCCTTCGGTACATTGACGACTACATTGGTGCTGCTTCCTGCACCCATGCTGAGCTCGTCAATTTCATCGACTTTACTTCTAACTTCCACCCAGCCCTCAAATTCACTTGGTCTATCTCGGACACTTCTCTCCCCTTTCTCGATGTCTCGGTCTCCATCTCTGGAGACAGACTGTCCACTGACATCTTCTACAAGCCCACTGACTCTCATAACTACCTCGACTATACCTCTTCCCACCTTGCCACATGCAAAAATACCATTCCCTATTCCCAGTTCCTCCGTCTCCGCCGCATCTGCTCCAAGGATGAAGCTTTCCATTCCAGGACATCTCAGGTGTCCTCTTTCTTTAAGGATCGTGGTTTCCCTTCTACGGTGATCAATGATGCCCTCACCCGCATCTCCTCCATTTCCCACACTTCAGCCCTCACCCCATCTTCCCGCCACCACAACATGGACAGAGTTCCCCTTGTCCTCACCTACCACTCCACCAGCCTCTGGATCCAGCACATTATCCTCCACAACTTCCGCCACCTTCAACAGGACCCCACCACTGAGCACATTTTTCCCTCTCCACCCCTCTCTGCTTTCCGCAGGGATCATCCCTCCGCGACTCACTTATCCGCACGTCCATCCCCACGGATCTCCCACCCGGCACTTATCCCCGTAAGCGTAAGTGCTACACCTGTCCCTACACCTCCTCTCTAGCCACCATTCAGGGCCCCAAACAGTCCTTCCAGGTGAGGCAACACTTCACTTGCGAACCTGTTGGGGTCATCTATTGCATCCGGTGCGGCCTCCTCTACATTGGTGAAACCCGACGCAGATTGGGGGACCGCTTTGTCGAGCACCTCCACTCCGTCTGCCACAACAGACAGGATCTCCCGGTAGCCACCCACTTCAACTCTGCTTCCCATTCCCATTCAGATATGTCCATACATGGCCTCCTCTACTGCCATGATGAGGCTAAACTCAGGTTGGAGGAGCAACACCTCATATACCGTCTAGGTAGTCTCCAGCCCCTTGGTATGAACATAGAATTCTCCAACTTCCGGTAATTCCCTCCCCCTCCCTTCCTCTATCCCTATTTCACATCACCTCCCTCATAGTTCCATCTCCTTCTACTACTTCGCATTGTTCTCCTGCCAATCACCTCCCTGCTTCCCCTCCCCCACCCCTTCGTCTTTCAAATTACTGTTTTTTTCAACGACCAGCATTCTTCAAACCCTCCCCAAAGTTCTTCCTTCAGTCCTGACGAAGGGTTTCGGTCCAAAACGTCGACTAATCTTTTCAACTGATGCTGACTGACCTGCTGAGTTCCTCCAGCGCATTGTGAGTGTTCCTTTGACAACAGCATCTGCAGATTATTTTGTGTTCAGAAAATGATGGGAACACTTGAGATACAGAGTTAATCTTTCACAACATTGCTGGTTACCCTCTTCACAGAAGGTACTTGACCTGCTGAGTATACTTAGCATTCAAACACATACAAAATGCTGGAGGGACTCAACAGGGCAGGCAGCATCTATGAAAATGAATAAACAGTCAACATTTCTGACAAAACCCTTCATCAGGGCTCCAGCAGATTTTCTTGTGTTTGTTGATATCAGCGTAGGGTGCCATTCTGTTTTGAGTCCATTCCAGCTCTCTGTAAGAGCAATCCAGTTTTTCCACGTTACTTTTTCCCCTAAAATTCTCTTCAGTAAACTGCTCTTGAATCTATTTATTCCAGGACTGGACACTACTCCAGATGTTGCTGAACTAGTACTTACTGGATTCAGCTTGACTGACATGTAATCTTATTAATAAACTCAGGACCCCAGATAAGTCATCTCCTCCACTTCTCTTGTCAATTTTAAAAAATCATACACAGATGACACAATTCACATAATCCTTAACCCCTGGTTTATATCAACTCTCCCCATTCTTTTTACAGCAATGTAACATTTCACATTACTTAATATTATGTTTTATCTGCAAATTATGCTTTTAATTTTATTTATTTAGAGGTACAGCATGGTACCAGGCTGCCCACACTGCCCAATACATCCACGTGACTAATTAACCTACTAACCCTAACCGTATATATTTGGGATGTGGGAGAAAACCCATGCTGTCAAGGGGAGAATGTACAAACTCCTTACAGGTAGTGGTAGAAAATGAACCCAGGTCATTGACGTAAAACTTTACACTAACTGCTGCCCAGTTTAATGTCATCTAATGATCTGGAAAATGTGCCCTGTATACCCAAATTCAAATGATAAATATAAAGAAAAGCAGAGGTCTCAGTACCACCCCCTGAAGTGTCAATTAAAATAAAGCTTTTACTGTTATTTAGTTAATTTTTTTTCTATGCTGCAGCTGTGCTTTTAATTCCATGGCTTTCAATAGATTTGATAAGTCTATTGTATCACATTACACGGTGAGTTGCCTTTTCAAAGGCCACATATGTAACACGTCAACCATATTTCCTTAATTGATCCTTACTATTATTTCATCAAAACATTCCAGCAAGATAGCTGAACATGATTTGCTTTTACGAAATCCTTGCTGGCTTTCCCAAATCAATTCACATCTGTCCAAATTAATGTTAATTCTGTCCCTGATAAATGCTCTATAATAGTCACGTTTTAAGAATATACTGTGTTTCATGCATTAAGTATGTATTGACATCTGCGTTATGGCTTCTTTAAATACAACTGGGGAAGGAGGTTATATGACTCAAGTTAATTAAGGCATTAATTAACAGCAAATAAGCATCCCCCTTCTCATAGGGCAAATTCATCAGTCAAATATTATAGAGAGCTCTCATTTTGTTTTTGCAAAGTATCTTATATATTTTATTTAGTGTAGTCTCAATATAGTGCAGGGGGTTTAGGGAAAGCATTATTTGATCCTTGTTTTGTTTAACCTCAGTAGATGTTCACGGTATATTCAATGGGGAGAATGTAAGGACCAAGCAGATACCAATGTGTTACAGATAATGAAACTCAATGCTTCAGAGTCATTACAAAATAACCTAGACTGAACCCAAAATAATGTAAACTGACACAGCGCATGAGGTGTCGCTGTTATTTGGGGAAACAAAGAATTTGGTATTGTTCGCTTCACAGTAGAGAAGTCAGAATAGAGGTTTTCAAAATGATGAAGGGTTCTGAAATAGAGAGTCAGTAATTTTCCTCTTTTGCAGATGATCACAAGGAAATATAATGGGCAAACTATAAATAACCATATTATAGCTATATGGACAGGAAAGGAATGGAGGGTTATGGGCTGAGTGCAGGTCGGTGGGACTAGGTGAGAGCAAGAGTTCGGCACGGACTAGAAGGGCCGAGATGGCCTGTTTCCGTGCTGTAATTGTTATATGGTTATAAAGAAACTAACAAATTCTACACCCCTCCCCCCTCCAACGTGAAGGCTTCAAAGTCTGAAAATCATCACCTGAAAAGATGATTTAGGAACATCCTAAAAGCAAATTAATACATCTTTGAAGAAGACTGAATCAAAATCATAAAGAGGTAGACTGTGAGATCAAGAGTCCATCTTATCTTACTAGGCAACCATTCAACAGTCTTGTAACAGTGGGATAGAAGCTGCCTACTATCATCCTGGTACCTAAGAAAAACAAGGTAAGGTGCCTTAATGTCTACCACCCAGTGGCTCTGACGCCCATCATTGTGAAGTTTTAAGAGGCTAGTCATGGCATACAGTAACTCCAGTCTTCCAGACACCTTTGACCTGCCGCAGAAACAGGTCTACAGCGGATGCTGTAACTACCTAACAGGCCACAATCAGCAAAGATAAGCAGCAACACTTCTGCCACAATTATTCAAAACAATGATGCTCCACAAGGTTGCATCCTCGGCCCCTACTCCACTTCCTGTATACACAAGACTGCGTGGCCAGATTCTGATGTAACTCCATCTACAGGTTTGTGGATGATACCATTGTAGTGGGCCGCTTCTCAAATAACGATGAGTCAGAGTACAGGAAGAAGATAGAAAGCTTAGAAACATGGTGTCATGGCAACAGTCCTTCCCTCAATGATAGCAAAAAAAAGTGCACATGCTCCTGTCTACATAACTAGTGTTGCGGTTGAGAGGGTTGACAGCTTCAGTTCCAAAATCTGAACATCATCAACAACCTGCCCTAGTCCAGCCAGATTGACACCATGGCCAAGAAAGCTCACCAATGCCTCTACTTTCTCAGAAGGCTAACAAAATTTTACATGTCCCTTTTGACCCTTACCAATTTTCATCAATGCTCTATAGAAAGCATCCTATCCTGATGGATGGCATCTGCTCTAGATGTGCCTGCAAAAAACTGTAGAGAGTGTGGACACAGGTGCAGCACATCATGGAAACCAGACTCCTCTCAATAAATTCTGTCTATACTTCTTACAGCCTCAGTAAAGCAGCCAGCATAATCAAAGACAACACCCATCCCCAGACATTCTCTCTTCTGGTCTATGTCAAATTATTAATTTGCCTAGTCCCATCGACCTGCATCTGGACTATATCCCTCCATACCCCTGCCATCCATATGCTGATCCAAATTTCTCATAAACGTTGAAATCAAACCCACATCCACCACTTCCACTGCGGCTTGTTCTCTCACCACCCTCTGAGTGAAGCAGTTCATCATGTTGCCCTTAAGCACCATGCACCCTTTAACAATGACCTCTAGTTCTAGCCTTACCCAACCTCAGTGGAAAAAGCCTAGTTACATTTACCCTATCTATACCCCTTATAATTTTGAACATCCCTCATTCTCCTACATTTTCGAGAATAAGGTCCTAACTTATTCAACCTTTCTCTATAACTTAGGTCCTCAAGTCTTGGCAACAACCTCATGAAGCTTTTGTAAATGTTACGGTAACTTCCTTATAAAAGGTAGAAGATGCAAAAGCCTAAATTACATGCATCTGTGCTATAAGGTTCTATTCTTCATATTTACATTTTACAAGTCTTTTAAACAGATGAAGGAGAGCTTTTTTCTGGTTCCAGATTTTATCTTAAGAATGTAATTCACTAAAAAATGCAGAGATTCATCAGGAAGCTAACTGCATTGAAGGACTTCAGTTCTGGGGAAAGATTTCATAGGCTGGGCTTACTTTCCCTGCAGCGAAGGGAGCTGAGAGGTGACCTAACAGAGTTATTCAAGAGTATTAGAAGCATTGCTAGGGTAAACAGAGTCAATTTTCTTATGGTAGGAGGACCAAAAACACAAGGGCATGGTTTAGAGGTGTTTTAAAGGGGATTTGAGGGGAAAGATTTTTTTTAAAACACGGAGTGCCAGAGGAGATGGTGGAATCAGATAAGATCAGTACATCTAAGAGGCATTTAGACAGTTAGTAAATAGGCAAGGCACAAAACAATATGGACCTTATGTAGATCAGTGAAGTTGAGCAAAAGAAATTGTCATGGATTTGGTGGACCAAAGGCCTGGTCTCTGTGCTGTTATTACTCCAATATGTAATTTACCAACAAAGTTATGCAAAAAGAACAACAGGTTTTCCACTGAAACTTCAAAACAAATCATCAAGGAAATTTTGACAGGCACAGGTTTAGTAATTAAATAGAAAGTACACCATTCCATGTAGAGATCAAGTTAAAAGATTTAGCAATAGCAATGACACACTGAAATTCCCACACTGTTCACATGCCGTCATGCATATCCATTTCTCTATTGAAGATATGTTACTTCTTAAGAATTGATCTCTGATGCTGGGTTTAAAAAACACAATGAGTGTTCAGCTTTATTCAGTGATTAAAAGGTCTTTAGTGTTGCTCTAATTGGCTTGCACCCAAGTAACTACTTAAGCTCTCTTTTGGCTCTCCAAAGAAAACGTACAGAATGATTTCACCATAGAATGATTATATTACAGAACAAACCCTGAAGAGTTCCAGATGCACCAGAGTATCCTAACAAGCAAGTTTTATGTGAATAATAGAAACAGTGGCTAAGTTCCACTGCAGAAAGATGTTTTAGTAGAGCCAATGACAATATCATTGGAAAATCAAACACCCACTTAAAAGTACACTTAGGCTGAATTTTCATGCTGATTTATCATGATGAAGATTATCATGCTGATTTTCAGCTAGATGTTCAACAGAGAATATCTAGCCAACTACAGAGGAGGAGGAACATGGAAAGGTAGCGCCAAAGGTTTTTGCAGACCCAGGTGACTTCTTTCTGTTTAATAACGAAACAGCTTTTCTTCTTCTCTTATATCTTTCTTTTCTTTTCAAGGTGGTTGAGGTTCTGTGGAGGTCCAGGACCTACAGTTCAACTACAGTTCTTCACAAGCGATAGTTTTCAGACCAGCTCTGAAGCATAGTGCTTCACTATCTCCAGGAGTGGCCTGGAAGATGTGCGTTCTCGAGGAGTGAACCCGTGGATGTCGCAGTTCCTCGCCAATTTTGCTGACTGAAGCGTTGTGGGAGACTGAAAGATCGAGACAGCAGGCGGCGTGTTTGCTAATCGTTGGCTTCTGTCAGAAGAAGGTCCCTATACTCCAGCAATCCCTCTTACTCTCTCTCCCTTTTGATGGAGATTGCAGCCTGCCAGCATGGTGGGGGGGAGGGGGGGGAGAGAGAGCCTTGGAGAGGCAACGCGGAAGATCATAACACGTGGGCTGCTGGCCTCTGCTCTCGGTGTTGCAAGAAGCGACCCCTCTTTCCCTTGCAAAAGAGAGGGAGCCTGTCTGACATAACGAAGTGCTGGGTTATGGACTGTAGTTTTGATTGACTCTAGATCAAGATCCCTTTGGGGGCTTTTGCTGTTGCTTGTATGGTGGGGGGGAGCAGGGTGTGGAGTTCAGGGCTTCGATGTTCTACCATTCATTTTATGGGGTCTCTTGTATCATGGATGTCTGTGAAGAGTATGAATTTCAGACTGTATACATCCTCTGATATTAAATAAACCTAAATGAAATGCATGCACTTACACATGTTAGACCTCCACATATGGGCACTACAACACACAAGTACAGAACATCCAACACTCATAATCTTCCTCTGGACTTGTCATCAAGTGTAGTTGCAGATCCTGATCACATTAAGCTAATAGTTTGGGGAAACTTCCTATCGGCTCCATGTTATCCACAGGGTGCTCCGGATTTCCGAATTCAATTCTGAAGCCATCTATAAGGAGTTCATATGTCCCCACCCCCCCCCCCCCATGAACCATGTGGGTTTCCTCCAGGTGCTCCGGTTTCCTCCCACAGTCCAAAGATGTACCGGTTAGTAGGTTAATTGGTCATAGTAAATTGTCCTGTGATGGGGCTAGTGTTAACTAGGTGGGTTTCTGGGTGATGTGCTCATTGAGCCTGAAGGGTCTGTTCCGTGCTAAATAAAAAAAATAGGTAAACGCTGGGGAAATAATGCAGTGCTATTTATTTGAATAGGGTCAACAACATTCATTAAAATGGTATATGATGCTTTCAATGAATTTGCATGAGGAAAGTGTTTTATGATGCACTTTTAAAATGCTAAATTGAATTTGATGCCTTTTAAATATTTAAGTAAAGTTGCCATGAGATTTAGACATACTGAAAAAGATCTCAAAATGCATGAGTGATAAGAAACCCAGAATGGTCTTGGGACATGGGAGTCAGGATTGGTTGCCTTGGGCCACCCCTCACAGATCTGTATACCAGTACTGCCAGCAGGACACTGGGAGCCCTGTGGCATCAAAAGGCTGGAACAGCTGCAGAGATCCTGTCAAAAACAGGAGGTGTGGATGGCGTCAAGCGCAGTCCAGCCATTTCATTTTCTTAAAGCAATCAAATACTATAAAAAAACTCCCACTTTATTTCTTCAGGGGTCCATCCCTATGACGAAATTAACCTTTATCTGGATGCAAGAACAGTTATAATGCCTCTGTTAGACCATAGGACATAGGAGCAGAATTACACCATTTGGTCCATTGAATTTGCTCTGTTATTTCATCATGGTTGATTTATTACCCCTTTCAACCCCATTCTACTCCCTTCTCCCTGTAACATTTGCAGGAAATTTTTTCTCTTCTCTGCTCTAAATGGATGTCTCTCTACTCTGAGGCTGAGCCCTGTGGTCCTAGAATCGCCCACTATAGAAAACATTATTTCCACGTCCACTCTTTCTAGGCCTTTCAATATTCGATAGGTTTCAATGAGATTCCCCCCTCATTCTTTTAAATTCCAGCAAGTACAAGCCCAGAGCTAACAAACACACCTTGTGAACCTCCTCTGGAAGCTCTTCAATGCCAGCACATCTTTTCTGAGATAAAGGGCCCAAAACTGCTCATAATACTCCAAGTACGGTCTGACCTATGTCTTATAAAACTCCAGCATTATATCCTTGCTTTTGTATTCTAGTCCACTCAAAATGAACGCTAATATTGCATTTACTTTTCTTATTACCAACAACTTACACGTTAACCTTTAGTTAACCTGCACGAAGACTCCCAAGCCCCTTTGCACCTCAGATTATTGAATTCTCTCCCCATTTAGAAAATAATCCATGTCTTTATTCCTTTTACCAAAGTGCAAGATCATGCACTTCCCTACACTATCTTCTATCTACCACTTCTTTGTCCATTCTCCTAATCTGTCTAAGTCCTTCAGCAGACACCATGCTTCAGTACAATCAGCCCCTTCACCTACCTTCGTATTGTCCGCAAAACCATCAATTCCTCGATCCAAATCATTGATATAAGACCATAAACACTGGAGCAGAATTAAGTCATTCGGCCCATCGAATCTGCTCCACTATTTCATCATGGCTGATCTATTTCCCTCTCAACCCTATTCTCCTGCCTTATACCTGTAACCTTTCATGCCCTGACATCAAGAATCTATCAACCTCCGATTTAAATAAACTCAATGACTTGGCCTCCACAGATGTCTGTGGCAATGAATTCCACAGATTCACCATCCTCTGGTTAAAGAAATTTCTCCTCATCTCTGTTCTAAATGGATGTCCCTCTATCTTTGACCTCTGTTCCTAGATTCACCCGCAATAGGAAACAACATCTTCACATCCACTCTATTTAGGCCAGGGCTTTGCAATCTTTTTCTATGCCAAAGACCAATACCATTTAACAAGGGGTCTGAGAACCACAGGTTGGTAACCCCTGATTCCAGGCCTTTCAACATTCAATAGATTTCAATGAAGTTCCCTTCATTTCTTCTAAATTCCAGTAAGTACAGGCCCAGAGCCATCAAATGTTTTTCATATGGTAATTCTTTCAATCCTGGAATCATTTTTGTGAACCTCCTTTGAACTTCAATGTCAGCATATCCTTTCTTAGATAACAGGCCCAAAACTGCTCACAATACTCCAAGTGAGGCTTCAGCTTCACCAATGCCTTACAAAGCCTCAGCATTACATTCTTGTTTTTATATTCCAGTCCTCTCAAAATGAATGCTAGCATTGCATTTCCCTTCCTCACCACTGACTCAACCTGCAAGTTAACCTTTAGAGAATCATACATGAGGACTGCCAAGTCCTTTTACACCTCAGATTTATGACTTTTCATCCTGTTTAGAAAATAGTCTATACTTCTGTTCCTTCTACCAAAGTGCATGACCGTACATTTCCTGACACAAGTATACCATCTGCCACTCTTTGCCCAGTCTTCTAATCTGTTTTAGTCCCTCTGCAGCCCGCAGTCCCCGCCCCCCGCTTCCTCAACACTAGCTGCCCTCCACCTGGCTTCGTAGCATCTGCAAATTCGGCCACAATGCCCTCAATCCCATCATCCAAATCACTGACATATAACATAAAAAGAAGTGGTCCCAACACAGAGCCCTGTGGAATGCAACTAGTCACTAGCAGCCAATCAGAAAAGACTCCCTTTATTCCCACTCTTTGCCTCCTGCTAATCAGCCAATGCTCTATCCATGTAAGTATCTTTCCTGTAATACCATGGGCCTTCTGTGTGGCGCCTTGTCCAACGCCATTTAAAAATCCAAATACACCAAACCCACCGACTCTCCTTTGTCTATTCTGCTTGTAATTTTCTCAAAGAATTCCAACAGATTTGTCAGGCAAGATTTTCCCTTAAGGAAACTATGCTCACTGCAGCCTATTTTATCATGTGCCTCCAAGTACACCGAAACCACATCCTTAAAAATTGGCTCCAACATCTACTCAACCACGGAGGCCAGACTACTAGCCTATAACTTCCTTTCTTCTGCCTCTCTCCTTTCTAGAAGAGTGGAGTGCCATTTGCAATTTTCCATTCCTCTGGAACCACGCCAGAATAATTTGATTCTCAAAAGATCATTGCTATGCCTCCAGAATCTCTTCAGCCACCTCTTTCAGAACCGTTGGGTGTAGACCATCAGGTCCAAGTGACTTATCTACATTCAAATCTTTCAGTTTCCCAAGCACCATCTACCTAGTAATAGCAACTGCACTCATTTCTACCCTCTGACACTCTCAAACATCTAGTATACCACTAGTGTCTTCAACAGTGAAGAATGATGCAAAATACTTATTCAGTTCATCTGCTATTTCCTTAACCCCCATTACTACCTCTCCAGCAGCATTTTCCAGCAGTCAGATATCTACTCCCGCCTCTTTTTTACTCTTTATATATCTGAAAATACTTTTGGTATCCTCTTTGATATTACTGGCTTCATATTTCATCTTTTCACTCCTGATGGCTTTTTTTTTTAAAGTTGCTTTCAGTTGATTATTAAAAGCTTCCCAATCCTCAAACTTCCCACAAATTTTTGGTTTATTATATGCCTTTCATTGTCCTTTTATGTTGGCTTTGACTTCCCTTCTCAGCCATGGTTGCATCATCCTGCCTTCAGAACACTACTTTTTTGGGATGTATCTATCCTGCACCTTCTGAATTCCTCCCAAAAATGCCAGCCATTTCTGCTCTGCCACCATGACAGCTACTATACCCTTCCAATCAACGTTGGCCAGCTCTTCTCTCATGCCTCTGTAATTCCCTTCACTCCACAGCAATACTGATACATCTCACTTTAGCTTCTCCCTCTCAAATTACAGGGTGAATTCAATCATATTACGATCACTGCTTCCTAAGGGTTCCTTTACCTTATGGCCCCAAATCAAATCTGGTTCATTACACAACACCCAGTCCAGAATAGCTGATCCTCTAGTGAGTTCAACCACAAGCTGCTCTAAAAAGCCATCTTGCAGGCATTCTATAAATTCTCTCCCTTGGATTCCAAAATCAGCACCAACCTGAAAATTGAAATCCCAAATAACAATTGCAACACTGCCTGTTGTATATGACTTTTCTATTTCCCATTGTAATTTGTAACCCACATCCTGGCTACTGTTTGGAGGCCTGTACATAACTCCCAACAGGATCTATTTATCATTGATATTTCTTCACTTTACCCACAAGGACTCTACATTTTCCCAGCATATGTCACCTCTTTCTAAAGATTTGATTTCATAATTTTACCAATACAGCCATTCCATAACCACTGCCTACCTGACTGTCCAGTCGATACCATGTGTACCCTTGGACATACAATGCCCAAATACAACCTTCTTTCAGCCACGACTTCGAGGAGCCCACAATGTCATAGCTACTGATCTCCAACAGCACTACAGGATCAACCTTATTTCGTATTCCACGTCCATTCAAATATAACACTTTCAGTCCCCTATTAATCACTCTTTTAGAATTTGTCTCCCTATTACACTGCAACTCATTCCAATGATTACAATTTTGCCCTATCATCTGCCTGTCCTTCTGGACAGTCTCACTGCCTCTGCTTGTATATTAACTGCCCAATCCTCAGGCCTATCAGTCAGTTTCCCATCACCTCGCCAAATCAGTTTAAACCCTCCCCAACAGTTCTAGCAAACATGTCACAAGGATATTGGCCCCCTTGGGTTCAGTTGTAACCCATCCCTTTGTGCAGGTCATAATCCATCCCTTTTGTTCAGGTCGTGCCTGCCCCAGAAAAGGTCCCAATAATCCAGAAATCTGAAACACTACCCCCTACACCAGATCCTCAGCCACGCATTCATCTGCCAAATCATTCTATTCTTTCCCTCAGTGGTGCCTAGCACAGGAAGCAATCCAGAGATCACTACCCTGGAGGTCTTGCTTTTCAGTTTTCTACCTAGCTCCCCAAATTCTCTCTTCAGGACCTCCTTGCTTTTCCTACCTATGTCAATGGTACCAACATGTTTCAAAACTTCTGGCTTTAGAATGCCGTGGACCTGATTCAGGTGTCTCTATTGCATCCACAGAACCTTGCATCTACTCCTCTAAGTATGGAATCCACTATCACTACTACAGTCCTCTTCTCCCTCCTTCCCTTCTGAGCCACAGCACCAGACTCCGTGGCAGAGCCCCAATCGCTGCAGCTTCCCCTAGAAGGTCCCTCTCCCAGTAGTATCCAAAGCAATATATTTATTATTGAGGGGAACGGCCACAGGGGTACTCTGCAATGGCTGCCCATTTCCTTTCCCGCTCTTGACAAATCATCCAGGTACCTGTGTCCTGCAACCTAGGAATGACTACCTCTCTGTAGCTCCTATCTATCACCTCCTAAGTTTCCTGTATGAGCCGAAGGTCAGTGAGCTGCACCTCCAGTTCTTTAACATGTTCTCTGAAGAGTCATAACATGAAAAGAAGCGGTCCCAACACCAACCCCTACAGCACACCACTAGTCACTGGCAGCCAACCAGAAAAGGCTAGCTTTATTCCCACTCTATGCCTCCTGCCAGTCAGCCAATCTTCTATCCATACTAGTATCTTTTCTGTAATACCATGGGCTGTTACCTTGTGGCACCTTATCAAAGGCCTACTGAAAATCCAAATAAACAACATCCACTGACTCTCCTTTGCCTATCCTGCCTACTTTTTCCTCAAAGAATTCCAACAGATTTGTCAGGCAAGATTTCCCTTAAGGAAACCATGCTGGTTCTGGCCTTAATCTCCCTCTCCAAAGAATGCTCTTGTTATTCTTCATTCAAGTCAGACTGAGCAAGTGTAATATTCATTTGCTTCCTCTTCTGACTATGAAACAAGAGTAGGTTCTTAATCTAATTTTTAATAGTAGATTCCAACATCCTCCCAACCACAGAAGTCAGGCTAACTGGCCTATAATTTCCTTTCTTTTGCCTCTATCCCTTCTTGAAGGATGGAGTGACATTTGCAATTTTCCAGTCCTCCGGAACCATCCTAGATTCTAGTGATTCTCGAAAGATCACTGCTAAAGCCTCCAAAATCTCTTCAGCTACTTCTATCAAAACCCTGGGGTTAAGTCAATCTGGTCCAGGTGACTTATCTACCTTCAAATTTTACAGTTTCGCAAGCACCTTCTCTCACTTCTGCCCTGACACACTCGTATTTCTAGCATTCCGCTAGTGTCTTTCACAGTGAAGACAGATGCAATATACTTAAGTTTGTCCAGCGTTTCTTTGCCTTCCATTACTACTTCTCCAGTGTAATTTTCCAGTGGTCCATTATCACCTATCCTATCTCTTTTACTCTTTATATATCTGGAAAAATTTCTTGTATCCTCTTTTATATTATTGGCTAGTTTACCCTCATATTTCATCTTTTCTTTCTTTATGGCTCCTTTAGTTGCATTCTGCTGGTTTTTAAAAGTTTCACAGTCCTCTACCTTCCCACTAATTTTTGCTTTATTATATGCCCTCTCTATCTTTGACTTTGTCAGCCATGGTTGCTTCATCCTCCCTTTGAATACTTCTTCATCTTTATCCTTCCTGCTCCCAGAAATTCCAATCATTGCTGTTTTGCTGTCATACCTGCTAGAGTCCCCTTCCAATCAACTTTAGCCAGCTCCTCTCTTATGCCTCTGTAATTTCTTTCACTCCACTATAATACTGATACAACCAATTTTATCTCCTCCATTTCAAACTGATCATACTATGATCCCTGTCTCCTAAGGGTTCTTTTACTTTAAGCTCCCTAATCAAACCTGGGTCTTTACATAACACCCAATCAATTATTGCCATTCCCCTAGTGGGCTCTACAACAAGCTGCTCAAAACAGACATTTCATAGGCATTCCACAAAGCTCTCCATCCAATCTACCTGTATATTGAAATCCCACATGACTATCGCAACATTGCCATTTTTACATGGCTTTTCTATTTCCCGTTGCAATTTGTAACCCACATCCTGGCTATTGTATGGAGGCCTGCAAATAACTCCCGTTGGGATTTTTTTTATTGTTGATGTTTCTCAACTTTACCCACAAGGATTCTACATTTTCCAAACGTATGTCACCTCTTTCTAAAGATTTGATTTCATAATTTTACGAACAGAGCCACCACATAACCATTGCTTACCTGACTAACCATTTGATACAATGTGTATCCTTGGACATAAAACTGCCAACTATGATCTTCTTTCAGCTACAACACAGAGCTGCCCACAACATCATACCTACCAGTCTCTAACTGCGCTACAAGATCTTCTACTTTATTCTATATACTGCCTGCATTCAAATATAATACCTTCAGTCATCACCCTTTTTGATCTTGTCCCCTTGTTACACTGCAATTCATGTCTATCAGCTGTCTGTCCTTCCTCACAGTCTCACTACAAACTGCATCTAGTTGTATACCAACTGCTCAATCCTCAGCCCCATCATTCTGCTTCCCATCCCTCTGCCAAATTAGCCTAAACCCTCCCCAACAGCTCTAGCAAACATGACCACAAGGATATTGGTCTTCCCGGGTTCAGGTGTAACCCGTCTCTTTTGTACAGGTCATTCCTTCCCCAGAAGAGATACTAATGATGTAGAAATCAGAAACCGTGTCCCCGTACCGATTCTTCAGCCACATCTTCAACATTCATCTGCTAGCTTATCCTTTTCTTACCCTCACTGGCACATAGCACGTGGCGCAGGCAGCAATTCAGAATTCGCTACCCTGGAAGTCCTGCTTTTCAGCGTTCTAATTAACTTACTACGTTCTCTCTTCAGGACTTCCTCCTCTTTCCTACCTATGTTGTGGGTACCAATATGTACCACAGCTTCTAGCTGTTCACCCTCCCCCTTTAGAATGCTGCGGATCCAATCTGAGATATCCCTGTCCATGGCACCAAGGGGACAACATACCATCTGGGTATCTCTTTCATGTCCACAGAATCTGCTGACTGCTCTTCTAATTACGGAATCCCCTATCACTACTGCACACTTCTTCTTCCCCTCTTGTGCCTCAGAGACAGAATCGGTGCCAAAGACCAGGTCGCTGTGGCTTCCCCCAGTAGATCAACCCCAACCCCAAACTAAGTATCCAAAGTGGTATACTTATTATTGACGGGAACAGCCACGGGTACTCTGCACAGGCAACCTATTCCCTTTCCTTCTTGACAGTCACCCAGCTACATGCCTCTTGCAACTTAAGGGTGACTACCTCCCTGTAGCTCCTATATCATTAGAACATTAGAAAGTTTCTGACAAGAACAAGTCATTTGGCCCAACAAAGCTTGCCAAATTCCTATTCACATAGTGTGTTGAAATAACTATCGAGATTAGATTTGAAAGACTCTAAGGTATTACTCTCACTACACAACTAGGTAGTTTGCTCCATGTGTCCACAACTCGCTGTGTAAAGAAATACTTCCTGATGTTAGTCTGAAATTTCCCCTTAACCAATCTCAACCTATGGCCTTGTGTCCTTGTTGATGGATTAATTTTGAAATAGCAACTGGCATTCACCTTACTTATACCCTTAATGATTTTGAACACTTCTATCATATCTCCTCTCATTCTACATCTGCATAGACTAAAAAGATTTAATTCTTTCCATCTCATACCCTGTAGACCTGGAATGAATCTGGTCACGCATCTCTAAACTCTCTCCAGTGCCTTCAAATCCCTCATAAAATATGGGGACCAAAAACTGCACACAGTACTCAAGTTGAGAACTCATAAGCACATTATATAGCTTCAGGAGAATGTCTCTTGACTTGAACTCCACTCAGTGCAATATTCTATTAGCTTTCCAAATTGCTTCTGTGCAATGTCCAGATGTAACTCCAACAGGATGCCCAAATCCTTCTCATATAGTGCATTTTTTAACTCAAGACCCCTCATTGTATATTTATATCTAATATTTCTACTTCCTATATGTAATAGTTTATATTTACTTACATTAAGTTTCATCTGCTATTTATCTGCCCACATCTGGATTTTGTTTAGATCTGTTTCGATTCTGCTGTTATCAACCCGCACCCCCCCACACAATTTTGTGTTACCTGCAAACTTTACTGGTTTATTTGTTATGTGCTTATCCAAATCATTAATGTAAATTTAAAACAGCAGCAGCCCCAAAACTGATCCCTGCAGACCCTGCTTTTAACATCTTCTAGGTGTGAAAATGATCCTCTCACCATAACTCATTATTTTCCTGTTTTTGAGCCAATTCTGCACACGTTTGCACACCTTACCTCCTGTAATTTGATTATTAACCTCTTGTGAGATACTTTGTCAAAAGCCTTCTGAAAGTTCTAGTCTATTGTTATCATAAATTTTAATTGCTTCTTCATAGAATTCCAGCATACTAGTAAAACACGATTTCCCCTTTCTGAACCCATGATGGCTTTCTGCTAATATGCCTGTTCTTATCAGCTGCTTTTCCTTCTCATCTTTTATTAATGTTTCCATTATTTTTCCTACAATACATGTTAAGCTTACTGGTCTATCGTTACTAGGGTCAGTGCGGTTCTTATATACTGGGACAACATTAGCCCATTTCCAGTCCTTAGGGATTTCAGCAGTCTTCACTGACTTTTGAAAAATACATGATATATAATTACAGACCTCTTTAACTTATCTTGGATATATGTTGTCTGGCACTGGAGATCTATTAACTTTCAGCCTTTGCAGCTGAAGCAGGACCTCACTTTCTAAGCTCTCCAAGTCTCTATCACTTCCTCATTTTTCCATATGAACCAAAGGTCATCCAGCTGCAGTTCCAGTTCCTTAAAATGGTCTCTAAGGAGCTGCAGCTCGGTGCACTTCATTGCAATGTAGTTATCAGGGAGACTGGAGGTCTCCCAAAATTCCCATAGCTCACACAAGGAACATACCA
Source organism: Mobula birostris (assembly GCF_030028105.1). Classification (NCBI taxonomy): domain Eukaryota; kingdom Metazoa; phylum Chordata; class Chondrichthyes; order Myliobatiformes; family Myliobatidae; genus Mobula; species Mobula birostris. The sequence continues at coordinate 80,983,145 of NC_092375.1, read as the reverse complement.
CTACCTCCAGACCCATTGCCAGCACACTTGCTATGTACTAACAAAAAAAAACTTACTAGAAACTTACTTAGAACTTCCACCTGTACTTGCCCAAACCAGTTGAGCCAAAGCCTGATACTGTTCACTCACGTCACTTCCTTTTATTGGTCTCTGCTGAGTGCCTAATAAATCATTATGATTGCAACCTGCTGAAAAGTCCCAAAAGCACCAGTGCTCTTTTTAAACCTCATGTTTAAAACTAAAATGAAACCTCTGTTCTTCCAGGAGACATTGTAAAAATCAGTAGACAAATTAACTGGTAGGGAGTACATCCTATCCTCGTTATATGCGTCTTCAGACTATGCGGATTCACAGTTATGTCAGGAACCTATTTCTACCAATGTCTCGTTATATGCATCCAAAACTCACAGTTATGCATTCCCGCCAATACGAGTCACTTGCGCACGCCTCACAGTCTCTCTGTTGGGATGAGAAGCATCGCTTTCCCGCCAATACAAGTCAGGTGCGCGCTCCTCACAATCTCTCTCCCGCCACTCTCACATCGGTTTTGGCAAGGTGTGGATGTGCAATCTTAAACTTTTGTTGGTTTTACCTACTGTGAAGTGATTTTGTGCTTGAAGTATTTAATTATGCCTCCTAGGCGTCCGATGTCATGTCCTGGGCCATCAGCCAAGCGGCAGAGAACTGCTTTAACACAGCTCTGGGATGCTACTGAGGGAACAGAGTCTTGCCTTTAAAGTTCTTTTGTTGCTTGACAATGCGCCAGCCCATCCTAAACATTTGGACAGCATTCATCCTAATATAACAGTGCATTTCCTGCCGCCTAGCACAACATTGCTGATTCAACCACTCGAACGGTGTGATCCACATTCAAGGTGTACGTATTTTTTTACGGCGAACTATCTCTCAGATGCTGCAAGCAACAGACAATTTTGAAAATCCCGGGAGTTTACCAACGGTGTGAAAACGGTGGAAGTCGGAACATTTGGCACAAATGGCGATGGACGTGGACCCAAGTTTAGAATGGAGTCAGCATTTCAGTCGTTCCCTGCCGTCAACTCTTCTTCCCTACAAGCAAATTTAAAACAAAGTGCTGCCAAGCAAACAACCCGCACCACTTTATGCAAATCGCTGTAATCTTTCCGCTGCCAGCAGTTCTAAGAGTTCTGTGAGTCTTCCTTCACCCCTTGCTGTGCTTGGTATTATCCTGATGACCACAACCATCCACCTTATCCATGTAAAGCTGCCTGACACAACAACCACTCATCTCCCGGAGTGAACACACCTGCCACTGTTGGTGAGTACTATACACCAGAGGATGTTAACTTTCTATGATTTATTACATCGAATAGTACCTTAAATTGATTAAATATAATACAAATGTTGTCTTGTAGTACTGCTTTTGTGTCATATTGGTATAAAAATGTTACAGATAAAACATATTTAGGAAGTCCTCTGGAACGCATCCCTATTTTCTCCATTTAAATAATTATTCACATTATGCGTCAACTTCGAGGAATGTACCCGTCGCGTATAACAAGGATAGGGTGTACCATTTCACTGAATCTTGACATCATCAAGGAGCATCAACTGGATTAATATTTGTCCAAGCCAAACTGTTATTTGGCCTATCCCTACCGACCCACACCTGGACCACGGCTCTCCATACACCTCCTGTCCATGTACTTATCCAAACTTCTCTTAAATGTTGACATCAAACTCTAGTCCACCACTTCCTCCAGCAGCTCGTCCCACACTCGCAACACCGCCAAATGAAGAAGTTCTCCAACATCGGATTGAAGAAGTTCCCCTTAAATATTTCACTTTCCACCCTTAACCTATGACCTCTAGTTCTAGTTTCACCCAGACTCAAGCTGAAAATGCCTACTTGCATTTACCTTTTCAATACCCCTCATAATTTTATATACCTCTATCGAATCTCCCCTCATTCTCCCACGATCCAGGAAATAAAGTCCTGACCAATAAATACTTTCCTACAACTCAGATTCTCAAGTTCTGGCAACATCCTTGTAAATTTTCCAATGTGTTATACAACTTCAACATAACATCCCAATACTTGTACCCAATACTTTGATTTATGGAGGCCAATGTGCCCAAAGCTCTCTTTACAACCCTATCTAACTGTGATGTTACTGGACTCCCAGATCCCTCTGTTCTACCACACTCCTCAATCCCCTACTGTTCGCTGTGTAAGTTTTACCCTGGTTTGTCCTCCCTAAGAGTAACACCTCACATTTGTCTGCATTAAATTCCATCTGCTATTTATTAGCCTATTTTTCCAGCTGACAAAGATCCTGCTGCAAACTTTGATAGCTTTCCTCCCTGTCCACTAAAGCTCCAATCTTGTTGTCATCTGTACATTTTACCACATTATCATCCAGATCGTTGATACAGATGACAAACAACAATGGACCCAGCATCATTCCCTGCGGTGCACCACTAGTTACAAAGGCAACTATCTACTACCATTCTCTGGTTTCTCCTGCAAAGCCAATGTTGTATCCAATTTACTACTTCATCCTGAATTACAAAGGACTGAACCTTCTTGACCAGTGTCCCTTGTGGGACTTTATAAAAGGCCTTGCTAAAGTCCATGCAAACAACATCTACTGCCTTTTTTTCATCAATGTTTTATCCTCGAAAAACTCTACAAGATTGGTTAGACACAACTTACCATTCACAAAGCCATATTGACCATCCTTAATCAATCCCTGTCTATCCAAATACTTGTACACCTGGTCCCACAGAATACCTTCCAATAACCTACCCACTATAGGCTCACCGGCTTATAACTTCTCATCTTATTCTTAAAGCTTTTTTTAAACAATGGAACAAATTAGCTATCCTCCAATCCTTTGGCACCTCACCCGTGGCTAAGAACATTTTAAATACCTCTACCTGCAATTTCGGCACTAGCCTCACACAAGATCCAAGGGGACACCTTATCAAGCTTTGGCGATTTATCTATGCCAATTTGCCTCAAGACAGAAGCACCTCCTCTTCTGTAATCCTGATATGGTCCATGACCTCACTGCTTTTTTGCCTCAGTTCAGTTGACTCTGTGTCTACTCCCAAATAAATACAAATGCAACAAATCCATTTATGATCTACCCTTCTCTTTCGGCTCCATGCAGAGATGACTTGCTTAATTTCAAGTGAATTTCAAGTGGACCAATTTTGTCCCTTGCTATCCTTTTGCTCTTAATAGTAGAAGCCCTTAGGAATCTCATTCACCTTGTCCTCCAGCGCAACTTCATGCCTTCTTTTAGCCCTCCTGATTTTCCTCGTAAGCGCTCTCTTGCATTTCTCATATTCCTCAAGTATGTCATTAGTTCCTTGCTGCCTATATGTGCCATGCTCCTCCTCCTCTTCCTCCTTAGCCAGGGCATCGGTATCCCTTGAAAGTCAATGTTCACTACCCTGCTAACCCTGTCTTTTATTTAAACAGGAACATACAAACTCTATATTTCACTTCTGAAGGCCTCCCACTTACCCTTTGCCAGAAAAAAAACCTATCCCAATCCACACTTGCCAGATCCTCATAATACATCAAAAGTGGCCTTTCTCCAATTTGGAATCTCAACCTAAGGCCCAGTCCTATCCTTCTCCATAACTATCTTGAAACTAATCGAATTATGATCACTAAATCCATTTCTGTCATCTGTCCTGTCTTATTCCCTCACAGAAGATCCAGTAAGGACCTCTATGAATTGATTATTGTTATTTGGCTACAAAATGCTATATAATGGAATTTCCTCTTTTCACAAGACAAGACCTTATGGCATGGTTATTCAGTCAAGAGAATCATCACCTCGAGCTACAGTATTTAACATAGCAAAAAAGATTCAAGGTGATTTGCCTGACCATTATCAAACAAATCATTACACAGGGGTAGAATTTAAGAGGATTCTTAAAGAGAAAGAAGAAAGTGAAGTTTAGGGAAGAAATTCCAGAGGTTAGAGCAGCAGTTGAAGGCATAGTTACCATTGGTGAAGCAATTAAATTTGAGTATACACAGGAGCCAAAAATTGAAAGAATGTAGGCGATAGGATAGAAAGATACGAAGGGAAAATTCTGGCAGTATTTATACTCAGTTTTTCAATCAAGTTATTTGTTCCAATGGAAGTGAATACTAGTTAGTGAACACTGGGATGGGAAGTAAGTGATCCTTACTGATAATTACGATAAGGAAAGTAGAGTTTTCTAATAACTTGCAGTTTCCAGAATATAAAGGCATGCTGAAATAGTCAAGGAAAGAAGTAATACAAAAATGGAAGAAGGCTTGACACAGACAAGTTTAGGTGGGTTAGGCAATTTTAAAGATGTGGCAATAGATGGCCTAAGGACTACAAAATGCTTGAAAGTGGATAGTGTAGGAGTGTGATCCAAAGCTCCTCTCAAGGTCAGAGTTAAGTAGTATTTAAATAGTATGGATACACTTCAGAGTGCTGCCAGATTAGGGGTGGATATAATGGCTAAGGGATAGAATTGTAGCAAGGTACAGAAACACTGGTCATTTCAATATATAGTTGGGCGAAAATTCTCATTTACCCAGTACCGAGGATTAGGCAAATGATCTGAGCATTTAGAAACAGAATCTGGAGATCATAGGAGTCCACAGAGACAATTTTTTTTGAATCTTCCTTCAACAGAAAACAGTCAATAATACTTTATGGCTAATAGAGAACAACTCATTTATATGCACTATTCAACAGAATTTAATCAGAAAATTAAACAGTGAAACCAATCAAAAACTTATGGGTTTGCCATTGTTTGCCATTTTTCTTCTGGGTCCCCGTGAATTTGACACACTGAATGCAAAGAGTTATTTGGATTATGTACAGTGACGATGAGTGCACAGCTTGACATTACTTTCACAAAGTTCAATTACACATGTCTAGCCAATGGATGGTGAAGGCTACTCATGAGATTTGCTTCAATTAAGACTAGGAATGGAAGCACCCGATGTAGTCTAAGGCTCTGGAATCAAGCACCAGGTATTACCTGAATATAATTACATACCTGCCTCTTACGACAGCAATTTCAGGTCTCTTCTACCATAGCACCATAACTGAATCCTGGTTCCAACTCCATCAAACCTCAACCTAATATTCCCAAATTCAAAATCTGATCATGATTCCAATCCACCCTCCACCTTTCAGCCAGTTATGACTACCAAACAACCCCAACACGTGACCCTTATCTTTGTGCTACTTGACATTTCCCTGCCCCATTTCTCCCTCTACCAAGAGTCTTGTCATCACAACACCTCCCATGACTTTTGTTCACTGCAAAGCAAATGAAGGAGAGCCAACTACACCTTGAACACTATGCACAAAGGTTTCCAGCAACTGGCCCATACACACCATTCTCAGCATGGAAGAATTGAAATGAAAGCTTTCTTTTATATGTTAATTCTTTCCACACTTTAAAATTTTTATTTCAAAACAGCAATATAAAAACTTGTAACAGTTCATTCTTAAAGAAATAAAGTACAGAAAAACTGGAATAGTTAGACATTCCTAATCGATACTTGATTGCACATGAGATCTGTCTAGAAACTAGTCATTGCAATAAATGGAAAGCGAGGAGCAGAAATAACTCAAGAGCTCTAACGACTGTCAAGATTAAGTCAGTCTTACCCTCAAAGGGCATGGAAGTGGAGTTACCCATGGTAAATAGAAGTGAGAGTTAAAAGGCTTTACAAGGAGTGATGGGAAAGGAAAGCAAAGTCGTCACATGAAAGGAATGTCTGAAAACAATGAGAACAACAGAAAGTTACTGAAGCAGTTTTCACATTTAATTGTGTATTTATTATGTTACAAAATTCATGCTTAATGTTAAAGTTTAGCATTTCACAAGTCAAAATATGTACAAAACAAAGTAGATGGTTCTCTCTAACTCTCAAACCAGCCTGTCATGTTAATAAAGTCTAGTTTTGCAGATTTGTATTATCACTTGCACCTCAAGCTACAACACACAGAGCTTCTCATAATGCTTTATTGCGCTATGTTGATTATAGCAATTGTAGAATTACTAATTTTCACAGGTTAGCCATGAAATTTAAATCTTTGTACTAAAAACTTTAAAACTGCAGTGTTGAAGAGAAATATTTTGTAGATCATATTGAAATTGTTCTCATCTGGATTAACAGTCCAACCTGCCAGAAAGTGTGGCCATGAGAACAATGTTAAGACATAAATATAATAAAGTTGAAGGTAAAGTATAATAAAGGTTTTTTTTCTGCCCTACTCCTGTATTAAATTATCACTTAAAAGGGGAAAATATCTTATAATTTAGAATCTACAATAGAACTTTATTCTAAAAAACAAAATTTCTACTCCCCTCCTTAGATCCACGTTACCTACCATTCACCCACTCTTGTTGCTACAGATTTCTAGAACTGGGATTTATAGTTGAGCAATAAACTCTGCTGAAGCTAAAACAGATTGACTGTTTCCAATTTTTCATCTTTTCACCATTGACATAAAGATTGGAAAAATGAAGGGACTATCTCATCCCCTACTTGATCAGTGGCTTCTGGAGAGATGAGAAGGTTTGATAGTTCTCCAGAAGTCAAGGTATTACATACAGAAATTCCTACTTTCTATTCTGCCACTGGCAAAAGGATTTGTAATGATCTAAAATAACCGACAGAGGAAATAAAATTATCCATTAAATTGATATGACCCGGAATCCACTGCCTCAAAAGGGTGTGGTCAGGGATTTTAAAAGATACATTAAAACACTTTATGTGCACATACTTGCTTCCTTGACTGACAATGACGATCAGAGTGGAATGCGGGGTTGTGCTCTTGCTAGATCCCCCTCATTCCCCCCTTACTCACCCCTTACTCACCCCACCTGAGCACACTTTCAGCTAGTCAAAGCAGATTCTATACTAATTCTATAAGGAATGTATGCTCTGCAAGGAACAATTTCTAGGGTCCTGGTGAAAGAACAATAAAACAGATCTAACTGTTTTGTTTGTTCAAAGAACTTGTGCATGATAGTCCAACTGGCAAACTCCTGCACTGTACATATCTATCATTCTGTATGCTGTTGCTAAATAGTCTACAAGATCTTAAAAAAAAAGTGTTTTAAAATACTAGAGCAAGGAATGCATGCATAACAGGCTGTTTTAGAATGGGCTGAAAATATAACATTTTCCATCTATTGCAATAAAATGCTATAGCAGTTACAAGAGTCTGAGAGCTGCAAAAGTTGTACATTTACAGATTTTAGGATTTCTCATTACTTTGCAAGAAAAGAATCACATTTATTTTCTCTGCAACTAGCACACTAATGTCTTTACATTATAACTTTCAAACCAATTACCATATTATTATCAGTTAAGTTCACATTATTTGCTGTTATATTATATCCTCTCACTGCTTGTTTAGGCAAAGCAACAAAATAATTTTAATAAAGCAATGAATTCTGGTTTTTATTAAACAAAGGTTTATCAGAAGGGCTGACTCTTATAAACATTGCTTTAAGTTATACAGTAATGTGTGCCAGTTAAATTTCAATGAATTTAATTGCATTAAATGACTGCATAAAATACAGTATAAGCAATGCAGAATTATACTGAAGGACACACGTTGAAAAAAGTTAGTAAAGTAACAAAGCTTTAACATTAAAATATTTATACAATCTGTCTAAACATGCACTAACTTCAGTTCAAAAAGTTTAAAAGGATCTCTCAAAGCTGGTGAAAAAATTGAGCATAGGTACAAATGCATTACAATATAAGCTTCTTGAACTCACCAATGCATGCAAAATATACTGAACATTCCAAGGGACTGCAGGTTCTCCCACAATATTTGATATGTCACTGCATTGCTGCTGATCATTTTACTTAAATGTATTTAAATTCCAGGTACATGAAATACTCCAAAAATTAGTAAATCTTATCAAGATAAACTCAAAGGATAAAATCAGTAAAGTCCTGTACAAGCTTGAGTTACTTGCTTTTCAGTGGAGACTGGTAATCACAGGCCATTCTTTAAATGCAGAATTTATCTACTGCTTACTTTATAGATGTAAAGCTCCTTTGAAACAAGGTATACTAGCTTGAATTTTCACCACTCTTTGTAATAAATCCCACTTGGAAAAAAGGTATCATCAAAATACGTACTGTGTGTTGGTTCACTATGGCAGTTCAATATGTTGATGTGCGTTATAATGCAGTGCGCTCTTTCATCATAATGCAGCTATTTATAGATCATTGGAAACAGCAGCTGAGCAGGACAGTGACTTCTTACCAATGTCATTGGTCTTTTCCAAGGCCTCTTTCTCTGATGTACTGTGAAACAGACCTGAAGCTCCTAATTCTGTCTTTGGATCACCGTCGGACCTGCCCAAGTAAACAGTATCATTCACATAATTTGAATTAAGTAATTAGGTATACAAGATACATGGAGTGTCAGCTTTGTAGAATACTGAAATGTGAAAACCTATTTGCTCACACCTAAGCAACTTAGCCTTTCTAAATTACTTTCAGTAATGAAATATTTGCGGCAGTTATATTGTTTGGTTACAATTAACAGTGCAGGTCCAATAAATTCTTGAGAATATGCACAAACGAAACCACATAGATCTCCATCAATGACTATATTTACCAGGGTTACAAGCATTGAATGAGTCTTGACTTTTATTTCAGCTCAGCACTTGACTGATGGTCATAAGCTAAACACTTTTTCTGAAAGTCACTGGTCAAAACTTAAATGCTATATTAAAAAAAAAACAGGGGAAGTAATACATGCAACAGTTTTTATCAAAAATATTTTGATGTCATCACTTTATTAAACTCCTTTGTCCCAAAAGACATCAATGACTCATCCCAGAAGTGAACAGATCCTCACCATTTTAGCCACTTGTGTGAACATAATGCAGCTAAACTTAGTTTAGTATCTGCATATTAAACTCTTACCAGCAGCAATGGAGTAAAGCATGTACAATGAACACAAAAAAATCACTCTGCTTTTCATCTTGATGTTTTTCTAAAAAAATTGTACAAACTGGTATGCTTGAGAGAATTAAGATCACATGCCCAAGGACAGGATCTTTTAATTATTGCTTATCAGAAAACCAACTGTGAGCAAATTATGCTTCCAAGTGCAAGGTGAACCTGCAGTACAAAGCACCACTAGATTACTACTCAAAAGATTAATATGAAACTCAAGTACCCTTTTAGCCAGACCAAATCAATCCATGTTATCTGCATCATTATGATGTTCTCAAGACTCAGAGTGTGACCTTACAGCGCTCCTAACCATCCATGTTTCTCTATGCGGGCTCAGCCAATAATGCAATCAGTACAGTTTACTGATTAACAGTGGGGAACAAATGGATATACATGCCATATAGCTAATCTCAATGATAAAAGCCTAGTATTTTTAAGAACCATATTACTGAAAACCCAGGATATCACCTTTTTAGAATTGATTGCAAGAGTCAGCAAGAGAGAATGTTCAATTGGATTTTTCACAGAATTTTAAGTATGCCAATGCAGACACGTTGAGTCAACTGCAGAGGCACGAAGTTTCTACTTAGTGCAGATAATAGAATGCATGGGTCCAAGGCAAAAATCACCCTATAATCTATACATTACAGACGTACTGCCTTAGCTAAAAATATATTACTTATTCTCATTATTAGAATTTCCATCCCCTGTCTAGCAGCTTGGCAAATGTGGCTTGGGTTACTGCTGTGAGCATTGCTTCATTTTTGAATATCTGGACTGGCAGAGGCGGTCTGTTTTTTCTGGGTGGGTGGAGGGGGGAAATTTATCATCCAGCATAAAATGTCACACATTCCTGAAAAAGAAATTTAAATAGCTGAAATGATGTTCACAGACTGAGGGCACCAATGTAATCACAAAGAGGCTGGAGATAAATGAACTGAATTTCAGTTGCTTGGGTGCACACACAACATATTTCAGAGGGGTGGAGATATTCATTGTTAAAGTGATTATCCACGCAATGTGGGCATTGCTGACAATGTCAATAGTTAATGACCACCCCAACTAACCCTTGAGAGTCATCTTCTACAATCCTTGTGTAAAGTTAGTCCCTGAGTGGTGTTAAATGGGAGCTCCAGGATATTGGCTGGGAATGTTAGAACAGTAGCATAGATCCAAGTCAAGATGAAGTGGTAGTAGTCCCATGCCCTTGCTGCCCTAGGCCCTCATCATTTCATTAAATTCAGAATAACAATGGAAAAAGGCAAAGACAAATTAATTTAAAAACTATCAGTAAATATGAGGCAAGGGCATCTCAGCTGAGTGAAGGTGCATCTTGTGCCTGGGCAAAGTCACGGACACTGCTTAAATGTGCAGGAAACACCTTCAGTTATGGCAGTTTGAGCTCCAGGTTTTAGAGCAGGAGCAGTGGCCGAATTCACTGTGGTGCATCTGAAAGCCTATGAACTTTATGGGTAGAGCATTTAGAAAAGTGGTCACTCTGCAGCCTATGAACATATGTGCAGACAGTGAATATAAACAGGTAATTGGGAAATTCCTGATCCATCCCAATCACAAACATTTTCCCATTTACAGTCTGGTAAGAGTGATGGTTCCACAAGAGAGTGCAGACAGACCTAGGCACAGGGTATCATAAGTAGTTCAGAGGATCATGCATGAGGTAGAGGTGGGGAGAATGACAGGAGATTCAATAACTCGTGGGGATGTCTGCCATTTCTGTTGCTGAAGTTGGGACTCCAGAATGGTATGCACCAGAGTCAAGAATGTCACTGAATGGTTTTAGAGCATCCTGAAAGGGGGCCATAAGCCATCAGAATCTGAGGGGTCACTGAAAGCTGATTTGTAGGGAATTAGAAAAAAGATGAAAGACAGACCTGAAAAGATAGGAATCTCAGGATTACTCCAGATGTTACCAAAACAGAAGGATGCACATTGGATGGAAGGATGGGGCAGGAGTTCCCAACCTTTTTTATGCCATGAACCAATACCATTAAGCAAGGGGTCCATAGGTCCCAGGTTGGGAACCCTTGAGGGAGGGTTTGATTTCTGAAGCAAGTGAGAACACTACACATCAGACTGGCTAGGTATCAGTGGGAGTGGGACTAATACCCTCATAGGGGTGTTTGTTGGGAATATTGGAGAGTTCTTAATCTGGAATGGCAATCTCAGGGAAATTCAGGAAGGAAAGAAAAAAACGTAGGAAACGTAGGTCTGAAATGTAATAGCAACAAAAACAAAATCAAGTAGCAAATGGGGTCAGAGAGTTAAAGGTACTATCTCAAAATGAACACAAAACTTACAACAACATGGATCAAAAGTATGCATAAAAAAGAAATGCAGTATCCTTGCAGACTAAAGGGGGACAATCAATTATGGAGAATAAGGAAAAAGGGCAACAAAATAACTAAAATGACAAACTTTGTCAGTGTGTTAAACAGAAGATAACCACCCCTTTAAGTCCACTGTATCCATGCTGACCATATACAATGAATCCCATTTACCAATATATAGTCCTGGGTGTTCATCAGCCCTCAGTAAGAGAAATTGTTTACAAATGGAGGAAATTCAGTACTGTTGTTACTTTTCCTAGGAGTGGACATCCTGCAAAGATCACACCAAGAGCACAACATACAATGCTGAAGGAGGTGAAAATATTTCACAGGAGAATGTCAGGGTAGCAGTCCGTCACCTGAAGCTTAATAGAAGTTGGATGATGCAACAAGATAATGATTGAAAGACAATAGTAAATAAACAACAGAATAGTTTAAAAAGAAGAAAATTTATGTTTTGGAATGGCTGAGTCAAAGTCCTGACGTTAATCATATAGAAATGTTGTAGAAGGACCTGAAGCAAGCAGATCATGCAAGGAAACCCTCCAAACATCCCAGAGTTAAAGCAGTTGTTGATGTAGAAAATTGGAGGATCACCTGTTTTCAATGAATTCGTTAGAATACTGCAAATACTACCTCTGTCTGTAAGGTCCAACAGTATGGTAGATTTTCAAAAGACCAATCCAAAATAAAGACAAAAGAGCATTCAAGACAAGACAGGGAAATGATAATAGAGAAACACAAGGGTACTAGAACACCTCACATACGCTGCCTAGGTCAGGCTGCCCCCTCTACACATAGTCGCTTGAGAATGGCACTTATAAGAAAGACTACTGTGACGCCAACAGTCACTCTGAGTGAGCTGCAGAAGTCAGTAGCTGTAAATGGAGATGAAGTTCGTGGCTCCACAATCTCTAAGGCCTTCCACAAAAAAGGTATTTATGGAAAAGTGGCAAGGAAGAAGCCCTGGCTGAATAAAAAATGTATCATTGCCCATAAAAATCTTGCAAAGTGTCTCTTAGAAGATACTAATAAATGGAAGAAGGTCTTGTGGTCTGATGAGACTAAAGTGTAAGTTTTTTGCCTCAACACTAAGTGGTACATATGGCACAAATCTAATAATGCGCAACAGCCAGTAACACCATCCCTACTGTAGTATATGGTGGAGGTAGCACCATGCTATGGGGATGCTTTTCAGCAGCAAGGACTGGAAATCTGGTCAGGACTGATGGGAAGATAAATGCTGCTAAATGTAGAGACCTGGATAAAACCTGCTAGCCTCTGCCAGAAAGCTTAAACTGAGGAAGAAGTTCGTCTTTCAGCAGGACAATGACTCAAAGCACACTGCCAGGGCTATTATGGAGTGGCTTCAAATAAAGAAAATTGATGTCCTTGAGTGGCTCGGTCGGAGCCCTGACCTTAACCCAATTGTACATTTCTGGCAGGACCTCAAGATTGCTGTCCACCGTTACTCCCCAACTAACTTGACAAACTTGAGCAATTTTGCAAGGAAGAATGGCAAATCTCTCACTCCATCATGTCGTGCAAAGTTAATAGAGACTCATCAAAAAAGACTACTGGCTGTAATAGCTGTGAGAGGTGGTTCTACTAAGCACTGAGCAAAGGGGGATGAATACTTTTGAATTGCTGACACTTCAGTTTTTGAATTTTTAGTTTCCCATGCTTTACAATTTTCCTTGCTTCTTGGACTCTGAAAACAGAAGCATTGATCAAAATCCCTGGTTCTAATACTCATTTATGTGAACAAAGGGTTAGGGGCTGAATACTTTTTCAAGGCACAGTTTGAGTGGACAGAATACAAACAAAAAATAGACAACAGTTTTGAGAGAGCAAGAAGATAAGAAAGATTTGCTCAAGCTGGCTCTACCATCCAACACGATCATGCCTCATTTCCTATTATGTGCTAGTTCCCCAAGCTTTTAGGACTAAATTTATTTCCTCTGTAAATACCCCTAATGATCTAGCCTCCATAACCCTCCAAGAGACTCCAGAGATTCACCACTCTCTGCACAAAGAAATTCCTATGCTTCCGGTAAGGACTTAACATGTTTCAGTGAGATCATTCCTCATTCTTCTAAACTCTGAAATATATCGATCTAATTTCTTCAGTTGTGAAAAGGGAAAATTGGGTCCATTGCAGATAAAAAGGGTCCACTTATAATGCAGGATATGGAAGTGGCAGAAAGACATACACTGTGTTTTATGCGAAGGTGCAAATAACCTGCCAAAGAACGATGGGCCTAACTGGCATGATAAACTGTAGGTAATTAATAGTCATAAAAAGTGTAGTTCTAGAAAAGTTTGTGAGATTATAAACCAATAAATCCCAAGAATCTACATCCTATAGTTTAAAATTGATGCTTTTATTATGCTGTGGATTAAAGGGTAGTAACATGATTATTTAAAGAATAAAAAACAGGGAATTACTAATGTATCAGCTTAACATCAGTAGTAGGGAAAAGATTAAATCTATAATAAAAGATCTAATAACAGAATATTTTGGTAAGAATTATTGAAATAATATTGAGTTAATTTTCTTCAGTTTAAGAAAATGACTTGTAGAACAGATAAAGAGAAACCTGTGAATGTGCATTTCCTTTAATTGTGGATTATTCAGTTATCTTTTGAAAGCTGCTAGACAATGTGCATCCACTACTTTCCAGTAGTATATTCTAAATTTGAACAACTTGTTATTCACAGTTTCTCACACATACTTTCTTTGATTCTTAAAGGCAAGTGCTTGGAGCAGGCAAAGAAAGAATATGGAGAAAGCACAGCAGAGTGGGTCTAACTGGATTGGCCTTTGAAGATGAGGCATTAACTTGATAGGGCAACATTGTATTACACTAATAATAATAGATATGAGATTTTTAAATTCAAACATAAATGAACTACTGTAGATTGAACAGAGATTACTTGTTGATTTCTGTGCTGTTACACATCAAGTTGAAACCTAATTCTGGTGATAAGCATGAAAAGGTGGGTTATCACAAACAAGAGAAAATCTTGTTGGAAATCCAAGCAACATACACAAAATGCTGAAAGAACTCAGCGGGCCAGACAGCAGCAATGGAAAAGAGTAAACAGTCGATGTTTTGGGCCAAGACCCTACTTCAGGACTGGAGAAAAAGATGAGAAGTCAGAGTGGTGAGTGATAATTAGCACAGGACAAAAGAAACTACTATGCATGCTTAAATATATACTTGAACACAACACGAGTCTGACTTTGACAAAAAAATAAAAAAGTGATATTAATGGGCGAGGTGCTACAGTTAACATGGACAATTTGCAACGATTTTAAGCCATGAGCATTTATGAGGAAATTGTCATACACGTGAAAAATATAGGGTAAGTGTTTTGTTGCAATACAAATATACAAGATAGCAGATCTTTGAGATAGAAAGTTCAGAAATTGAGAGTAAATATTTTTCATATTTGTCATAAACTATTTAAAATTCTGTATTACGATGAACGGACCAAATGGTGTACTTCTGCTCTTATATCGTACAAAATTAATCAGTAATGAAAAGCTAACTTTCACTGTTACAACAAACATTGAATATCAAGTGAAAATTGTTACGAAATGACAAAACATACCTGGTATGAGCTGCAGGTGCTGCTGGTCTTTCTGGCCTTTTAGGAGGCAATGCATTTGGTCTGTTCAAAGAATTAGTCTTCGGAGGCAAAGGTTTCTTCGGTGGTATTGCAGGTACTGCGGGTTTGCACAGTTCTATGCCTTTATGTTCTCTCTCTGGCTTTTCTTCTAAAATGTGTAATCAAGTATTAAGGTACAAATAAGAGTACTGAAGAAATTCATCCTTTATAAAACATTCAAAGTAAACGTATTATCAAAGTACATATATGATATCTCATCATGTACAACCCTGAGATTCATATTTTTGCAGGCATACTCAATAAATCCAACACCCATATTAGAATCAATGAAAGATCACATCAACAGGACAATCAGTGTGCAAAGGACAACATTGTGCAGATACAAAAAAAAAAGTAATAATAAATAAATAATCAATAAATATTGAGAACATGAGATGAAGAGTTCTTGAAAGTGAGTCCATATGTGATGGGAACAATTCAGTGATGGGGCAAGTGAAGTTGAAACCATAGAAAAACTACAGCACAGAAACAGGCCTTTTGGCCCTTCTTGGCTGTGCCAAACCATTTTCTGCCTAGTGCCACTGACATGCACACAGACCATATACCTCCATACACCTCCCATCCATGTATCTGTCCAATTTATTCTTAAATGTTAAAAAAAGAACCCGCATTTACCACCTTGTCTGGCAGCAAATACCATACTCCCACCACTCTCTGTGTGAAGAAGCCCCCCCCTAATGTTCCCTTTAAACTTTTCCCCCCTCACCCTTAACCCATGTCCTCTGGTTTTTTTCTCCCCTTGCCGCAGTGGAAAAAGCCTACTTGCATTCACTCTATCTATACCCATCATAATTTTATATACCTCTATCAAATCTCCCCTCATTCTTCTATGCTCCAGGGAATAAAGTCCCAACCTATTCAACCTTTCTCTGTAACTGAGTTTCTCAAGTCCTGGCAACATCCTTGTAAACCTTCTCTGCACTCTTTCAACCTTATTTATATCCTTCCTGTAATTTGGTGACCAAAACTGAACACAATACTCCAGATTCGGCCTCATCAATGCCTTATACAACCTCATCGTAACATTCCAGCTCTTGTACTCAATACTTTGATTAGTAAAGGCCAATGTACCAAAAGCTCTCTTTACGACCTTATCTACCTGTGACGCCACTTTTAGGGAATTTTGTATCTGTATTCCCAGATCCCTTTGTTCTACTGCACTCCTCAGTGCCTTACCATTTACCCTGTATGTTCTACCTTGGTTTGTCCTTCCACACTTGTCTGTATTAAACTCCATCTGCCATTTTTCAGCCCATTTTTCCAGCTGATCCAAGTCCTTCCGCAAGCTTTGAAAACCTTCCTCACTGTCCACTACACCTCCAATCTTTGTATCATCAGCAAATTTGCTGATCCAATTTACCACATTATCATCCAGATCATTGCTATAGATGACAAATAACAATGTACACAGCACTGATCCCTGTGGCACACCACCAGTCACAGGCCTCCACTCTGAGAAGCAATTCTCTACTACCACTCTTTGGCTTCTCTTATTGAGCCAATGTCTAATCCAATTTACCACCTCTCCATGTATACCTAGCGACTGAATTTTCCTAAATAACCTCCCCTGCGGGACCTTGTCAAAGGCCTTACTGAAGTCCATGAAGACAACATCCACTGCCTTCCCTTAGAACCACAGAACCATAGAAACTACAGCACAGAAACAGGCCTTTTGGCCCTTCTTGGCTGTGCCAAACCATTTTCTGCCTAATCCCACTGACCTGCACACGGACCATATCCCTCCATACACCTCCCATCCATGTATCTGTCCAATTTATTCTTAAATGTTAAAAAAGAACCCGCATTTACCACCTCGTCTGGCAGCTCATTCTATACTCCCACCACTCTCTGTGTGAAGAAGCCCCCCCTAATGATCCCTTTAAACTTTTCCCCCCCTCACCCTTAATCCATGTCCTCTGGTTTTCTTCTCCCCTTGCCTCAGTGGAAAAAGCCTGCTTGCATTCACTCTATCTATACCCATCATAATTTTATATACTTCTATCAAATCTCCCCTCATTCTTCTACGCTCCAGGGAATAAAGTCTTAACCTATTCAACCTTTCTCTGTAACTGAGTTTCTCAAGTCCCGGCAGCATCCTTGTAAACCTTCTCTGCACTCTTTCAACCTTATTTATATCCTTCCTGTAATTTGGTGACCAAAACTGAACACAATACTCCAGATTCGGCCTCACCAATGCCTTATGCAACCTCATCATAACATTCCAGCTCTTATACTCAATACTTCGATTAATAAAGGCCAATGTACCAAAAGCTCTCTTTACAACCCTATCTACCTGTGACGCCACTTTTAGGGAATTTTGTATCTGTATTCCCAGATCCCCCTGTTCCACTGCACTCCTCAGTGCCTTACCATTAACCCTGTATGTTCTACCTTGGTTTGTCCTTCCAACGTGCAATACCTCACACTTGTCAGTATTAAACTCCATCTGCCATTTTTCCAGATGGTCCAAGTCCCTCTGCAGGCTCTGAAAACCTTCCTCACTGTCTACTACACCTCCAATCTTTGTATCATCAGCAAATTTGCTGATCCAATTTACCACATTATCATCCAGATCACTGATATAGATGACAAATAACAATGGACCCAGCACTGATCCCTGTGGCACACCACTAGTCACAGGCCTCCACTCAGAGAAGCAATTCTCTACCACCACTCTCTGGCTTCTTCCATCGAGCCAATGTCTAATCTAATTTACCACTCTCCATGTATACCTAGCGACTGAATTTTCCTAACTAACCTCCCATGCGGGACCTTGTCAAAGGCCTTACTGAAGTCCATGTAGACAATATCCACTGCCTTCCCTTCATCCACTTTCCTGGTAACCTCCTCGAAAAACTCCAACAGATTGGTCAAACATGACCTACCACGCACAAAGCCATGTTGACTCTCCCTAATAAGCCCCTGTCTATCCAAATGCTTGTAGATTCTCCCTCCAATAACTTACCTACTACTGACGTTAAACTCACCGGCCTATAATTTCCCGGATTACTTTTCGATCCTTTTTTAAACAACGGAACAACATGAGCCACTCTCCAATCCTCCGGCACTTCACCCGTAGACAGCGACATTTTAAATATTTCTACCAGGGCCCCCGCAATTTCAACACTAGTCTCCTTCAAGGTCCGAGGGAACACCGTGTCAGGTCCCGGGGATTTATCCACTTTAAATTTTCCTCAAGACAGCAAGCACCTCCTCCTTTTCAATCTGTACAGTTTCCATGGTCTCACTATTTGATTCCCTCAATTCCATAGATTTCATGCCAGCTTCCTTAGTAAATACAGACGCAAAAAACCTACTTAAGATCTCCCCCATTTCCTTTGGTTCCGCACAAAGCCGACCACTCTGATCTTCAAGAGGACCAATTTTATCCCTTACAATCCTTTTTCTCTTAATATACTTGTAAAAGCTCTCTGGATTATACTTCACTTTGACTGCCAAGGCAACCTCATGTCTTCTTTTAGCCCTCCTGATTTCTTTCTTAAGTATTTTCTTGCACTTCTTATACTCCTCAAGCACCTGATTTACTCCCTGTTTCCTATACATTTCATACAACTCCCTCTTCTTCTTTATCAGAGTTGCAATATCCCTTGAGAACCAAGGTTCCTTATTCCTATTCAATTTGCCTTTAATCCTGACAGGAACATACAAACTCTGCACTCTCAAAATTTCCCCTTTGAAGGCTTCCCACCTACCAATCACATCTTTGCCAGAGAACAACCTGTCCCAATCCACGCTTTTTAGATCCTTTCTCATTTCTTCAAATTTGGCCTTCTTCCAGTTCAGAACCTCAACCCTAGGACCAGATCTATCCTTGTCCATGATCAAATTGAAACTAATGGTGTTATGATCACTGGAAGCAAAGTGCTCCCCTACACAGACTTCTGTCACTTGCCCTAATTCGTTACCTAACAGGAGATCCAATATTGCATCCCCTCTAGTTAGACCCTCTATATATTGATTTAGAAAACTTTCCTGAACACATTTTACAAACTCTAAACCATCTAGACCTCTAACAGTATGGGAGTCCCAATCAATGTATGGAAAATTAAAATCCCCTACCACCACAACTTTATGTTTCCTGCAGTTGCCTGCTATCTCTCTGCAGATTTGCTCTTCCAAGTCTCGTTGACTATTGGGTGGTCTGTAATACAATCCCACTAATGTGGCCATACCTTTTCTGTTTCTCAGCTCCACCCATAACGACTCAGTAGACAAGCCCTCTAATCTGTCCTGCCTGCTGTAATATTTTCCCTAACAAGCAATGCTACTCCCCCACCTTTCACTCCTCTGCCTCGATCACATCTGAAACATCGGAACCCTGGAATATTAAGCTGCCAGTCCTGCCCCTCCTGTAGCCAAGTTTCACTAATTGCTACAACATCATAATTCCACGTGTCAATCCACACCCTCAACTCATCCGCCTTCCCCGCAATACTCCTAGCATTGAAATATATACACCTCAGAAGATTTTTACCACCAGTCACAACCTTTCTATCAGCGGATTTGCTTAAACTTTCAACATCATTTATTTTCACCCCAGCCACACTGTCAGCTCTGGCACTCTGGTTCCCATCCCCCTTCATCCACTTTCCTGGTAACCTCCTCAAAAAACTCCAATAGATTGGTCAAACATGACCTACCACGCACAAAGCCATGTTGACTCTCCCTAATAAGTCTCTGTCTATCCAAATGCTTGTAGATTCTGTCGCTCAGTACTCCCTCCAATAACTTACCCACTATCGATGTCAAACTTACCGGCCTATAATTTCCTGGATTACTTTTCGATCCCTTTTTAAACAACGGAACAACATAAGCCATTCTCCAATCCTCCGGCACCTCACCCGTGGACATTGACATTTTAAATACATCTGCCAGGGCCCCTGCAACTTCAACACAAGTCTCCTTCAAGGTCCGAGGGAATACCCTGTCAGGTCCTGGGGATTTATCCACTTTAATTTGCCTCAAGATAGCAAGCACCTCCTCCTTTTCAATCTGTACAGTTTCCATGATCTCACTACTTGTTTCCCTTAATTCCATAGACTTCATGCCAGTTTCCTTATTAAATACAGACGCAAAAAAACCATTTAAGATCTCCCCCATTTCTTTTGGTTCCGCACATAGCCGACCACTCTGATCTTCAAGAGGACCAATTTTATCCCTTACAATCCTTTTACGCTTAATATACCTGTAAAAGCTCTTTGGATTATCCTTCACTTTGACTGCCAAGGCAACCTCATGACTTCTTTTAGCCCTCCTGATTTCCTTCTTAAGTATTTTCTTGCACTTTTTATACTCCTCAAGCACCTTATTTCTCCGTTTCCTATATATGTCATACAACTCTCTCTTCTTCTTTATCAGAGTTGCAATATCCCTTGAGAACCAAGGTTCCTTATTCCTATTCACTTTGCCTTTAATCCTGACAGGAACATACAAACTCTGCACTCTCAAAATTTCTCCTTTGAAGGCCTTCCACTTACCGACCACATCCTTGCCAGTGAACAACCTGTCCCAATCCACGCTTTTTAGATCCTTTCTCATTTCTTCAAATTTGGCCTTCTTCCAATTCAGAACCTCAACCCTAGGACCAGATCTATCCTTGTACATAATCAAGTTGAAACTAATGGTGTTATGATCACTGGAACCAAATTGCTCCCCTACACACACTTCCGTCACTTGTCCTAAGTCGTTTCCTAATAGGAGATCCAATATTGCATCCCCTCTAGTTGGTACCTCTATATATTGATTTAGAAAACTTTCCTGAACACATTTTACAAACTCTAAACCATCTAGACCCCTAACAGTATGGGAGTCCCAATCAATGTATGGAAAATTAAAATCCCCTACCACCACAACTTTATGTTTCCTGCAGTTGCCTGCTATCTCTCTGCAGATTTGCTCTTCCAAGTCTCGTTGACTATTGGGTGGTCTGTAATACAATCCCACTAATGTGGCCATACCTTTCCTGTTTCTCAGCTCCACCCATAAGGACTCAGTAGACAAGCCCTCTAATCTGTCCTGCCTGAGCACTACTGTAACATTTTCCCTGACAAGCAATGCTACCCCCCCACCTTTCATTCCTCTGCCTCTACCACATCTGAAACATTGGAACCCTGGAATATTAAGCTGCCAGTCCTGCCCCTCCTGTAGCCAAGTTTCACTAATTGCTATAACGTCATAATTCCACATGTCAATCCACGCCCTCAACTCGTTTGCCTTCCCCTCAATACTCCTAGCATTGAAATATATACACCTCAGAAGATTTTTACCACCACTCACAACCTTTCTATTAGCAGCTTTGCTTGAACTTTTAACATCATTTGTTTGCACCCCAGCCACACTGTCAGCTCTGGCACTCTGGTTCCCATCCCCCTGCAAATCTAGTTTAAATCCTCCCCAATAGCACTAACAAACCTCCCTGAAAGGATATTGGTCCCCTTGTAGTTCAAGTGTAACCCATCTCTCTTGTACAGGTCCCACCTGCCCCAGAAGAGGTCCCAATGATCCTGAAATCTGAAACCCTGCCCCCTACACCAGTTCCTCAGCCACTTGTTCATCCTTCAAAGCATCCTATTCTTACCCTCACTGGCACATAGCACAGGTAGCAATCCTGAGATTACCACCCTCGAGGTCCTGCTTTTCAACTTCCTACCAAGCTCTCTATACTCACTCTCCAGGATCTCCTCACTCTTCCTTGCTATGTCATTGGTACCGATGTGCACCATGACATCTGGCTGATCACCCTCCCACTTCAGAATGTCATGCAAGCGATCAGAGACATCCTTGACCCTGGCACCCAGAAGGCAAAAAACCATCCTGGATTCTCTGTCACGACCACAGAATCTCCTATCTGTACCTCTAACTATCGAGTCCCCTATCACTACCGCTCTCCTCTTTTTCCACCCTCCCTTCTGCACTGCAGAACCAGACTCAGTGCCAGAGATCTGGCTGCTGCAGCTTGCCCCAGGTAAGTCATCCCCCCGCACCCCCCAACAGTATCCAATGCAGCATACTTGTTGTATACAAGTGAAGTTATCCTCTCTGGTTCGGAAGTCTGATGGTTGGAGGTAATAACTGTTCCTGAACCTGGTGGTGTGGGTCCTGAGGCTCCTGTACCTTCTTCCTGATGGCAGCAGCGAGAAGAGAGCATGACCGACCTGCGTGCAAGGGTCCCTGATAATGAATGCTGCTTTTCCGCGATAACACTCTGTGTAGATGTGCTCAATGGTGGGGAGGGCTTTACCCCTGATGGACTGGGCCGTATCCACTACTTTTTATAGGATTTTCCGTTCAATAGTATTATTGCTTCCATACCATGCTGTGATGCAGCCAGTCAATATACTCTCCATGACATATCTATAGAAGTTTGTCAAAGTTTTAAATGCTATGCCGAATTTTCGCAAACTCCTAAAGAAGTGGAGGAGTTGCCATGCTTTCATAATTCATAAATGTATCTTGACAAAATGTGTGTTTTTTTAAATCAATATGGCAGAACTTGAGACCATTGCTTGTGATGAGTAAGCGCAAGATTTAAAAGGCAAGCAAAGCCTGTTGGGAATCTTGGTGGGGCTTGAGATCATTTGGGTTATTAGGCACTTGGCAAGAGCCAATAAAAAGAAGTTAGATTTAAAGGGGGCAGCGATTGTGGGAGTAGCCATTGTTGGTGCGGGCCAGGAATATAGAGAGGAGCTTAAGGCTTTGATTCAAGAGGCTATGTTGAGAAGAAGCGCTCTCCCCAGGAAAAAGACTTAATGTTTTAATCCGTTGTTGCTTCAGGACTTGGATTTTGTTAACTTTATGAATGAACAGATTGATCTTTTTTTTTACAATTAACAGTACAGACGATATTTCCATGAATACTCTTTGGGATACTTTTAAAGCTTATATTCGTGGCCAGATCATTTCGTACTCTGCTGCGTTGAGGAAAAGGTTGAAGAAGGAAGAGCCTGCTCTTGTAGACAAGATTAAGGAAATACATAAGAAGTATGCTACAGCTCCATCTGAGAAGCTGTATAAACAAAGAACTGAACTTCAAATGGAATACAGTTTATTACTTTTGTCCTCTATTGCAAATCAATTAATGAAGGCAAGAAGCAAATTTTATATACATAATGACAAAGTTGGTAAACTGTTGGCTAATCAGTTGAAGACTAACTCCATTAAATTTCAAATTAATCAGATTTATAATCAAAAAGATCAACTAACATTTGATCAAACTGAGATTAACCAATCCTTTTTTGATTTTTATTCCTCTTTATATCAATCAGAATCTCCAGAAGATTCTAAACATATGTGTGACTTTTTAGGTAACCTAGATTTCCCTAAGATTACACATGATATATCTTCTATATTAGAATCTTCCTTTACTATTGAAAAAGCTCTTCCTTATATTATCTCAGAAGACCAAACGGGCTTTATTAAGAATCGCTACTCTTTTTATAATATTCGCACACTTTTAAATATTGTCTATACCCTGTCACAAAACGATCCTGAATGCGTCATTTCCCTAGATGCTGAAGCCTTTGACAGGGTCGAATGGCCCTACTTATTTAAGGTGCTTGAAATGTTTAACTTTAGCCCGAAATTTATATCCTGGATCAAATTATTATACCACTCTCCTATGGCCTCAGTTCGAACTAACACTCTAAATTCACCTTTTTTTCCTCTTTTTCAAGGTACCAGACAAGGTTGTCCTCTTAGCCCTTTATAATTTGATATCGCATTAGAACCTCTTGCAATTGCTATTCGAGAATCTCCTAACATTATCGGTATAACTCGTGGGTTAAAGTCTCATAAAGTATCACTTTATGCTGATGACTTACTTTTATATATTTCTAATCCTCAAAAATCTATTCCAGCAGCTTAGATCTATTAGCACAATTTAGTCTTTTTTCAGGATACAAATTAAATCTTAATAAGAGTGAACTCTTCCCTATTAATGTGCAAGTTCCCTTATATCAGAACCTGCTGTTTAGATTGGTTAATAATTATTTTTCATATTTTGGGATTAAAATTACCTGTAAACATAAGGATTTATCTAAGATTAATTTCTTACCCTTAACTGACCATATTACACAACTTTCCTTTAAATGGTCTCCACTTTATTTAACTTTGACTGGTCGTATTAATGCTGTTAAGATGTTTATTCTGCCTAAACTTTTGTATATATTTCAGGCAGTACCAATTTTTGTTCCAAAATCCTTTTTTGATAAAGTAGACTCGAAAATCTCTTCATTTATTTGGCAAAATAAAAACCCGAGATTGGGCAGAATATATCTACAGAAAGCTAAGAGAGATGGTGGCTTGGCATTACCTAACTTTAGATTTTATTATTGGGCAATTAATATTCGACACATGAAATTTTGGTTACTTGACCAAGACACACTACCCATTCCTAAATGGGTAGTTTTGTAATTACATTCTGTTCAAGGCTATGCATTTGGCTCTATATTAGGTTCTTCTCTTCCTTCCGATTTGAAACACTATAAACAGGTTTGCAACCCGATAGTTAAATGTACCTTACGCATTTGATTTCAATTCTAAAATTTTTCGATCTTAATCAATTTGCGCTAGCGATTTCTATTATTGGCAATATATTTTTTCTCCCCTCCTCTACGGACCGTACCTTTCAAATTTGGAAGACTAATGACTAATGGTATATCACGGTTTTTGGACTTATTTTCAGATAGTTCCCTTATGTCTTTTGAACAGTTATCTAACAAATATAATTTACCAAGAACACATTTTTTTTAGATATTTGCAAGTTAGAAATTTTCTAAATACCATACTTTCTTCCCTTCCGGCGTTACCCCCTACAAATATTTTAGGCGCTATCATTAACTTCAACCCGTGTCAGAAAAGTGTAATGGCTATTATTTATAATACTATCATGAAACTTAGGATAGCTCCATTTGATAAGATTAGGACCGACTGGGAAAAGGAATTGGGCCTTACTATCCCAGTGGATAACTGGACTCATATTTTACAACTCGTTAATACTTCCTCTATCTGTTCCAAACACTCCTTAATTCAGTTTAAAGTTGTCCATAGAGCACACATGTCTAAAGATAAATTAGCTCGTTTTTTTCCCTCATATTAACCCTCTTTGTGATAGATGTCATGGCAAGGTAGCCTCCTTGACCCATATGTTTTGGTCCTGTCCTACTCAGGAAACTTTTTGGAAAGACATTTTTAATATTATTTCAAAGGTTTTGAATAGTGATATTTCTCCCCATCCTATTACTGCTATCTTTGGATTACCTAAAACTTCTAGTAATTATCCCCCTCAGCGCGTAGAATGATTGCATTTCTTACTTTAATGGCGAAAAGGTGTATTTTACAACATTGGAAGGAGATTAATGCCCCAACTACGTTTCTTTTGGTTTTCTCAAACGATACTGTGTCTAAATTTGGAAAAAATCAGAAGTAATCTTTATGATACCAGTTAAATTTGAACAGACCTAGAGATCTCTTATCCAATATTTTCATTTAATGTAACTTTTTTTTCTCTCTGATTATATATATATATACACATACACACACACACACTCCCTTTGTGGATTTTATCTGCTATTAGTGGAGGTAGGTAGCCCTTTGCTTTGCTTTGTAGCTTAGTGGCACGGTAGTTTTTTGGGGTTTTTTTTTCTCCTTACCGTTATATATGGCAAAATAGTATACAATTATATTACCTTGTTATTTTATAACTAACCTATGTTGTTTTCATTGTTTTTTTTGTATTAATATTTCTTGTATATCTATTTCGTAACAATGTATTGGTTGCTATATGTTTTACCTTGTGTGTACTAATTCAATAAAAAGATTTAAAAAGAAAAGAGAGAAGATGCACTCTACTTGCAGGATGTGGGAAGACCTCCAGTTTTCCTGACAACTACACCTGCAAGAAGTGCACTCATTTGCATCTCTTTACAGACCGTGTTAGAGAACGAGAGCTGGAGCTGGGTGAACTACAGATCATTCAGGAGGTAACTGCATGACTGTCAGGAGAGGAAAGGGGATAGGCAGCCTTTGCAAAGTACCCCTGTGGCCATTCTTCTTAGTAACAGGTATACTGCTTTGGATACTGGTGGAGGCGGGTGAGATCTAGCAGAGGAAAGCCACAACAGTTGATCTCTGGCACTGAGTCTGGTTCTGTGTCTCAGAAGGGAAGGGCGAATAAGACGTAAGTAGTAGAGGTAAATAGACTCATTGGTTAGGGGTTTTACAGAAGATTCTGTGGACAAGAACAAGATTCCCAGATGGTAAGTGGTGTCCCTAGTGTTTGTGTCAGGGACATATTGGATTGAGTCCACAGCATTCTTAAAGGGCAGGCTGAGCAGCCAAAGTTCATGGTCCATGTCAGTACCATGACATAGGTAAGAAGGGTAACGAGGTCCTGTAAGTTAAAGGATAGGATCTCAAAGTGCTGAACACAGGATTGTTATCTACGCCACACGCTAGTGAGGCTAGAAACAGGAAGATAATACAGCTTAACACGTGACTAAGGAAATGGTGCAGGAGGAAGGACTTCAGATTTTTGTATCACTGGACTCCAGGGAAGGTGGGTCCTGTACAAATAAGACAGCTTGCACCTGAACTGGAGGGGAACCAATATACTTTCTGGAAGCTTTGCTAGTGTTCCAGGGGCTTAAACTAGAGTTGTAGAGGGATGGGAACCCCAGGGCAGCTAGTGCAGCAGTCATGAAGAAAGTAAATGTGAAGCTTACATATAAAGACATCAACCAAAAGTTTGAGCATGGTGTGACTAATGATCTGAGTTGTATCTATTTCAATGCAAGGGGTATTATAAGTGAAGCACATGAGCTGACAGCAGGAATCATCATGCAGAATTAATGATATTGTAGTCATTAGTGAGAGTTGGCTGCAGGAGGTACAGGACTGGTAGTTCAATGTTCCGGGATTCTGTTGCTTTTAAACCTGATAGGCAGGAAGGAATTAAAGGGAGATGCATGGCATTACTAGCTAGGGAAAATATTACGCAGTGCTCTGACAAAACAGAATGTAGGGCTCATTTACTGAAGCTATATGAGTGGAAATGAGGAATAAGAAAGAGATGACCATGTTAATGGGATTCTATTATAGACCATCCAATAGCCAGCAGAATTTAGAGGAACAAATTTGTAGAGATAGAAAATTGCAAGAAAAATATGGTTATGATCGTAGATGCTTTTAACTTTCCAGATATTGAATGGGACTGTAAAAGGATTGGATGGAATAGTTTGTCAAATGTGTTCAGGAAAGCGTCCTTAAGCGATATGCAAAGGTCCCAACTAGAGAGAGGGTGATACTGGATCTCCTATTAGGGAATGAGACAAGGCAGGTGACTGATCATGTGTGTAGGCGAACATTTTAGATCGAGTGATCATAATTCCATTAGTTTCCAGATAATTATGGAGAAGTAGTAAATTGAATTCACTGGATTCAATATTGGCTTAGTAGGAGAAGCCAGAGAATGGCAGTAGTTGTTGCCTCTTTGACTGGAGGCCATGATGATAATGTGGCAAACTGGATCAGCAAATTTGTGGCTGATACCAAAACTGGGATCGTAGTACAGTGAGGAAAGCTATCAAAGCTTGTAGAAAGATCTGGACCACATGGAAAAATGGGCGCAGAAATGGCAAATTGAATTTAATGCAGACAAATATGAGATGTTGTACTTTGGGAGAACAAACCAGGGTAGGACATAGACAGTGAATGGTAGGGCGCTGAGAAACGTGGTAGGGCAAAAGGATTTGGGAATACAGATCCATAATTCCTTGAAAGTGGTGTCACAGATAGATAGGGTTATAAAGAGAGCTTTTGGCATACTGGCCTTCCTAAATCAGAGGTTTGAGTATAGGAGGTGGGATGTTATATTCAAGTTGTATAAGAAGTTGGTGAGGCAAAATTTGGAGTATTATGTGCAGTTCTGGTCATCTACCTGCAGGAAAGATATCAACAAGATTCAAAAATTACAGAGAAAATTTTACAAGCATGTTGCCAGGATTTGACCTGAGTTATCGAGAAAGGTTGAATGAGGTTAGGGCTTTATTTCCTGGATCATAGGACAATGAGGACATTCGATAGAGATATGGATAAGGTAAATGCAAATACAATGCAAGGTTGGATGGGAAAAAAAAAAGAGTTCATAGGTTAAGGGTAAAAGGTGAAATATTTAACAGGAACCTGAGGGGGATCTTCTTCACTCAGAGAGTGGTGTGAGTGTGGTAGGATCTGCCAACAGAAGTGGTGGATGCAGGTTCAATTGCTACATTTAAGAGAAGTTTACATTTAGGATGGTTCCAGGTGTGGGTCGATGGGACTAGGCAGAGTAACAATTTGGCATGGACTAGATGGGCTGAAGGGGTTAATTCTGTGCCTGTAGTGCAAGATGATTCTATGTGGTATGTTCAGTATAATTTCTGCAACTATAGTTTGTTCAATCAAGTTTCCTAAATAATCCATCTGCTGTTTAAAGTGGCATTTACTTATAATGACTTTCAGACTGGCAAGCACTATTGATGCCATTGAAGGAAAAAGCAATTCACTGTATGTCATGCTGGAAGTATTTTTTGAAATTTCCAGCTGTTCTATCTTCAGGCACAAGGCTAAAACTTTGTGACTGGCTTTCTACTGCCAAAGTGGAATTCATTCCACTGAAGAGTTTACTCTGGCTGTGGCTACTTATCCTTTAAAAGTAAGCATACACCTTCCCAAATGGCAATTTACCAATTACAAATGCCTAGCAAGGCAAACGATAAAAGGATGCAACTCACATTATTTCTTCTTAAAAGAAAGAACAACATTGCAGATGAGGTGGTGCAGAATAGCTGCATGTGTTCTGCCCTTCAAGTCTACTCTGCCACTCAATAAGATCATGACTGGTCCTCTATGCACACCATCATATCCTTGCTTACTCCCAATACTTTATTTTTAATGACAGGAAATCAAGTGTCCTAAATACATTCAGTGACTTGGCCTTCACAGCCTACTGCGGTAAAGAATATCACAGGTTCTAGTTCTCATCTCTGTCCTAAATATTTTGTCTTACATGCTGAGACTGTAATCACCTATTCCCAAGTTTCCAGCCAGGGAAAACGTTCTTTATATATCCAATTTTCTAGCCTTGTCAAAATCATTTACATTTTAATGAGAGCGCCTTTAATTATTCTCAACTCTCTAGTGTATAGAGCTAGTCAGCCTAATGTTCCCAAAAATTCCAGTTCCGTCATACCAGGAATTAACCCGGAGAACATTAGCAGCACACTCTGTATAGCAGAGGTTCCCAATCCGGGATCCACCGACCACTCGGTTAATGGTAAGACTCCATGTCATAAAAAAGATTGGGAACCCCTGCTCTAAAGTATATCCTTTCATGGACAAGCAGTCCAAAACTACACACAATATTTTTGGTCACACTACCATAACAAAACATCCCCACTCCTACTCAAGAACTCTTACAGTGAAGGCTAACATACTATTTACTCCTTTAACTACTTGCTGCTCCTGGACGTTTGCTTTCAGTGACTGACGGAGGACATCCAAGTTCCTTAGTAAATGAACATTTAACACTTTGTCTTTCTTTTTCTTGTAACTCCGTATTTATTCCTGCCTGGGTTTGTAACACAAACATTTAGACTAATCACATTCTCCTGCTTTCCCACAATAACCTTCAAAGATACTATTTTTCAAGCAATGCTGAAATGTTATGTGGCTTTATGGGTTAATCCCTGCAATGATCAGGGAAATCACTTGGTCAATATTAATGCATCCCTAAGCTTAACAATACTATAATCTTTCAACATTACCAATGGTGCACTCGGTAAAAGTACTATAACCAGCTCAAATCTAGCATACTGCTGTGGAAATAGAAGCATAATTAGGGGACAAAGTTGCCCTTACACCTTTTCCTTTTATTAGCTTACAAGATGTGAATGTCTTTGAAAAAGGACATCATTTGCCAGTCCCCAATTGTTCTCGGGAAGGCAGCAATTAAACCATCTTCTTAGATTGTTGTAACCCTTATGTGAGGTGCTGTTGAGTATTAATTGTCAGCATTTGGACCCACTGACGATGAACTGCCAAATATTTCTAAGTAAAGAATTGGAGGGAAATTTTACAGATGATAGATTGCCAATGTACTACCCTTCTCAAGGATTTTGGATGAGTTCTTGAAGGAGGCTTTAGTGAGTTCCTGTGGGGCTTTTTGAAAATGGCACATAATGCAGCTTGATGTACTGGCAGAAGTCGGAGGGAACACTTTGCATAAATCAAGTAATTTGGTTTGTCCTGAATAGTGTTGAATTTCTTGACACAGGTAAGTAAGTACTGTACAGGATATTCCGATCAAATTCTGACTTTTGTTATTAAAGGTGAAAAGACATTGGGAGACAAGAGGAAAGTCATTCAATGCAAGATTCCATGCTTTTGGCTAGATCTCACAACTGTTTGCCTCAGTTAGGGTTCTGGTCAGTATTGCCCCAGATACTGAGGGTGTGAGTCAGTAATACTCATGAATAGCAAGGCTGCTAGATTATCCCTTATTTGAAATCATTGTTGTTTGACAAATCTGACCTCATTGCCCTCAGAGATGTTAACATTAAGTCCAGGCTATATGTTCATAGAGTGTTAGAGCAAAGATAGTCAAACTCAAGCATTTTTTTAAGCTATAAGCACCAAGAAACTGTTAGTAAAAAGAGAAATACATAAATTTTTGTTGTGACATGGGAAAGGCATTGCTCATACAGTTAGGAGCAGCACATGGCAATATAAGAAGTAGTAGAAATGTTAGTAGGATGTGTCCCATAGGATCTGAAACAAAGGCTTTAGTTTTTCACTATATTTATTTATTCTAACTAGGTTATTGATAGCTATAAATGATACAAGATGTAGTAAAAAAATATAAGAATTTGTGTAAGATATCACTAAAAGCAAATGCACAAGCAAAAAGAAGGCTGGCTTTTATCCTAATACAGCTGGAATTCCAAGGGCTGAATATTACGCTACAGCTGTGCAAGCCTCTGGTTAACCCCATATAATATAAGGGATGGGTACCAGACTTCAATAGGGTTAGATTAACCTTGGAAAGGTTACAAAATAGATTCGCCAAAATAACAGGGGTCAAGTCCAAGATTTGAAAGACAGGTTGCGCAGACTGCAAATGAAGATTAAGGGATGAACTAATCAAGGTGCTTAAGATAATAAAATTAGCTGACAATGAGTTTCCAGAAAGCTACTCCAAATAGGGGGTGGGGGGGCAGTCCTAAACAAAGGGCTAAGGTCGCACATTTTTTTTTCTCTTCTCATCCTGCTCTTCCCAACAAATGTGGAGATCTGACACTCTGTTTTATAGCTATTCAGGTTGGGTTAAACAAGTACTTCTTATGTTCTGACTAGTAAAACCTGTACATTCATTGTGTAAGTCTTTTTTCATTTACGGAATTGATATCA
Organism: Mobula birostris; assembly: GCF_030028105.1. Taxonomy (NCBI): domain Eukaryota; kingdom Metazoa; phylum Chordata; class Chondrichthyes; order Myliobatiformes; family Myliobatidae; genus Mobula; species Mobula birostris. The sequence continues at coordinate 80,951,648 of NC_092375.1, read as the reverse complement.
TGATGCTTTTTTGCATATTAGGGAAATCTACAGTGTCCAGACAAAAATCACACGGAGCTGAGGCCCATTGTATTTGCTCTTTGTCCCTACTCAATCTCAACAGGATTCCATAAGAAATACCACAGGATGCAAAAGAGATTGCCAATGTGCAGTTGGTACTCTGAAGGAGATGGCCTTCAATCCCAATAATATTCTTTTACTTAAACAACAGTGACTGAGCAGCCTGGAGAAAATTAATAGAATTTACTGGTGAAAGAGCAACAGCATCATAAGCATTTTAAAATTTCTTGGTATTTTTTTTAATGGCTGAATACCCTCTTGTAGCTAAGCATATCATCACAAAACAACACTGCTGGTTGTCATAGTACTTCAATCACTACAGGTTACTATGCAACACAAACCCACACCAATCCACAGCCACAAATAGTGGACAGGCCAATATCGCAACCTCTCCTGGACTTGCGCCCTTGGACTCTTACACCAAACAAGAGATCGCAACAGAAAAGGACAATGCCACTACCTGTGCAAAGCTCTGTGCACCTGTTAGACATCCACTTAGCATCGAAAAAGAAGAATCAGTCCAAGGTGTGGGCAGGTAGCAAATTTCATACCTTTGTCCTCTATCCTCGTTGGCAAGGAGTCTGGCCTTTCTGGAGGTACTTTCTTTGCTTCATTCTTTTTGTCCACTATTGAACCATCATATTTGGGTCCTAGCAAACCAAATTGTGACATTCTATTAAGGAAAATACAGAGTTAAAAAAAAAGTTTCAAGAAACATTAAAGTGTATTCATAGAATAGTGCTTGGCAGTGCAGTAGCCGTGGAAAAAAATGATGGTATGCCAACAAAATCTCACAATGAACAACAGGTTTTCTTCACTTCCCTGCAAGCCTGTGTGTGTAATTACCATCAGCAGAGTGCCATCCTCGAAAGGAGATTGTTGAAATTTATTATGCATTACAACGTCCTTCCATTAGATTTCTGATTCACTCAGCATTGCGGGTGCGTAACAGAAATCTCTGACAAGCCACATGCACCAATTTCAGTAGTAAATCTCTTGCAGTTACTCACAGTCTAATAAATACTTTGCATGTACATATTTACTGGGGATATCCAGCTAGTTAAAAAACAAATTACAAAAAAGGATTACGAGGAAGTATATTTAAGCAACAAAAGCAACAAGGCTCATTCACAAAACCCAGATACTGAACACTCACTAGATGGCATAACAATAAACCTAAACAAAATATCTAAGAGGACATAATCAGAAACAACTAAATTATAAAAAGTACATTGTTAAATTCTGCTAAAAACACTTCATCTTTTGTTTTGAAGCACAATTCTACATTTACATAAAAAATTTGATACTCATTTAGCACCCAGAACCAAAACAAAGCTTAGCCCCAAGACCAGAGACCCTTAGTTAATGTCAGCTCAGGAAGAGAACAAGTGAGATATAAACCTTTAATTTCTTCATAAGTAAATGAAGGAATAACATTCAAAAGCAAAATTTATCAGCAATAGACCAAAATAAAAATAAGGCTATTCAAGTATCTAAGGCGTCAGATGTTACCTGCTCTGTTGTGCATCTTCAGCCTGCTATATTAATTTATATGCATTTCATGTTGTTGATACTCACTTGGAATACACTAGGCACACAGAATTCAGAACAGAACAACATGACTCTGTTGTCTTTGTTCAGTGGACCCATATGGCTCAAGTAATCTATTACTTTGCCAATCTTTAACATCAACCCAATAATTCACCAACCAATGCAATACACCAAAAAAAAATTAAAACAAGGCAATTGTAATTATACATGGCAATCTTAAAATTAAATTCAATGTAAAAAGTTTCACAAAATAAAGGAGGATTTCCATAAACCAGAAGAGGTGCACTTTGATTAAGAATCTTTTTCAAAGGGAACAAATGTTAACAGTATGTGATTGAAATATAATAATTTATAACTAATAAATATTACCTTGTATTGGTTTCACAGCCGGAGCTGAAGGCGGTGGAGGTTTCTTAGGTCGCTAAGAAACAAAGTTAGCAAGTTAGCAGAGACAAACTCACATTCATTTCAGCATTACAATAAACACTGTGTCTGAAGGGCAGGAGATAACAAATCACTGGAACCACTCGGACCTTAATACAGAAAATGTAACATTCTCACTGGACCAGCTTAAACATTTACAAAAAGTGGCAATGAAGGATCAAGGTTCCCTCCAGAAAAGTTTCAATTGGGAGAAAAAAGGTCTAAAATCTGAAGCATGGGTTCATCTTGAGTAAACTGAACATATGATAACTACACTGTAGGAGCATCCAATTGTGTAGAGGCTTACGTTTAATGCTCACATTGCATATAGATTATCTTCTCACAAAAAGGAAGCCTTGAGCTCCACAAATCCATGCATTAAGGACAAACGTTTGTAATTCAAACAATGTGCCAGTGAGCAAAAGTAAAGGATGAACAATACTTCACTAATTTACTGAGTTTACTTAGCATGACATGTTCAGTCTCCAAACATTAGAAAACCTAAAGATACACACTACTTCCATCATGAAAGATTCCCAACATCTGGAACATGCCCTCTTCTCATTACTACTGGCAGGGAGGAGGTACAGGAACCTCAAGACCCAAGCTTAACTTTCTAGCAACAACTTCTTCTCCTTTGCCATCAGACTTCTGAACATTCAATGAACACTACCATTCTGTTCCTCTTTCACACTATTTTTATTGTAACTTACAGCAATTTATGCCTGCACTGTATTACTGCCACAAAAAAACACAACATATGTCAGTGACAATAAATCTGATTCTGAGACTTAAATTCTGCCCAAGATGACAACAAAAATCTTCACTTGCCTGTGCTCAAAACAGACTAAATTATAAAGCTTCAACCATCCCCAACAGGGACACTTTGACAAATTAATACATAGAAATGTAACTCAAATGTTCACTTACTCTGCATGGGGAATTCATGAGGATGGGGAGGGTTGTGGCTAAGGTAACAATATATTCTTTTAAATTGCAAAGTTCTTTAGAAATTAAAATTACTATTTTGGAATTTTGGTCAGTAATGTATCAGAATCAGTCTAGCTTTCAAAAGAAAAACAAGAAAAAAATACTTATACACCCAAGATCCCAAAACAAGAAAAAATACTCAAATACTTCATCAGTGGAGCTTAAGATCGTGTAAGCCATTGCTTGTGACGAGCCAGCAAAATACTTAAAAAGTGAGTGGGGCCTGTCAGGACTTTCAGTGGAGCTTGAGATCATTGGGTAATTAGGCAAGAGCCAAGAAAAAGGTTTAAGTGGTGCGGCCATTGTGGGAGCAGCCATTGTTGGGAGTGGACAGTATTAGAGTGGAGAGTTTGAGGCTTTGGCTCAAGAGGCTATAGCAAGAAGAGGGCGAAGGCAAAGGTAAATTACTGGTAAGTATGTTTCTTTCTAACTGCACAGTTAGAGTGGTGGGAATGACAGTCAGGACAGTGGAATGCTTCTCCTGGAGGATGTGAGAAGACAGGGTGACTTCCAGTTTCCTTGACAACTACACCTGCAGCTTCTCACAGATTGTATTAGGGAACTGGAGCTGGATGACCATCAGACCATTCAGAAGACTGAGAGATACACGGAGGTAGTTACACATGAGGTGCAGGACACAGGTAACTGAGTGACTATCAGGGGAGAGAAAGGGGATAGACAGCCAGTGCAGGGTACCCCTGTGGCCACTCCTCTTGAAACAAGTGTATTCTTCTGGACTTTTGAAGGGGATGACCAAGCAGTCAGGTTTCTGGCACAGAATCTGGTTTAGTGACTCTGAAGGGAAGGGGGGAGAAGAGGCAAGCAGTAGTAATAGGGGATTCATTGGTTAGGGGATCAGACAAAAGGTTGTGGAGAGAACAAGATTCCTAGATAGTATGTTGCCTCTCAGGTGCTAGGATCAGGTCCATAGCATCCTTAAGGGGGAGGGTGAGCAACCGGTGGTCACAGTAACACATCGGTACCAATGATATAGGTAGGAAGGGTGACAAGATCCTGCAGAGTCCGTTAAGGGAGTTAGGTGCTAAGATAAAGAATAGGACCTCCAGGGTGGTGACCTCGGGTCTGCTATCCATGCCACGTGCTAGTGAGGACAGAAGTAGGAAGATAATACAATTTAACATGTGGCTAAAGAGATGGTGCAGGAGGGAGAACATCAGATTTTTTAATCATTGGGCTCTCTTTCAAGATAGGTCTTCCAGTGACCTGTACAAAAAGGAATGTTTATACTTGAGCTGGAGGGGAACTGTGGGGAAAGTAAATGTTAAGCCTACATACAAAGACATGAACCGAAAAGTTGAGCATAGTGGGACTAACTTTCTGAGTTGTGCTTATTTTAATAGAAGTAATATTATAGGTGAACCAGATGTACTTAAAGCATGGGTCAGCATATGGAATTATGACATTGTAGCCATTAGTGATATTTGGTTGCAGGAGTGGCAGTTCATGCTTTCGTTGTTTTAGCATGATAGAGGGGGAGGCATTAAAGGTGTGGAGGTGTGGCATTAGTAGTCAGGGAAAATATCACTGCAGTGCTCAGACAGGACATACTGGAGGGCTCGTCTACAGAAGCAATATGAGTAAAACTGAGGAATAAAAAAAAGAGATGATCGTCATAATGGGATTATATTACAAACCACCCAAAAGTCAGCCAGATTTAGAGATGTCAAATTGTAGAGAGATAACAGACAGTTGCAGGAAATATAAGATTGTGGTAATAGGTGAATTTAACTTACATATATTACATGGAACATAACAGCACAGTCCAAGCCCTTCAGCCCACAATGTTGTGCAGAAATTTTAACCTACTCTTAAGATCAATTTAACCCCTTCCCTTCCACATAACCCTGCATTTTTCTATCATCCTTGGGCCTACCTAGGAGTTCTTTTTTAAATTGCCCTAAATTATCTTCCTCTCCATCACCTCTGGTAGGATGTTCCAGCCAGGCTCGTCTATAAGGTTTAGTAACTTAGCATTTAGGATGAAGTAGTAAACTGGATTCAAAGTTAGCTTAGTGGGAGAAGGCAGAGAGTGGTAATAGAACTTTGCCCCTCTGACTGGAAGTCTGTGACTAGTGGCAAACTGCAGGTGCTGGTGCTGGGTCAGTTGTTATTTGTCATCTATGTTAATGATTTTGGTGATAATATGGTAAACTGGATCAGCAGATTTTTGGTTAACACCAAGATTGAGGTCACAGTGGACAGCGAGGAAGTTTGCAGATGGATCTAGAATAGCTGAAAAAAAAAGGTTTGAAAAGACCATAAGACTATTAGATATAGGAGCAGAATTAGGCCATTTGGCCCATCAAGTCTGCTCTGCCATTCAATCATGGCTGATCCATTTTTTCCCTCCTCAGCCTCACTCCCCAGCCTTCTCCCCGTAACCTTTGATGCCCTGTCCAACCAAGAATCTATCAAGCTCCACCTTAAATACAACCAGTGACCTGACCTCCACAGCTGCCTGTGGTAACAAATTCCACAAATTCACCACCCTCTGGCTAAGATATTTCTCCGCATCTCTATTTTAAATGGAAGCCCCTCTATCCTGAGGCTGCGCCCTCTTGTCCTGGACAGCCCCACCATGGGAAACATTCTTTCCATATCTACTCGGTCTAGGCTTTTTAACATTCGAAAGGTTTCAATGAGATCCCCTCTCATCCTTCTAAATTCCAGCGAGTACAGACCCAGAGCCATCAAACATTCCTCATAATGATAACCCTTTCATTCCAGGAATCATCCTTGTGAAACTCCTCTGAACCCTCTCCAATGCCAGCACATCATTTTTTAGACAAGGAACCTAAAACTGTTCACAATATTCAAGATGAGGCCTCACCAGTGCTTTATAAAGCCTCAGCATCACATCCCTGCTCTTGTATACTAGACCTCTTTGAAATGAATGCTAACATTCCATTTGCCTTCCTCACCACCAACTCAACCTGCAGGTTAACCTTTAGGTTGTTCTGCACAAGGACTCCCAAGTCCCTTTGCATCTCAGATTTTTAGATTTTCTCCCTGTTTAGAAAATAGTCTGCACATTTATCTCTACTACTAAAGTGCATGACCATGCATTTTCTAACATTGTATTTCATTTGCCACTTTCTTGCCGATTCTCCAAATCTGTCTAAGTCCTCTGCATCCTACCTGTTTCCTCAACTCTACCTATTCCTCCACCAATCTCATATCATCTGCAAACCTGGCAACAAAGCCATCTATTCCATCATCTAAATCATTGATATACACCATAAAGAAGCAGTCCCAACACCGACCCCTGCAGAACACCATTAATCACTGACAGCCACCAAGAAAAGGATCCTTTTATTCCCACTCGCTGCCTCCTGCCTATCAGCCAATGCTCTAACCATGTTAGTAACTTTCCTGTAATACCATGGGCTCTTAACTTGGCAAGCAGCCTCATGTGTGGTACCTTGTCAAAGGCCTACTGAAGGTCCAAATATACAACATCCACTGCATCTCCTTTATCTATCCCACTTGTAATCTCTTCAAAGAATTCCAACAGGTTCGTCAGGCAAGGTCTTTCCTTAAGGAAACCATGCTGTCTTTGTCCTATCTTGTCCTTACTCCATAACCTCATCCTTAACAACTGACTCCAACATCTTCCCAACTACTGAGGTCAAACTAACTGGTCTATAATTTGCTTTCTGCTGCCTTCCTCCTTTCTTAAAGTTTTCAGTCTATTGCAATTTTCCAGTCCTACGGCACTATGCCAGAGTCCAATGATTTTTGAAAGATCATTACTAATCATCATCTCTACCGTTACTTTTTCAGAACCCTAGGGTGCATTTCATCCTGTCCAGGTGACTTATGTACCCTTAGGTCTTTCAGCTTTTTGACCACCTTCTACCTTGTTATAGTAACTGCACTCACTTCTCTTCCCTCACACCCTTCAACATCTGGCACACTGCTAGTGTCTTCCATGGCGGAGACTGATACAAAATACTCATTTAGTTCATCTGCTATCTCCTTGTCCCCTGTTATTATTAGAAGTGGCAGATCAAATTTAGTGCAGAGAAGTGTAAGGTGCTGCACTTGGGAGGGCATCACGGACTGTGGTAGAACAAAGGGATCTGGGAATAAAGAAGCATACTTCCTTGAAAGCCATGTCACAGATAAAAAGTGCTTTTGGTACATTAGCTCTCATATATTAGAGTATTGAATACAGGAATTGGGATGTTATATTTAAGTTGTATAAGACATTGGTGAGTATTGTGTGTATTTCTGATCACTACTGTACCTACAGGAAAGATATCAACAAGATTGAATGAGTACAGAGAAAATTTACAAGGATATTTCCAGGACTTGAGGACCTGAGTTATAGGGAAACTTTGAATTAAGGTTAAGACTTTATTCTCTAGAGCATAAAAGAATGAGGGGAGATTTGATAGAAGTATACACAATTATAAAGGGTACAGTAAGGATAAATGGAAGCAGGTTTTTTCTATTAAGGTTGGGTGAGACTAGATCTAGAGGTCATAGGTTAAGGGTGAAAGATGAAATATTTAAGGGAACTTGAGGGAGACGTTCTTCACTCAGACGATGATACAACTGTGAAACTAGCCGCCAGCAGAAATGGTCAAAGTGGGCTTGACTATAACATTTAAGAAATGTTTGAGTAAGTACACGGCTGAGCGGGGTATGAAGGACTATGATCCCGGTGTAGGTCGATGGGACAAGGCAGCTTAACAGTTTGGCACAGACTAGATAGGCCAAAGGCCTGTTTCTGTTCTGTGGTGCTCAATGACTCTATAACCAGCAAATCCTCTCTACACATAAAAGAGACCCATGTCTCTTTTCCTTTGTTCTTCTCCCCTACTGATCCCCTAAGGACCCCACACAAGGTTTAGCCTCTAATATCTAAACTTACTAGATCTGAAATTCTGGTAGTCATTGATTCTTGATGAAAGCCAGAAAGTTGGACTAAGATCCACCAGTCAGGAAGTATTCATTTCCTGGACATGAAGGAGTGGTACTTAAAGGAATGCAGAAAACTCAGGGCTAAGGTTGGGCTTGATTCCTGACAGAGATTTAAAGGGCTTCATTCCTGGGAACTTCATTTAAACTTCTAAATGAGATTTGCCTGCTGGGTATGTCTTATCTTAAGGTGTTAATTGTTTGCTTTCCTCTGCACCCCTGTTCCTCAAATAAAGTAAATTGAATAGCTACATGGGGACACCATAAAAAGACCTTGCAAATCATGCCTCAAGGGCAAATGGTTTCTGTTTGGACTTTTTGTCAACATTGAAGCATCATTCTAGAAGTGCTGAATAAATGTTATATCCCACAATATGGTTCTCAGTCTGAGTAAGGCAAACAGTCCATGACAAAAAAAATCAGTAACAATAAGCCATTGAATTTGCTCTATTGTGCATTCTTTTCCCTCAAAGTACAACTTTAATTTGCAAAAAAATTCAGATTCTACTTTTGTTTCCTGGATATATGTATACACTTTCTTTAACCACATTCATATTCCCCTGTATTTTGGGCAAATTTTGTGAATTAGATTTTGAGCCTTTATTCTCTAGTTATTTAGCATCTTGTGCTTCAGTTACCAAAGAGAGCAGCAGCCACAAGACCAATTTGCTAACAAGATTAAAATAATTTGGACCCTAGCCAACCATTATACTCCTGGCACCGCTGCCCTTATAATTTTTGAAGTTCTCCTTCACCTGATATGGTGCCTGACAACAATGAAGAAAGTGGCAATCAATGTAAATTTTACACCAGGTTCACTCCCACTTATTAAAAGACAATAACTAAATACAGTGCAGAAAATAGCTTTTTTCAAGCCTATGAGGAAAGTACATTCATATAAACTAAAATAACAAATGAGGCACGGCAGCTTGATTATGATGCTATTTCTACCCTTCTCTTCCCAAAACTCTTATTCCAAAAGATTACTATACTTCAGCCTCAGGTTCTTGCCAATATATTTATACCTTCCTAATGCATCTGCAAAATATGAAAGAGCAGATACTGCACACAGCAATAATTAATTTAACATCTAGTCTTTTTGGGTATCAGTTTAATTGTACATTTTCAAAGATCTACATTGACTCTTTAAAAAGCAAATGAACAGTTTCTACTGCTGTCCAAATCCAAAGTTTGAAGATTGAGGAAACTCACTAACCTCTTTTTCAAAGTCAGGGGGCAGAAGCTTGACAAAATTATCAGGAAAAACTCCCCATTTACCATTGATTTCTCCTTCCCACCATCCGGCATCTGCACATTCCTATGGAGAAGAAATAAAGAATTGGAGCATTTCTCGAGTTCGTTTGAGTCTCAGAAACAGCTTCCAAGCTTCCCAGTGTGATCAGAGTTCTCTGCAATCAGAAGCACCAGTCAGATCAGTGTTCTATTTTTTTTTACACAGTGCGATTCTCCCCTCAACAGCAATTCTCAGAGCAAAGAGAAGCAAAAGCATCAAGGTGGTGAATAAGGGTGGCACAGAAAGCAGGAACTAGTTAAGGGGAATGTGAAATCTGGGATTCTACCATCAATGGGCACATGGAAATTAATACTTATCATTGGATGGAAGGGAGGAACATGTTTATACTGAAAACTACTAGATAATGGCACACTTTATTGTGCTAGGGACAAGTGAATTACTTTCAAGTGCAATAGACTATATACAGAACATTGGGGTAGGGAAACATATGTTTGGGCAAATAAAGTTACAGATATGAAGCCAAAGGCCCTCCCCTGGGCTATAATGCAGTATGAGCCCAGGAAAGAAGTCTTGAGATTTAGGTATTGAACTTAACTTGGGGGTATATTTTTTACAGAAATTGTTCCAATTACAGTAAATTCTCTTTATTCTTGTATGGTTGGGACTTGGTAGTAGACTAGCAAAATTTCCAGAATTCTATTAATGCTCCATCACATAGTTAATTCACATTTTCTTTAAATGTTAACAGTACAATGAAGAATGGTAAACAGTGGGTCCAAAGTTTCAAGGCAGCACAGGTAACAAGGCCCTGGTGAATGCAAGGGGAAAAATGTGGCAAACATCATCTGAGGATTCACAGGTAATCAATGGAACCTTTTAAAATAGATCAGATTGGGCATCTGGACCTTTCCATTTGTGTCTTTCCTTTGTTTCTCTACAGCCAGACAGAGAGTCTCTGGGATTTCTGAAAAAGCCAAACAGCAAATTATTGAAGTTTTACTGTTATAAGCCCTATGATTCATGTGCAATCTTTTGCATGCTGTAAAATACCATTGAATGTATTTGAAAAGGGCTTTGTGGAACCTGCATGAAGTCTATGATTATCCCACAACAACAACTTTACAGTGAAAGTGAGTTCTGTAGTGGACAAACATGATTGAACTGAATTGACATTATTTCTTACATCCTTCATATACATGAGGAGTAAAAATCTGTATGTTACATCTCCATTTAAATGTGCCATGTGCAATCATAGTAATTTATAATAATTTATAATAAATAGAACAGTCAATGTAATATAGAGTATACTCAAATCAGCGTGAGTTAATCAGTCTGATGGCCTGGTGGAAGAAGCTGTCCCAGAGCCTGTTGGTCCTGGCTTTTATGCTGTAGTACTGCTTCCCAGATGGTAGCAGCTGGAATAGATTGTGGTTGGGATGACTTGGGTCCCCAATGATCCTACGGGCCCTTTTTACACACCTGTCCTTGTAAATGTCCTGAATCATGGAAAGTTCACAACTACAGATGCACTGGGCTGTCTGCACCACTCTCTGCAGAGTCCTGCGATTGAGGGAAGCACATTTCCCATACCAGGCAGTGATACAGCCAGTCAGGATGCTCTCAATTGTGCCCCAATAGAAAGCTCTTAGGATCTGGGGGCCCATACCAAACTTTCTCAACCATATGATGTGAAAGAGGCGCTGTTCTGGTGTGTACATACCACATGAGGTCCTCGATGATGTGTATGCCGAGGAACTTGAAGCTGTTTACCCTCTCAACCCCAGATCCATGGATGTCAACAAGGGTTAGCCCGTCTCCATTCCTCCTGTAATCCACAACCAGCTCCTTGTTTTTGCAACATCCAGGGAGCGGTCGGCAAATTTAATCAGCAGATTGGAGCTGTGGGTGGCGATACAGTCATGGGTATACAGGGAGTAAAGGAGGGGACTCAGTATGCAGCCCTGAGGGGCTCCTGTATTGACAGTCAAAGGGGTGGAGGTGAGGGAGCCCACTCTTACCACCTGCCGACGATCTGACAGGAAGTCCAGGATCCAGCTGCATAAGGCAGGGTCAAGGCCGAGGTCTCTTGAGCTTCTTGTTGAGCCTGGATGGAACTATGGTGTTGAATGCTGAACTGTAGTCCAAGAAAAGCATTCTCACATAAGCATCCTTCTTCTCCAGATGCATAAGGACGGTATGTAGAGCAGTGGCTACTACTTATCTGTCGATTAGACAAATCGCAGGGGGTCCAGTTTGGGTGCTAGCAAGCTGCAGATGTAATCCTTGACCAGCCTCTCAAAGCATTTGCTTATTATTGAGGTGAGTGCGACAGGACGTCAGTCGTTCAGGCATGTTACCTTGGTCTTTTTTGATACAGGGACAATGATGGATAATTTGAAGTGGGACGGCATTCTACACTGGGAGAGGGAGAGATTAAAAATGTCAGTAAACACACCTGTCAGTTGTGCTGTGCACATCCTGAGTACTCGCCCTGGGATGCCGTCCGGTCCCACAGCCTTGCGACTGTCCACTCGTTGGAAACATCTGCATACCTCAGCCTCAGAGATGACCAGGCTGCAGGTTGTAGCGGTGGCTTTCCTCAGAGGCTCAGAGTTAGCAACATCGAACCGAGCATAAAAGCGATTGAGCTCATCTGGGAGAGAGGCCACAATGTTGGTGGCACTACAGTTTTTGGCTTTGAAGTCTGCGATGGTATGCAGCCCTCGCCACAAGTCACATGTGCTATTCATTGTGAATCTTGACTCAATTTTCTCCTTATATTGTTGTTTAGCAGCCTTGACAGCTTTGTGCAGATCACAGCTGCTTTTCTTGAGCTCTCGTTGACCTCCAGTGAGTAAGCTCGATGTCGCGCTGTAAGTGCTGCTCACACGGAACTACTGATCCAGGGTTTCCGGTTTGGGAAGACCCTGACCAACTTCTGGGGGATAACATCGTTGATGCATTTCCGGGTGAAGCACGTGACTCCATCCGTGAACTTGGAGACATCCTCATTATGGAAGAAATTCCAGTCAACGGTCATTGAAGCAGTCCTGCAGCATGGAGGTCAATCGGTTGGACCAACAGTGGACAGTTTTAACTATGGCCACCTCTTGTTTCAGCTTCTTCCTGTATGTCAGCAAAAGCAGGATCGCAGAATGATCTGATTTTCCAAAAGCTGGGCAAAGGAGAACTTTGTAAGTGATGCAGAAGGGAGAGTGTTATCTCCATGAATGCTCACCTGGATGTGCTGACAAAACTTCGGAGAGACTTTCATCAGTGAAACTCAATTAAAGTCACTGGTGATGATGAAGGCAACCTCTGTGTGTGCAGTCTCCAGCGTGTTGATGGTATCATACAGTTCCTTGAGAGCCAGGTCAGTATCAGCTTGTGGCTGAATGTACATCGCTGTGATGATAACAGAGTGAACTCCCTGGGCAGCCAGTAGGATATACACAGCAGCACCAGGTATCCCAGGTCTGGGGAACAAAAGGATTTGAGTGCATGCACATTCTGGGATTGCACCAAGCACTGTTGATCATGAAGGAATAATAGAACAGCAGATTATTATTTAAATGGTGAAAGATTGAAGCATGCTGTTCTATGGCAGGACTTGGGAGTGCTTGTGCATGAATCACCAAAAGTTGGCTTGCAGGTACATCAGGTTATTAAGAAGGCAAATGGAATGTTGGCCTTCATTGCGAGAGGGATTGAATTCAAGAGCAGGGAGGTCATACTGCAACTATACAGGGTACTGGTGAGGCTGCACGTGGAGTACTGTGCGCAGTTCTGGTCTCCATACTTGAGGAAGGATATACTGGCTTCGGAGGCAATGCAGAGGAGGTTCACCCGGTTGATTGCAGAGATGAAGGGGTTAACCTATGAAGAGAGATTGAGTCGCCTAGGACTATACTCTCTGGAGTTCAGAAGAATGAGAGGGAACCTTATAGAAACATACAAAATTTTGAAAGGGATAGATAAGATCGAAGTAGGAAAGTTGTTTCCATTGGTAGGTGAGACTAGAACTAGGGGACATTGCCTCAAGATTCAGGGGAGAAGATTTAGGATGGAGATGAGGAGAATCTGTTTTTCCCAGAGAGTGGTGAATCTGTGGAATTCTCTGCCCAGGGAAGCAGTTGAGGCTTCTTCACTAAATATATTTGAGATACAGTTAGATAGATTATTACATAGTAGGGGAATTAAGGGTTATGAAGAAAAGGCAGGTAGACGGAGCTGAGTTTACGGACAGATCAGTCATGATCTTATTGAATGGCAGGGCAGGTTCGATTGGCAGGGCAGGTTCGATGGGCCGGATGGCCTACTCCTGCTCCTATTTCTTATGTTCTTATGCAGCATACCCCTCCTCCTTTACTCTGCTCAGTGAGGTTTTTCGACCTGACTGCCTGGAATAGGGAGAGCCCAGAGGGCTCAATGGCATGATCCAGTATTTCCTCCATCAGCCAGGTCTCCACGAAGTACAAAACACTGCATTCCTCTGTTTCCCGCTGATAGGAGAATCTGGCTCTCAGTTCACAAAGCTTGTTATCCAGGAACTGAACGTTAGCCAGGAGTATGCTAGAGAGCGGCGGTGGATTTGCACGCCATCTCAGCCTCACCAGGACGCTGGCCCTTCTCCCTTGCGTCCAGCGCTTCTTCAGAGGTAGTGATGGTGTAAGAGATGAGTCTACCATGGCTCGCACAAGCAGGGGTTCCCAGTGTAGGAAAGGCAGCACATAGTGGGTCAATGCCGTCTTTCCGATGTTCAGAAGGGTCAGTCTATCATATCTGATATGACTATCAGTTACTTGAACAGAAATTGCTAAGAAATCGTAGCAATTAGTAGTATCCTGCAGATTTGGAATGGAGCTCCATTGGATTTGGAACACGGCTGCCGTTCACGGCACCATCTTGTGAAATGATGAACTACCTTTTTAAATTCTGGGCACAGCACTTTCTGCAGCAGGATCTTTAATACTGACAAAGAAAATGCACTTTCCTATGGAGTGATACTTTGAACATAACCCATTCTGGCTTATGTTCAAAGTATCAACTATGGTCACTGATAAGTTCATATCCAAAAATTCTCTTTGGTATCACCATCACTTCGAATGAATTTACTTTAAATGAAATGCACCAATGTAAACTAGCACAGAACTAAGGAATTTGATTCTAATTATTTACTAATATTCCAGGCAAATATATCAACAATATTAAGTCAAAGTAATTAGTTTTGGACTAGTTCAGGCCAAATTATCAAGAAACTGAATAACTCTTTTTTCAATAAACCATTATTTGCCTCTTTAAAATATAACAATACAATACCTTGGAGGGGAAGATACATTTATTCGCATGGTACTTAGCCTTTATTGCTCATTTATACTTGACCTTGAAAAGAGATGAATTGACCATCCATTTCAGAGGACCGTTATGAGTCAAATAAAAAACGTGGAGTATCAAAATGGCTAGAATGCACAACAATAGCATTTTCTCCTTCCCTAAGGCAGAGAGACTTTTGTTTTTAACAACAATGCAGTTGTTTCAAGATCATGGCTTCCGATACAAGTTACTTATTCCAGGCATACTTTCAGCAGCTGGTACTGAGGAAACCAGTCTTTACAGTGTCATTACAAATAACATAAAGACTACAATACCTAACTTCATTCTGACCAAACAAAGGCAGGAAAAGATTTTTATTTTATGTTAAATAAGTTATCTTTATACCTTGTTTATAATAGTTACAATCTCTCCTTCTCTGATTGTCAGCTCATCTTCATTCTGTGCTTCATATGGAAATAATACTTTGCAATATTCCTTGCCTTGAAACAAAAGTAACAGTGAATCAATCAATCAGCATTTATTAGATTGTTAAGGCAATTACATAGTCAATATTTTTATTACATATTAGATATTTTTATTAGATATTTTATTACAGTTCTTTGAGGAGGTGACCAGGCATATAGATGAGGATAGTGCGGTGGATGTGATCTATATGGATTTTAGTAAGGCATTTGACAAGGTTCCACACGGTAGGCTTATTCAGAAGGCATGGGATCCAGGGAAGTTTGGCCAGGTGGATTCAGAATTGGCTTGCCTGCAAAAGGCAGAGGGTTGTGGTGGAGGGAGTACATTCGGATTGGAGGGTTGTGATTTGTGGTGTCCCACAAGGATCGGTTCTGGGACCTCTACATTTCGTGGTTTTTATTAACAACTTGGATGTGGGGGTAGAAGGGTGGGTTAGCAAGTTTGCAGACGACACAAAAGGTTGGTGGTGTTGTAGATAGTGTAGGGGATTGTCAAAGATTGCAGAGAGACATTGATAGGATGCAGAAGTGGGCTGAGAAGTGGCAGATGGAATTCAACCCGGAGAAGTGTGAAGTGGTACACTTTGGAAGGACAAACTCCAAGGCAAAGTACAAAGTAAATGGCAGGATACTTGTAATGTGGAGGAGCAGAGGGATCTGGGGGTACATGTCCACAGATCCCTGAAAGTTGCCTCACAGGTAGATAGGGTAGTTAAGAAAGCTTATGGGGTGTTAGCTTTCATAAGCCGAGGGATAGAGTTTAAAAGTCACGAGGTAATGATGCAGCTCTATAAAACTCTGGTTAGGCCACACTTGGAGTACTGTGTCCAGTTCTGGTTGCCTCACTATAGGAATGATGTGGAAGCATTGGAAAGGGTACAGAGATTTACCAGGATGCTGCCTGGTTTAGAGAGCACGGATTATGATCAGAGATTAAGGGAGCTAGGGCTTTACTCTTTGGAGAGAAGGAGGATGAGAGGAGACATGATAGAGGTATACAAGATATTAAGAGGAATAGTTAGAGTGGCTAGCCAGCGCCTCTTCCCCAGGGCACCACTGGTCAATGCAAGGGGACATGGCTTTAAGGTAAGGGGTGGGAAGTTCAAGGGGGATATTAGAGGAAGGTTTTTTACTCAGAGAGTGGTTGGTGCGTGGAATACACTGCCCGAATCAGTGGTGGAGGCAGACACACTAGTGAAATTTAGGAGACAACTTCACAGGTATATGGAGGAATTTAAGGTGGGGGGTTATAGGGGAGGCAGGGTTTGAGGGTTGGCACAACAATGGCTGAAGGGCCTGTACTGTGCTGTATTATTCTAACTATTTCACTAATGGTAACAGCCTGGGTCTTCCATTGTTGGAAGTGGAGGAACCATGAATGATAGGATAGCCCGAAACTAAACAGCAAATTATTAATTGCTTTTGTGTGACAAGAACCTAACTGTCACCATAATTTAATTACAAGAAATGTAAAAACACCCAATGATGTTAACAGGCCAACTATATGGTAATACTACAAATAATATATTAAAGAACAGCACATTCATGGGACAATCTAAACAAGAAAGTGTCTTATTCAAGGGAGAAATGATCAAGATTAACAAATATCAAAGAACCAATTTAATCTAAAATTGGATACAATTATACATCTCTTGAAAATTGCGTTTCTGCACAATCATAAACTAGCAATAATACTGTCAGACTGCTGAGAAAAAAGTAACATTGTTGATCTAATAGAGGTCCTTAAAATACTGAAATTCTTCACTAAACTGAATGCAGTGTGTATGTCTCCACTTGTGGAGAAAAGCATAATTGAAGCCCATCAATACAAGAAATTAAACATGGAAGCCATAAAATAGGTGCTTACCCGAAGAGAGGTGAGACAGTGGAAGTTACTATCAGAGGGAATGATTGAAATGAATAGCATTGGTGAATTCAATGAAAGCCAGAGAAGCATAAGCAGGAAGGATAGTGTTGATGCTCATAGATGAGGGAAGGCAAAAGGTGGTTTAGTAGATCCCAAATCTTGACATAGATTGTCTGAATTAAAAGGATCTATTAGCATAGAAATACAGTGCTAATAAAAAGTATCTCCTGCACCCCCCCCCCAAGAAGTTTTCATGTTTTATTGTTTTACAGCATTGAATCACTGGATTTAATTTGGCTTTTTTTGACACTGATCAACAGAGAAAGACTCCTCCGTGTCAAAGTGGAAACAGCTCTACAAAGTGATCTAATTACAAATGTAAAACACAAAATAATTGTATTCACCCCCTTTAATATAGCACAGCAAATCATTACTGGTGTAGCTAATTGGTTTTAGAAACCACATAATTAGTTAAAAGGAGATCACCTGTGTGCAGTCAAGGTGCTTCAATTAATTGTTGTAAAAATACACATGTATCTGGAAGGTCTAACTGTTGGTGAATCAGATTCCTGGCAAAAAACCACACCATGAAGACAAAAGAACACTCCAAGCAACTCCACAAAAAGGTTATTAAAAATGACAAGTCAGGAGATGGATACAAGAACATTTTCGAGTCACTGGATATCCCTCACAGTCTCCGTGCAATCTGACTGAGCTTGAGCAGTTCTGTAAAGAAGAATGGGGAAAAGTGTCCAGATGTGCAAAGCTGATAGAGACCCATCTACACAGACTCAAGGCTGTACTTGCTGGCAAAGGTGCATCTACTAAATACTGACGTGAAGGGGGTGAGAAAGTATACAATCAATTATTTTGTGTTTAATAAATGTAATAAGTTTAGACCAATCTGTAGAAATTTGTTTTTACTTTGAGATGAAAGAGTCTTTTCTGTTCATCAGTGTCAAAAAATCCAAATTAAATCCACTGTAATTCAATGTTGTAAAACAATAAAACATGAAAACTTCCAAGGGGGGGTAAATACTTTTTACAAGCACTGTACACCTACCAATAATAGACACAACAGTAAACTGCTTTTAAGAATAAATCATGCTATCCAATTAATGTTTTAACATGGAAAAAACTTAACCATCAACACAATCATTCGATTAAATTACATCATCAAAAGATCATCCAATTCCAAACTATCCAACTGCAAATGCAAACACTTTCATTGTTATCTTCAAATCCACACTCAAAGCCATCTTAGATGATCATAAACCACAGTAATCAAAACTGAATTTTATCGGTTAATTGATTTTGTCAGCGATGAAACTAGTGGTAGAACATAGAACATACAACAGTACAGCAAAGGATCAGGCCTTTCGAACCACAATGTTGTGCTAAACTAATTAGTAATCAAATATCTAACTAATCTCTTCTGCCTACACAATGTCCACATGCTACCATTTTTCTCACATTTATGTACCTACCTAAATGTCTCTTAAAAGTCCCTAATGTTACTGCCTCCACCACCATCCCAGGCACCCACCACGCACTGCATAAAAAAAAACCTTTTCCTCGCATCTCCTTTGAAATTACTCTCTCTCTCACCTTAAATGCATGCCCTCTGGTATTAGACATTTCAACACCTGGAAAAAGGTATTGTCTGTCTACTCTATCTATGCCTCTCATAACTTTATAAACCTTTATCAGATCTCCCCTCAGCTTACACCATTCCAGAGAAAGTAACCCTAGTTTGTCCATTCTCTCATTATAGCAAACACTCTCTAATCGAGACAACATCCTGGTAAATCTCCTCTGCACCCTCTCTAAAGCCTTAACATCCTTCCAATAATGAAGTAACCAGAACTGTATGCAATACTTCAGATGTGGCCTAACTAGTTTTATAAAGCCTCTACATAACTTCCTGACTTTTGAACTCAGTACCTCGACTAATAAAGGCAAGCATGCCATATGCCTTCTTAACCACCCTATCCACCTGTGTAGTCACTATCAGGGAGCTATGAACTTCGACCCCAGGATCCCTATGCTCATCAACACTATTAAGGGTTTTCCCTTAACAGTGTACTGTCACTTTACATTTGACCTATGTATTCAGGAAAGTGCATTAGTGATTTTTGGGTTTTCTCTAAAGCAAACAATGCATTTAAAAGTAAAACAAAATTTGATTTAGAGAAGTCTTTAGGATTTGCTGAAGTCATTCATTACCAACAAGGACAACATAAGGATGACTGAAATATTTTTTGTTCTATTTGCCCTGTAGGAATTTTTAAAAAAGAGACACTCCTTATAACTGCACCTACCCTTAGGTTTGCTGTCTGGTTCAGATTTTGGTGGCTCCTGAGAAGATGGAACAACAGGCAACTTCTTTCCAGAAGGCTAAAAAAAACATGCAATAGAGAGCATGGTTACAACATGTTTATCACCTGCCTCTATAGTGCCCTTCATCTTTGGCTTAGCCAAGAGTAATTAATGATCACAAATACAGAAACCAAGATAATGCTTGATTTCATAGAATGTTATCATACAGGTCCACTACTCCTGTGTGGCCAATTAATCTATTCCCATTTTTCCCCTCCAACAAAACAACACATCCTTCCCTTCATTTACGTGTATCACACATTTTCAAGTATTACTACTCAACCTGCAATTTCATCACCCTTGTAATCATTCTGAATCTACCAGAAAATAAAAATCCAAATTTTCAGCGAGCTCTGATATTTGTCACTTCACAAGCATGCAAATCAATGGAAGAATTACTCTCATGCATCCTAGAGTCTGATTAATTGGTATGACTTTCACACTTTAATCAGAATCAGGTTTAATATCACTGACATATGTCGTGATAATTGTTGTTTTGCGGCACCAGTACATTGCAATACATAATAAAAAACTATAAATTACAATAATATATTTATTAAAAATTCAGTAAGTAGTGCAAAGAGATCAAAAGAAATATTGAAGTAGTGTTCATGAGTTGGTTCATTGCACATTCAGAAATCTGATGGCTATTCCCAAAACATTCAGTGTGTGTCTTCAGTAGCAAGGAGAAGAGGGCATGTCTTGGATGATGGGGGTCCTTAATGATTGATATCGCCTTTTTCAGGCATCACCTTTTGAATATGTCCTCAATGTAGGGAGGCCAGTGCCCATAATTGAGCTGGCTGAGTTTACAAATTTTTGCAACTTTTTCCGAACATGTGCAGTCGCTACTTCTAACTAGACGGTGATGCAACCAGTTAGGATGCCCTCCATGGCACATCTATAGAAATTTGCTAGACTTTTTGGTGTCATATACCAAGTCTGCTAAAATTCCTAATGAAACATAGTTGCAGTTGTGCCTTCTTTGTAATTGCATCAATATGTTGGGCCCAGGAGAGATCTTCAGAGATGTAAACGTCCAGACAATACATATCAAAGTTGCTGGTGAATGAATTTGAATTTCCAGCATCTGCAGAATTCCTCGTGTTTGCATTTGTAAATGTCCAGAACTTGAAATTCCTCATCCTTTCCATTCTTGACTCCTCGATGAGGATTGGTGTGTGTTCCCTCAACTTCACCTTCCTGAAGTTCACAATCAATTCCTTGGTGTTACTGACATTGAGTGCAAGATCTTTGTTGTGACACCACTCAACCAGCTGATCTCACTCCTGTACGCCTCTTTTGTCACCATCTGAAATTCTGCCAACAATAGTTCTGTCATCAGCAAATTTATAGATGGTGGTTGAACTGTGCTTAGCCACACAGTTGTGGCTGTGGAGAGAGTAGAGCAGTGGGCTAAGCAAGCATCCTTAGATGTGCCAGTGTTGATTGTCAGCGAGGAGCAGACACTAGTAGAATGTCTGTGTATTACACCGTAAGGAAATAATACAACATATGTTGGATAGGGAATGGAGCTATAAGATAAACTTGTAAAAAGTGCATTAATTTAATATAAAATTGCAACCAGAACCTTTTTCAAAAAACTGCTTTTTCAGTTGTGATTAGTTACTTCATTCTAAGCTAAGTCATACCATCTAAATAAAGTAGACCAGTGGTCCCCAACCACCGGGCCGCGGACCAGTATTGGGCCACAAAGCATGTGCTACCGGGCCTTGAGGAAACGATATGATTTGGCGGTATGATGAGTAAAAAACAAACTTTGCTTGAGAGTTTCTTTAGAAGAGGTGGTAGGGGACATAAAAGGCCTAACAATGATGATAACCCAGAGACAGTTGAGCCCAAGGCTACAAAAAAAAAGAAAGCTTCCTTCAACACAAAATACAACGAGTCGTACATAAAATATGGCTTTATTGCGACTGGTGACTCGCATGCTCCAAGCCCCCTGTGTGTGATATATGGAGACAAGCTGTCTAATGAGGCAATGAAGCCTTCAAAACTGCTTCAGCACCTTGAGTCCAAGCACCCTGCACTTAAAGACAAACCCGCTGAGTTTCTTGAGCAGAAAAGACGTGAGCAAGCAAGTAAGAAGCAAGTGCTGAGAGTCACCACCTCCATAAATGTTACTGCTCTGAGAGCGTCGTACTTAGTGGCTAGCCGTATTACTAAGGCTAAGAAACATCTGTTTGAGCAGCTTTGCGAGGAAATGGATGTAGACCACAAACGCTTATCTTACACACTCAAGTCAGGTGGCTATCAAGGGGGAGAGCCCTGGCCAGGATTTTTGAGTCAAGAGAGCAGCTACAATAGATTTCTTTCAGGAAAAAAGTCACCACTGGCAGCACACTTTAGTGTCGAGGAGTGGATAGCAAAACTCGCTTATCTGTGTGACATCTCCAACCTGCTCAATGAACTCAATTTGTCACTTCAGGGGAGAATGACAACTGTCTTCAAGTTGGCAGATAAAGTGTCTGCTTTCAAAGCCAAACTGGAACTGTAGGGACAGCGAGTGGACAGGGGCATATTTGACATGTTCCCAACACTAGCTGGGATTTTGGGAGAGACTGAGGCTGCACTGTCCTTCTCACAGCTGGTGCGCGATCACCTATCTTCGCTGTTGACAGAATTCGAGCATTACTTCCCAACCGCAAATGACCCAAGACATGCAAAGGAATGGGTCCGTGACCCATTTGTGAATGTCCTTGGTGAATCATCCATGTCAGCGCAGGAAGAAGATCAACGCCTCGAGCTTGCAAATGACGGTGGGCTGAAAAGTATGTTTGACATAACATCTCTGCCGGCATTCTGGATCAAAGTCAAGGCTGAATATCCTGAGATTGCCACGAAAGCACTGTAAACGTTGCTTCCATTTCCAACACCATATCTCTGCGAAGCGGGATTTTCTGCAATGAATGCAACGAAAACTAAATTGCGGAATAGACTGGACATAAGGAACCCCATTCCAGTATCTCTGTCTCCCATCACCCCTCAATGGCACCGTCTCGTTGCAGGGAAACAAGCCCAGGCCTCCTACTGATTCAGCAATATTGGTGTGTTGCAATGATTTTATATGTTCATACAAGGAAAATATGCGCTGAGTGTTTAATATCCAAATGTTACTTAAAATGTTATGATGCTATTGACTTATAAGTCTTATAATTGATTTATCACTGTATTCATGTGAGGAAAATATGCGCTGTGTGTTTAATATTAAATTCGTTAGATGAACCCTTTTAGAAACGAAATTAAGTGTATTAGCCACTTATAAGTGACTTATAGTTGACTTATCACCTATATTCCGGTCGTGATTAACACCACCCCCCCCCCCAAGAATATTGTCAATATTGAACCGGTCCACAGTGCAAAAAAGGTTGGGGACCCCTGAAGTGGACAAACAACACATATATTGAAAAATAGCTTTAAAAAAAGTGCAGAAAGTAAAAACTTCTAAATAAGTTTAGTTAAGAAAATGTCAAACAATTCTTTCAACTACAGGGAAAGGAGCTACCATATCCTAAATAAAACCTCTTTTTACCAGGTGTCTCTAGAGACACGGCCGGTTAGCCCCTCACTAACAAGCTAACGGACTCAATGGTGAGAAAACCACCTTTCTCAGACTCTGTATATCTAAGGCAAGTATGATAATCTAATCTAATCTAATCATATGATTTGGGTCCCACTAAACCCGAGGGGTTGGGTTATCTCGCCCACCTGAACCCCAGTCTGTATGAATCCTGTGTGAATACTGCCCCAATGCAATTAGCCATCGGCAAGAAATAACAGCTCGAACACTGCATATAATTATGAAGAAAGTATACTTACAAATGTCAGGTTTATCGAGCAGTTAGTAGGAAAAAGAAAAGTGTTCTAAAAAAAGGCCTTTTAGTTAACCCAGTCCAAATGTGCCCATAAATTGGAGCTTATCTTGAAGTTATCTTTAACTCACATGCTGCACCCACAGTCTGTGCGAAAGAACACACCACCTTCTGAATGTTATTCAAAATCCATCTCAAACAAATGGGCACCCCCACGGGAGTATTGGTCCTTCCTCAATGAAGCCATTCATCTGCACAAAGCACCCTGTGCAACAGGAACAGCATCCTCAACCATCTTCCTTCCTGCCTTTTCTTAGCTCCCGCCGAAAAGACCTTGTCCCACACCAATGCCTGTCACAAAAACCTCTCCGCCTAGCATTCTCTAGAACCTTCTCCAATTCCACCTTCCTGATTGAATGACAATACATTCCTAAGCTGAACAACAAAGCCCCTTATCTTAGCTCAAACCATAACAGCCTGAAAGCAGAACAGACACAGAACTGCTAAAATGAAATACCTACAGCATAGCAGTAAAAATCTTAACCAGGGCATGTCACTAGGATGGTAGGAAAGTTAAAAGTCATAAAACTTTGCAAAGTTTAGAGGTAGGGCAAGAGTGGTAAGATTTTAGAAAATCAAGGACAATTCAAAATTAATAATCAAGAAAGTAGGCTAGTTAGGAATAAAAATAAACAGTATAAGCTTTTATAAAATACATAAAAAGAATGACAGTAACTAACTAACGCTGGTCCTTTGAGTATAGGGAAATAATGGGGAATATGGAAAGGAAGTAGACTTTGAAAAGATATACTGCATCAATCTTCATGACTGTAGACACTAAAAACATTTCTTGAACAATAAAAACAATTTCAGGTTAAAAAAAGGAACCTCAAACAAGCACTACTGCAAGGAAAAAGGTAGCAAACCAACCAAGAGGTTGACAAATTTACCAAATCTCAAAGGCATGCTCGCTGGGGTCATAAAAGTGAGTGCAGAGTTGATGGAAGAGCACTTGTTATACATACTATGTACAACTTTCATCTCTTTATTTGAGAGATATCCCTGTGCATCAGAAGGTCAGAGGAAGTTTGTTAGGTTGTCTCTGGAGATAAAGGGTTGTTTTATGAAAAAAAAGACTCTATATTGCAGTTTAGATTTTATTGAATGATAAGATTCTACTCCGGGTATTTGACAAAGCAAAGACTGAGAAAATGTGTCCCTTGAGGGATGGCGGGGGTGAAATCTAGAACTAGTGAGCATACTTATAGAGTAAGAACTCCCTATTTAAGGTGGGTGAAAAGGACTTTTCTCTTTCAGAAGGTTTATTTTTGAAAGCTCTGGAGGATGAATTATCAAATAGATTCAAAATCTTGAGAGACATTTTTCAATTGAAAGGGGAATCAGAAGTTTGGGAAACACGTATAAAAGTGAAACCAAGATCAAACTCTAATCAGCCATTACATTAGACAACGACACAAAAGCTTTCATGGGCTTTATAGTTCACTCTTGTTCCTATTAATGACATCCTTATTTCAGAAGTTGCAAGTAAAATTAAAGGGGAACACATTTCAGGAAGCAAGTATAACATTTTTCATATAATGATGGAGATAAAGTCAATAACAATGTAGCTCATGGTGACTGAACTGAGGCCACTGCCCTGATGAACTCAGATAGCCCTTGAATGGAGGTGATTGACCTTGAAGCACCACAAACATTTTTCTTCTTGAATGATTACAGCCAGGTTTTTCCATAGTTACTATTAACTTTGGTTTTATCAGTGTCTTGATGTCACATTCAGTAAGGCGTTTCTTGTATGTTTAGTCAAACAATCTCACCTCAGCTCTATAATTTAGTACTTTGACTAAATATGGATCAAAGTTCAAATGAAACTGGGAGCTGAATGTTTCTGCCAAAAGTTAACCTTAATGTCTCAGGACCCTAATGCAGAGTTTTGACCCAAAACATCAAATTTCTTTCCTCCCACAGATGCTGCTTGACCTGCTAAGTTCTTTCAGCAGATCACAAACAAGAAAAAATCTGCAGATGTTGTTAGTTTCTTCCACTGTCAGTCTCACAGTTCAATTAAAACATCTACATCAGCCAACTATATTCTGCAACTACGTTGCAGAACAACAATGTAAAAGAGATAGCAACTATTACTTGATGGGGTGGGGGGCAAGTCTTAACTCCCACTGAGATATAATGGTAACTAATAAAGAAGCAGCCACTGAGGAAACATACTCAATCCTCTAACTCACATTACATCAGAATCGTAATCCACCTACATTATTTTCCACTCTGTGTCATAACCTTACATGTCAAAATCATTTCAGATACCCAAGAATTGCAACCTGGTTAAGTAGTGGAGAGAAATCAAGACTATGAAGAAAAACACTTACTATTGATACAATTCAAAGTTACATCCACTAACTTGAGACACTAACATTACAAATAATTCAGATTCCAGCCAGAAACTAAAGGTCACACACATTCAACTCCAGAAGACTCAAATAAGAGCATTGACTGATTCCCTGCATCTAAAGATTATGCACATTGAAATGCTTGGTACATTAAACACAGCATTGTGGGAATTTTCACTGTATCAATCAGCTAAGATAAGTCTGGCATCAACTGTGACATTGTGCACAGCTTGAAGCATGAAAATGGCAGTTGTGAGACTAATCATGTGGCAACTTTCACTGCTGCATAAGCAGCTGTTGACTGCTGAACAAAGAGAGACTGTGTAATCCGGAACCAGGCTTTCTGGGCCCTCAACATCATCCTCCACTGAAGGTCATGAGCCTTCCACCAATCAAATCTCTAACTACCAGCAGTTGAATCAGAACACCATGCCAGGCAGGGGGCATGGAAAAGAAGCACTGATAGGATAAGCAAGGAATATTATATTCTTCGTATACAACATTTAATTCTTAATTTATTAATTTTTAGCATGGAATGTGGTGCTTTGTTATTGCACTGTGGCAAATGGAATGCTAAAAATGGCACTGACAGGGGAAACATAAGGTATGTGACTGTCAGTGAATAGGGGGAAGTGAGGTTGTATTGATGGTACCTCAACTTAATGAGCTCACAGACAGCCCTTGCAAGTCAGGCTGAAAGGCATTCTCTCTCCCTTCATTGTAACCTTTTCCCTCTCTTCAGCAATCATTTAATACATAGGTTCTCCATTTCCTAAAATGCACTATCCACATAACACTCAGCCTTGTGCAGGCACCTAGATGATGCTCAAGGTCTGAATTCAGGACCCCTAGAATTCCAGCTGACAAAATTTCCATCACATGTAGTTTTTCAGAGCATGACTGAAAAAAATGGATTTCCCAACGAACAAATTATTTGCATTATCCATGAATAAGGAGCTCTGCTATACCTCCATTGACTAGAAGAACTGAAGTTGGACCACTCTTTCAGGACAAATGTTAAAATCATAACTTAACTCTGGCCAATTTTACTTGGCTAATTAGTTAAATAATTATTCTACTAATTTAACTTTTATTTTAAAAATATCAAAGAACACCTTCTCTTCTCTCTAATACCCACTTTCCCCATCCCCAATCACATTCACATTCATCAAAAACATATTATTCATACTAATATAAGCAGTATTCCAGGCTACACACTCTAAACTAAATTCTATTTTATCTGCAAATATTGTTTATTTGACTGTCTCAAGAAGAATTCAAAAGCAAAATTTAATAATTCATTTATTGAAAAGAGATAATTTCCCTTGGGCACTGAGTGTAATGAACCAAAGCATAAAGACAACTTCACTCAAAATGGAGAACGTATCCTGAACTTCCTGCTGTGAAAGTTCAAGACAATTTGTACTTTGGTCTTCTTGAATAGCATTGGTTTGCTGTTACATAATCAACATTTAAAAGATTGGATTTTTAAAAAATGGAATATCTTCCAAAACTATACAATTAGCTAGCACAACTTCTCTTAACCTTAGCAAACTAAGGATCATATTACTCCATTTATAAAATTCCTTCATTATTTTGACAAAACATTTTTATCTGATTTACTGAAGAAGCATCAAGCCGCATAGTTCATTCACAAACCACAACTTGATCATCGCCAAACAATCTTGAAGCTGGGCAGAGAGATGCAACCATTTTAAAACACATCTGGTTTGTCAAGAGGAAGTTGGCCATCCGGTTTAATGAAAATCTGACCATGCTACTTCCCACTTACAGGAACTGCTGAAGAAATTAACCTTTTGTATACCTAAAAAGTAATATACAATAAAGGAAAAACGCTGATGAATATTTTGCAAAGAAGATGATATGACTCTAGTGTTGACTGTTTAAAAATAAGGTGATCTGTCAAAGTGTTTCCTCACATAACATATGAAGTATTGTAGATCTACAATAGATACTACTGTGAAATACTTCATATCTATTGGCCTGCTAAATAAAAGGATAAAGGAAAATAAATTTATATTCTGTTGCAAAATAGTTTTATGCATTCTGAGAACTAAAAATCAAATTAGCTTCAGTTTAGTTTTGAGAAGGATTACATTAACCAAGTGCTAAATTATTTAACTGAACAGTAATTTATATAATTAAGTCATTTTTATAAAATAAGCTATCATCAAATTTTTGATTGCTTAAAACCATGATTGCTTATTAACATGTTACACAAATACTTGGTTTAAAAGACTAAAAGATAAGTTTACTGCTGACTTGTACCAGGACTAAAGCTAATTAAAATTATATTTCTTCAATAATTTAAAATAACAATGATGTAAATAATCATGAGAAGTAGTTCAAATGTTTGAACTAAAGCAAAACAAATGCCAATAATCAGAACCAAAGTATGATTGGGAAAACAATAATCAAATTTAACGTAGCTGTTAAGTAAAATGCTCAGTAAATTCAGTCTTAGCTTATCTTCCCCATTGCTGACCCAAATGCTTTGAACAAAGAGCATGCAGAACTAAAACCCAGTTTGTACAAGATAACTAGAGAAGACAGAGCAAATAATTAAACTATGAGAAACTCAGTGATTACCTTCATAACAGCAATGTTCTGACTTGTGACCAAGTGGAAGATCAGCCCACTTCATAGATCATAAGTTGCTTAAGTGTAAAACTTCACTAGCATGTCTCATATTGAAAGCACATAGATCTGGAACATTTTTGGCAGTGGGAGGGTTATTCTGATTTGTCACCCAACAAAGCAAAAAATATTGCAGCAGTACAATAATGAATCACCGTATTTTGAAGTAACAGATTAGCACACATGTTGAGCTTATTTTAATAAAGCAACCCAAACTGTAATGAAAGTAGAAGTATACTGCATTAAGAGAAGCTACAGTTTTATGGCTTATAAATGTAAAATCAGAATTATACTTCAGCCTTTGGCCCAATTCATCCACGCCAGCCAAGGTGCCTATCTAACCTAACCCCACTTGCCTGCATTTGGTCCCTCACAACCTCTTCAAACCATGTACCTGTCCAAATGCGCTTTTGATGCAATTGTACATGCCTCTACAGCTTCCTCTGGCAGCTCGTTCCAGGCAACCTTTCTCTGTATGAAGAAACTGCCCCTCAGGTCTCCTTTACATCTTTTTCCTCTCATCTTAAATGTATGTCTATTTTAGACTCCCATACATGGGGTGGGGGTGGAGAGAACTGACCATCCACCTTATCTATATCCTTCATTATTCTTACATCTAGCTGGCCACCCTCATTCTCCTATACTCTAGAAAAAAATATCTCAGCCTATCCAGCCTCTCCTTATAACTCAAGTACTCCAATCCTGGTAATATCCTTGTGAATCTCTAATGCACCATTTCCAGCTTAATGACATCTTTCTTATAGTTGGGGAACCAGAAATGCACGAAAGCTTCCAAGTGTGGTTTCATCATTGTCTTGTACAATTAAAACATGACATTCCTCCTCCTGTACTCAATGAACTGACTAATGAAGGCAAGCATGCCACTCACCTTCTTCACCACGTCTACCTGTGTCATCACTTTTAGGACAATGCACCTGTACCCGTCCAACACTCTCCAGTACCCTCATTTAACTTCCAAAAATACAACACCTCGCGGTTGTCCAAATTAAATTCCATCTGCCATTTTTTGGCCCACTTCCCCAGATCCTGTTGTAATCTTAGATAATCTTCACTGTCCACCAGACCAAAAGTTTTGGTGTAGTCTTCATATTAACAACATCGTCATCTATATTAATGATATGGATGAGAAACAGCAGTGGACCCAGCACCAAATCCTGATTTGCCCCTTCCACCCTCCACCATTACCCTTTGCCTCTTTTCAACAAATCAGTTTTGTATACAATTGGTTAGCTTGCCCTGGATCCCATGTGATCTAACCTTCCACACTAGCTGCCAACCAGGACCTTGTCAAAGCCCTTGTTAAAGTCTACGTAGAAACTCTCTACCTTCTTCCCCTTCTTGAAAAAAAATCTCAGTAAGATTTGTAAGACATTGAGAGATGATTTCCCATGCACAAAGCCATATGTCCAGTCCTTACCTTTCCAAATGCTGCTAGATCCTGTCCCTCAGAATTTCCTCTAGTAAATTTCCCTCCACTTATACTCATCCACGGTTAACAGCAATGCAAATATCTCTGTCAGGGCACCGTCAGTTTCTTCACTAGCTACCCACAACGTCTTCAGATAGACGTACAGAACATTGAACACTAGAGCACAGCAAAGCCCTTCAGCACATAATATGCCACTTTATAACCTACTCTAAGATCTATTTAACCTTTTCTTCCTACATAGCCATTCTTTTATTCTATCATTATAAAGCCCTGTGGATTTATCCACCTTAACATGCCTCAGGACCGCCAGGACTTCTTCTGTTGTTATGTATGCTCCAATACATCACAATTCATTTCCCCAATACCTTAGTTTCCATGATTTCTCTACTATAAGCACAGAAAAGACATTTTCATTTACAACAGCTTGCCCACTTCCTGTGGCTCCAACCACATTGACCCTTGAGGAGACTAACTATTTTCTTAATTATACTTTTGCTATTAAAGTATTATCATCCAGCAGTTAGTAGCCTGCTCAAAAATAAGGGATCAATTTCCCAATTACTTCTTGAATAACCAATTTAAAATACAGGCACCATGAAAGAATAAACATCATCAGAATTTTACTACTGCATAATAGTTATGGTACCTGGCAAGTAAAAAAAAGTGAAAAAGAATCTAGTGCTTTCCCAGCGTATGTGATGAATAAACTCTTCTCGGGCTTCCAGCTGGGTACAGGTATCGATCTTTAACTGACGTTTCAAAGACAAACTCTGCCATCTTCATCAGGAATAATGCCTAGGCATGTCTGTTCCAGTGGTATTTATACCCCCGTCGTTCAACCCTCCTGATTGGTTTGTCTTCATCCAATGAGATTTCTGCTCTCCCACCTTGTTTACAATCGAATTCCACTTCTTACTTAGAGCATGACTTTGTTAAAATTCTTTTCCTCTAGTTTTCTTGAGGAAATGGCTTTCTTCTCCAGGCAGTTCCAAAAGCCATTTGGTGTGGCACAGTAGTTTTGTGCAGTCAAAGTCAATCCTATAGCCATTGAAACGCAATGTTCTGCTACTGCCGATTTCTCCGGGTAATCAAAACTGATACACCTCCTCAACTCCTTGATGTGGGTTTCCACTGTGTTTTCCGTTTGGCTGATATACTCTGCTCTGCATTCACAAGGAATCCTGTAAATGTCGGCCGTCCTGAGTCCCAGGTTATCTTTGACCTGCATAAACTGTAATTGAGCTTCCTTGCGGGTTTCTGGATGGTATCAATCCTGTATTCTTCAGGATCCTGGTGATCCTTTCAGAAACCGTGGAAATATAGGGAAGACAGGCTCCTCCTCATTCTAAGGTTTCCTGGTTTTTCTGTCAGCTCCTTTAAGGCCCATTTGTTTTCCTTCACCTTGTAGCCATTCTGTAGGAACGCCGTGCGTAATTGTCTTATTTCCTCATGGAGATTCTCCGGGTCCAAAATAGTTTTCACACGGTTAATCCAGACTGCCGACAGATATGTGCAAGACACTTCTGCCTCAGGTGGTGGTACCACCAAGACTTTACGGGGTCCCTAAGATACACAAGGAGGGTCTCCCTCATCGAGGCCAATCATCAGTGGGATAGATTCTCTGACTTGCAACCTCACTAAGCATTTAACAATCATGCTGTCTCCCTTTGTTGGGGACTATGAGCATCACATCACGAATTCGACAACTTCATAAAAATGATAACCAACATCCATCTGACCCCGGAGAACACAATGGTCAGTTTCGACATGGTGTCCCTGTTCACAAGAGTTCCCATTAAGGACAGCTTGGTCCTCCTGCAGTCAAGGTTTGATATGGGTAGCAGTCACCTTTTTGAACACACCCTTACATCAATGTTCTTCCTCTATAAGGGGACCTGCTATGAACAAATGGACAGAGTGGCCATGGGATCGCCCTTGTTGCCAGCTATTGTTAATTTCTACATGGAGGACTTTGAGGAGAGGGTTCTCAGTTCATTACCTTTGCATCTCCAATGCTTTACATCCATCACACCTTCATAGTGGGGTCTCATGGACTACAGGCACTCCAACAGTTTCACGACCATCTGAACAGCATACATCCAAACATTCAATTTACAATGAAGATGGAGAAGAATGGTTGCCTCTCGTTCCTGGACATTCTAATACGACAGAAACCGGACAATAGCCTTGGACATGGCATCTGTCGGAAACCCACTCACACGGACTTATACCACAACAATAACAGCCTCCCAACATAGAGCAGTCCTTTCTACTTTCATTAACCGTGTGAAAACTATTTTAGACCCAGAGAGCCTCCACAAGGAAATAAAACGATTACGCACAATGTTTCTACAGAATAGCTACAAGGTGAAGGAAATCAATCGGGCCCTTAAAAGGCTGACACAAAAAGCAGGAAACTTAACAATAAGGAAGAACCCATTGCTACCGCCTGACTTCCTTATAATTCTATGGTTTCTGGAAGGATCTCCAGGATACTGAAAGGATACTGAAGAAATACTGGATTAATACTATCCACAAACCTGTAAGGAAGCTCACATCACAGCTTACGTGGGTCCAAGGTGACCTGGGTCCCAGAATGGCTGGTGTTTACAGGATTACCTGTGAATGCTGAGCAGTGTATATTGGCCTGCATCAAGGATTTCAGGAGACGTATCCGTTTGGATTACCCGGAAAAGTAGGTGGTAGCAAAACATTGCATTCGCAATGGCCATAGGATTGACTTTGAAAACACAAAACCACTGTGCTGCGCCAATGGCTTTTGGGACTGCCTGGTAAAGGAAGCTATTGAAATTAAACTAGAGGAAAAGAATTTTAACAAAGACCAAGGTCTCACTCTGAGTAAGAAGTGGAATTCGATTGTAAACAAGGTGAGAGAGTGGAAACCAGATTGGATGAGGACTAACCAATCAGGAGGGACAGGGGGGTATAAATACCACCAGACTAGATGGCCCAGGTACCACCCCGATGAAGGCGTCAGAGTTTGCTATCGAAACATCAGCTAAAATCAATAACCTGTACCCAGCTGGAAGCCCGCGAAAAGTTTTTAAAGAGCATTTCTTTCTTCATTATATACAGGGATAAATTTGATTGTGAAAATGGATTTTTTTTTCAATAGCTTTAAACTTTATTTATAGCTGGCAACAGTAATGCACAAAAAATGGAGTTGCTAGAACAAATGAAATGTTAATGAGATTTAAACAGACAGGTCTAATGGAGCTCCTAAAAATGCAGCAAACAGCAAACCGCTGTTGTTTCAGTGTGTGCATTCTAAAGTTCTTCAATTACTTTAATTTGCTTTTAGAAAATATAAGTCAGAACAGTAGAAAACATTAAAGAAAAATCGGTTTCATATTTTCAAATTCTCAGAAAATAAAGACAATTAAAGCACTAAAAGACATCAGTGGAAAAAAGAACTGAAAGTAAATATTAAAAATAAAATTTTGAATGTCACGAGAATTTAGAGAGTGGAAAAGGAAGATGAAGGCATACCAGGAAATAACTAAATAGCACAGACAGACAGCCAGCATTCAATGTCTGGCAGACTTGGCACTTTGACAAGGAAAGAGCATACAACAATTAATCCAAGAAGCCCACATCCTTAATTTGCTATTTTTCCCTCAATACACTTATGAAACTGACACCAAGTGCAGAATATAAGGCTCAGTGAACCAAAGAGATGCATGCCACTAGCAAACAACAGGATAATAAGCAAGAATGGGAAAGCAGCACAGCAGGGAGAACAACATAAAGAAAGGGCAAAATGGAGAGCAAGAAAGGGAGAGAAGGAAACAAGAGTCATTGGAATCATTCCTACTTATGGTGTGGGCAAATTTAAGTGGCGAGGAGGTGCATGAGGGAAGCAGGGCTCCTGAAGGCAAGTAGGAGCAAGGTAATCCACGTAAGGATGAAGCAAGACACAGGTCACAGGTTTGGTGAGGGAGGTGTCACATGGGAACAGTTCCAGGAAAATGAAAAGAATAAATGAAAGGAAAAAGAACAGCTAATTTGCAGGAAATTGTTAGGGGAAGGGCAGGACATGCAGAGTTTAGAAGAGGATACCTATGCAGGTGTTTGTTAGGATGGAGTGGTGGAAAGAAGGAAACTTGGGTAGGCAAAGGTGTGTGCATGGGAGAAAATAGTCAAACACAACTGACTGACAGAAAGTCGAGTGGGAACAGCAATAGGAGTACAAACGGGAAGAGCCACATTGACTGAACAGAGGATCACTTTTAGTAATAGACTAAGACAACTGCATTGCTCCAAAGACATTGCCCCAAAACATCGACTCTTTATTCTTTTCTATAGATGCTGCCTGACCTGCTGTTCCTCCATCATTTGGTATGGGTTGCTTTCTCTAGAACTATTTATTTTGTTCCTTCTGTACTTAAAATGTCCCATTTTATATGTCCTCTATTCTACTCAAAAACACTTGAAAATCAAGACGTTCTGCATGCTCTGCCTTATTCTTTCCCAGACTATCAAACCACGGACTTTGAGTTCACTGATTTTTATTGTTCTCAATATTCTTAAAACTTTTTAAACTTTAAGCATCGTGCCAAATATGAATCCCTAATAAAAAGCTATTGTTTTAACTTCACATCCTTACCAAAAATGGAGACCCTGAGCTTTGGACACTGATTTTTACTTGAGATTCTCAGTAAAATATTTATTTTAAATGCACCTTTAAAAATTGAATGAAATATGCACTTAACATCCAACTGAAAATGATCAAATGAATAAAAGTGTTATCTCCAACTTCTAGCGTGGAACTTTTAACTTCTAGTACAGCTTATGTTGGTTATCTGATTTGGCCCATCAACTGCTTTTGTTGGTGAGTTTCGAGGTAGGTGGAAATTTGGGAACTTCCCCTCTGTTCCTGTGCTGCACTGTTCCATGTTTTGACTCTTCACAGATCTGAACTCCGCTATCTCTACCTTCCTGTCAAATTGTAATGATCACCATCTGTTCCAGTTGACGATATTCTACCTGGAGTGATTGGACCAGGTGATTGAAGAAGGTGTGAAAGGTTTCAGCCTCACGTTAACAGGCGAGGATTATTTCACTCGGAAAGAGCATCACGTAAGTAGAAGGATGTACACAATACCCCAAATTAGTCCTCAGAAGAGTAGGAAGGGTGCAATTGCTCTAATGGTATTTTACTAGGTATCCCCTAATAGCCACCAGGACATAGAGGAATAGCTATGCAGGCAGATAAAGGAAAGGAATAAAGCAATAGGGTACCGTCATGGAGGTCTTCAAGTTCCGTGATACAAACAGGGATTCTCTTAGCGCAAGAGGTGAGGGGAGGGGAATGCAGACAGTATGATGCTGAATTCATTATACTAATTACAAAGTACAATTAATTTCAGAAGCTCACAAACTAAAACTAACTAGTTCTGGTCCTGGCTCACTTGGATGTCAGGTTGAAAGTTGAAGACTCCATGAATACCAATATCATTTGGTGCTTCCTGAATTTCTTACCCCAAACCATTGTGAAATAGTAGCGCAGCTAATTCAAGGCAGTAACCAGCCATCATCAGTTGACTAGGTCTCTAGTACAGATAACAATTGATCCAATAATCAGTATGTTTATGAAATTCAATACATATCTTCACTAATCTGGATGATCTTGTTCAAAAAGAGATCATGAACGTAATAAGTGGGGATATTTCTGAATGTTATTGGTAAGAACACATTGAAGGGATTTCCCAATAAATATTTGCAAATAACCATTTCCTGGATTAAGTATGTAGAGAGTCACAGTTAAAAAGTTATGAAACATCCTGCACACTCTCAGGAAGTACATTTAAAGACCTGCATCATTTCCAGCAAAAGACAAAAATTTCTTCAAAATAAGACGTCTTCATTTGAAGTCATATAACATTGCTACTGTACCTGATTTTACACAAGTCCTAGCTGTGTATAGAAAGAATACCCATATTTTAGCTAAAAATATATAATATTAATGCACAATGCAAACTTTAAATGCTAAAATGCATTTGTGATGTATTAGAGCTCCTCAGTTTAAAAAAAGTAACATTTGTTGGTTTCTCAGTTCTCATGAAGAACTGCCGAATAGGCATTCACTGTCTAATTGTCTCATCGCGAGATGCAGTGCAGATGTGAACGTAAGTACCAAAGGGACACCACCTACGCATTAATAAGAAACATCTAGAAATCACAAATATTCTACACAGCTGATTCTGATCAGATAAGTCAACAATCAACAACATGTTTCTGCAACAACCAGGAACAGAAAACAGAAGGCAAAAAAATTCAGTAGAAATATAAATACAAATACTAATAGATCAGAACAATAAAAGAATGAAAACATAAATGCACAAAGCAATTAGCATTTGGATAAAAGATAGTTTTAAGGTGAAACTCTCCCAGTTAAGGTTCTCAAATGTTCTGAGCTGTTTTCTCTCATTTCAAAAAAAAAAAAAAATTTGAATAGTGTTTTTAGTATTAGGGCATCACAAAATGCTTTGCAGCAAACAAATGAATAATCAAATGAGATTATTAATTTGATTACATTAATTCAGGAACAAATGTTAGTGCAGAATATACATTTTTAAACTTTCTCATGAGATGTTGGTGTTGCTGGCAAGCCAATTGAAATATTTTGGTGAACAACCTTCTTCGGTGAACAGTGTCTGGTTAATTGATTCACACTGCCACTGAGCAGGGAGTTTCAGGTGTTTAAAACTCATCATAGGAAACTCACGTTGACTCCTATATCACTTAGCAATAAATTTATTATACATTACTGCACTCTTCATATGATTTCTGTGCCACAGGAAGTTTCTTTCCATCTGCCTTCCAGAATCATTTAATTATGTTAAAGACCTGTTAGATCATTCAACAGTCTGCACAGAAGGAAATATGCAATGGTTTTCCGCAGCTTGCTCTCACTACTTAACACTGGGAAAAGTACAATGGTGTACCTCGCCAAAAGGAGGTACAACAGGGCCTTTTAAGAGACTCCTGGACAGGTACATGGAGCTTCAGCATTTTGTGTGTGTTACTCTGGATTTCCAGCATCTGCAGAATCTTATGTGTATGACTTATTTTTTTCTTGACACGAGTAATTCTGTTCT
Source organism: Mobula birostris (assembly GCF_030028105.1). Classification (NCBI taxonomy): domain Eukaryota; kingdom Metazoa; phylum Chordata; class Chondrichthyes; order Myliobatiformes; family Myliobatidae; genus Mobula; species Mobula birostris. The sequence goes on along the minus strand of NC_092375.1, from coordinate 80,914,896 downwards.
CTTTCTATACTGTAACAATAAAAAAAACACTTGCATAAACTTGATATTTTCCGAACCTTTTGATAGACAAGTCCTCCTTACTTAGGCATAACTTACATTGTCACAGAAATAAACTATCATAGGAAGTAACAGTGCCTAACCCAGCACAAAATACATTTAATTCAATTACAATAAGTGGTTTTGCTGAAGTGCATAAGAAATAGAGATTTTTACCTTATCAACAGTATCAAGCTCAACTTCCATGGATCTTGGTCTTAGTTTGATAGGCTTGTCCTTAAAAATATCTCCAAAGCCAAATCCTTTTATCTTTTTTGGCTGAATTTCTGTTGCTATCGCACAATTTGATCCATCCATTTTTCCACTAGTTGTATCCATAGAATCCTGTTCTGGACTTCCTTGGTCCTTAACATCTTAAAACAAAACAAATTGCAAAAATGCAGGAAAATTAATGCCAATAGACTTAAGAGGTGTTCAGAAAAAAACATTCAATCCTACATGCTGAATCTGGGTCAATGTCCGCTTTTGAGGAGAGAATGTTGCCAAGGTAGGGAAAATAGTCTACATTTTCAATGGCAATATTGCCAACTTTTACGTAGGACTGGAACAGTGACTGGTTGGGAACCTTATCTCCTCAAAAGCAGGCTCAAACTCAGAGATCAACCACTGCCTGAGTAGTGCTAGTAGAGCCTATGCAAAATTAAAGAACAGTCTTTGAAGCTGGTGACCTACAGATCCAAATAAAACTTTTGGTCTATAGAGAGGCTGTCGTCACTACATTACTGTATGGAGCTGAATCATGGACCAACTATGCAGTAAGCACTTGAAAGCCCTGGAACAATACTTTATACTTTATTGTCGCCAAACAATTGGTAGTAGGACATACAATCATCACAGCGATATTCGATTCTGCGCTTCACACTCCCTGGATTACAAATATTAAATATTTAAACTATTAAAAATAGTAAAAATTAGTAAATATTAAAAATTTAAATTATAAATCATAAATAGAAAATAGAAAAATGGAAAGTAAGGTAGTGCAAAAAAACCGAGAGGCAGGTCTGGATATTTGGAGGGTACGGCCCAGATCCGGGTCAGGATCCGTTCAGCAGTCTTATCACAGTTGGAAAGAAGCTGTTCCCAAATCTGGCCGTACAAGTGTTCAAGCTCCTGAACCTTCTCCCAGAGGGAAGAGGGACGAAAAGTGTGTTGGCTGGGTGGGTCGTGTCCTTGATTATCCTGGCAGCACTGCTCCGACAGCGTGCGGTGTAAAGTGAGTCCAGGGATGGAAGATTGGTTTGTGTGATGTGCTGCGCCGTGTTCATGATCTTCTGCAGCTTCTTTCAGTCTTGGACAGGACAACTTCCATACCAGGTTGTGATGCACCCTAGAAGAATGTTTTCTACGATGCATCTATAAAGGGTTTTAGGGGACAGGCCAAATTTCTTTAGTTTTCTCAGAAAGTAAAGGCACTGGTGGGCCTTCTTGGCAGTGAACTCTGCTTGGTTGGACCAAGTCAGGTTATTTGTGATATTGACCCCGAGGAACTTAAAGCTTTTGGCCTGTTCCACTTGCGCACCACCGATGTAAATCGGGTCGTGCGGTCTGCTACTCCTTCTGAAGTCAACAACCAATTCCTTCGTCTTGCTGACGTTGAGGGATAGGTTATTGTCTTTGCACCATGCCACCAGGTTCTTAATTTCCTCTCTGTACTCAAACTCCTCATTACCTGAGATACGGCCTACAATTGTTGTGTCATGAGCAAACTTATATATTGAGTTTGATGGAAACCTGGCTACACAATCATGGGTGTACAGTGAGTACAGCAGGGGGCTGAGTACACAGCCTTGTGGGGCACCGGTGCTCAGAGTGATTGTAAAGGAGAGCTTGTCCCCTATTTTTACAGCCTGTGTCCTGTCTGTGAGGAAGTTGAAGATCCAGCTGCAGAGCTGAGTGCTAAGGCCCAGTTTCCGGAACTTAGGAATCAGTTTATTTGGAATGATGGTATTAAAAGCAGAGCTGTAGTCAATGAAAAGGAGCCTTACGTATGCGTCTTTATTCTCCAGGTGTTCTGAGGAGGAATGTAGGGCCAGAGAGATGGCATCTGCCGTTGACCTGTTGCTCTGGTAGGCGAATTGCAAAGCATCAAGGTTGACCGATAGGCTGTGGTTGATGTGTGCCATAACCAACCTCTCGAAGCACTTCATAGCAATTGATGTCAGAGCCACAGGTCGATAGACATTCAGGCATGCCATCTTGCTCTTCTTTGGCACTGGGATTATTGTTGCCTTCTTAAAACACGAGGGGATCTTAGACTGAAGCAATACCACCAATAATCCTTACAAAAGACTTTAAGGATCAGCTGGAAGGACAGATGCACTAACACGAGTGTACTGCAGGAGGCCAACATGAAGAGCATTTCCACCACAATAAAGCAATACCATCTCCAATGGATAGGTCATGTCATCCAGATGTCTAACTTACATTCAGATGACACGACCTATCCATCAGAGTTGGAGAACAAGTGGCACCTGCGAAAGGAGAGACCGAACAACCAAAAAACGCAACCACTAATCACAACCACCACTTAACTTTTGCCCACACTGCACCAGAATATGTGGATCCTAGTTTGGCCTCTTATAGCCACCCGAGGATCCATCAATAAACAGCTTCTTAGGAGACCATCATACTCGACTTGAGTCCTCACTACAACATACAACATCACTACTACTACAACATGCTGCATCTAATTTTTCCCATTATGCAACACAGTCATTTTGGGTGGGCGACATTCTTGATCGGAATGAGAACTTCACTTCCTCCACAGCGTATTAAACAGCAGCTCAGACCACATCAAAGTGCTAACTCCAGTGGTTCACTTCCCTGAAGAGTACATCCGATCATTGTTGAAGCAAGCATTATAACTCAATGGGTAGCAACAGAATTGAGACCAGTGAAGATGACAGAATGCACATTTCTAATTCTCCTCCTTATTTCCCAGTTCTCTTCATCTTTTAAGCTATTCTGATCAACAGCTTGCAAATTATGTAAACATAAATCACCTACACCAGTGTTCACCATCTACTCCCCAGCCTCCATAACCATACGCAAGCACTTCAGTCTTTCAAACTGCCAGAAACTAATCCAGACACTGGATAAGCAGTGATGCAGCAAAGATAACACCACACAACCAAGTGATGTGCCATTTGCAGCTGAAGGTCAGTCACATACACTGTACGGGTTAAATAAGGGGAAAAGTGGTGAGCAACCAAACACAAATGATTTACCCACGGATTAGGAGAGAAGGATATGAGAATGCCAGCTCCCTGGAGGATAACGCAGATGAGGACTTCCTTGGGGAAACTCACAATAGAAAACAGTTTTTCTTCATTTATGGGATGCAGGCATCAATTGCAAGGCCAGCATTTGTCACCTATTCTTAAGCATCCTCAAATGATAATTAACCATTGATTAGTGTAGATAATGAGAAACTTTGCAATATACATTATTTCAACTCCAGAGCAAAAGAGCACTCAAATTTCAGTAACTGAGCAAGGCATACAGTCAACATTGGTGCATGAGGATAAACACAGACACAACTCCAAATCACTATCAACAACAGTATCAATGAAGTCTCAAGGAAAATGTGCCTTGCACTAACATCTTCAAACCAAACAAGTCCTCTAACAAAGGAGTTGCTTCAATGAACTATCCAGCCATCCAGGGGCTTCTATTATTGCTCTCGCTGGCATACCGCTTTCCAAATCCAGATGTACTATAAATTTCTCTCCAAGGACATATACTGCCTCCTCTACGTAAAGTCAACAGCCTCCACCCACCATTGCACAGAACTACATCATGACAAACAAAGACATGTCAAAGAAAGGCTTCAATGGACGACCATTTAATGTCTACATAAGAGAATTGTTTCCTGAAGACCAGTGTTGGAAAGGGACACTCACTGAGGGTCTTCTCTCCCTCATCTCTGCAGCTGCATCCCTATCTCTACCCCAACCCGCTTCTCTCTCCTCCCTCAAACTCTAGTACCCTGTTCTGCCTTTGTCTCATTCAGTCATGCTACATTGCTAGGAAAATAATAATCAAAGCATCATGGATGGAAGCAAGTGAAATTTCATTGTGTTCCCTCTGCAAGAAAACATACCTGCTTTTGTGGTGCTATCTTCTTGAGTGTTAACCACTTCCTGTGGTTCATCTGGGAGTTCTTTGATGAAATTTGAGGGAAACATTCCAGTTTTGCCATTGAGGACACCTTCCCACCAACCTTCCTCAACCTTAAATAAAACATACATAATGCATCATCAAATGGAACAGTTCAAAAAGTATGGTTTTCAAAGTTCAAAGTACTTTTATCAAAGTATGTATACTGTATACAACCTTGAGATTTGTCTTCATGCAAATACAAAAGTAAACAAATAACACACAGAATATGAACTGCAGAGTCTCGAAAAATGAGTCCACAGATATGGAGCCAGTTCAGCACTGAAGCGAGTAAACCCCGCAGAGTAGTGAGCTGTACATTGGTTCATCCTTCACCCTTGGCCCCAACACCTTGATCTTTTTAACGTGGCTTGGCGTTTAAATCGGCCAAACATCAGTTCGATTTCACTCCTCACTCTCAGGCCCAGGCTTGCCACTTCGATCCGACCCCAAGTCCATTCCAGTAGTGACCACCATACATTCCTACATTCTTGAGAGTCCAGTTCGCTGAAATCTTCAGGATACCACAAAAATGCCAGATCAAACAAATGGCTAAAAAGTACAGCTCCAAAAGGGAACATGCAGCCTGCGGAATGCAGTGATCATAGTCCAGAAAGAGTGTAATAGAATAGTTAGTAGTTTTGTTTGCTGCCCGTAAAGCATCACCATATCTCACCTGCACCATCTTTACCAAATTTCCTTAAAATGTTAGGTATAAATTAAGCCAACTGACCTTAAAACTCATAACTAATTAGTTATAATGCATCCATCCTTAGAGGGATTGCTTTCCAAAAGTACAAAGATTGGAATTGAGCTATATAATAAAAATAATAGTAAACGTCTCCAACTTGTTAAAATTATAGTGTAAAAGATATTCAGCTATAATCTCAGTCTGACAATGTTATTGCCATTAATTGACACGTATGAACAGCATATGTTCAGAATGGATTAAGAAAGCTTTTTCACTGCAATGTTGTGTCCAATACCATGTAAATGGTTAACATTGCAGAAAAATATTAAGGCAGGAATGAAAATAGAGGCAGAAAGGTTGCAGCCTGCAAACAAGCCAAGTTCACAGATGTAACAGTAATTTAATCTTTATTCCCCATGGCCCAGAGGAATATAGAAATAAGAATGGAAAACACTGACTCTAGAATTCTTAACTTTCTTGGGATTTTTTTTGAATTGATGTTAAAAATTTGTGCGGCAATTTACGATAAGCAGAAAAAAACAAGACTTCTTCGGGAGCAAGTAATAAGGAGATCGGAGGGATTATATCTTTTGTGGTAATCCAGAATTTGTTTTGGTTCAATGCCTATCTGTAGTATTTCTGCACTCTATTGATTATTAATCAATCTTAGATCCTCATATTTTAGTTTGCCTAATCCATTTATCCCTCTTTCATTACTCACACAGTACCACTTTAGTAGCCTTTAGGTCTTTTGGCATTATGCCTTCAACCAAAGAAGAATGGAAAGTGATGGTCAGAGCCTATACCATTTCTGCTCTTGCTTCATCAACTCTGAGGGAAACATTTCAGTAAGTTTACTTTTTACTCAGTAAGCTTACCCTTTTAATAATTCCTCTTCTTTATCATTTCCAATATTTCAGACTTTGTGAAGAGGTACACAAAGTATTCAATTAACACCATTTCTTCTGTCACCAAGTATTGGTCATCTTTTTAGCTGCTAATTAGCTCCACATTTTCTTTTATCTTCTTCCCATTTAAATAAGTTTGAAACTCCCTCCCCACGCCCAAAGACCCTCATCTTTTTTGCCTTTCCTTGTAAATTTGCACTGCAATTTCTACACTTCTTTGGCTTTCTGCTGTTCAACTCTCAGTATTGTTCATTAGCACCAACTTCTTTTTTTGTTTATTCCACATGTATACTCATTGACATCTAGTGAACTGGTATGCAACTTTTCTTGATTTCCTGCTACCTAAGAGGTACTTTAGCCCCATATGGGTGGCATCTGCCTCTATATAGACATCTAGTTTAGCTTCAGTGTCAATATCTGAATTGGGAATGTAATATTTAGTGAGGTGTGTTTTCCTCTTATTTGTCCTGCACCAGTTTTCTTGAGGAAATATACTTGACTGCTCTCTCTGATCTGTTACTATTTCCTGTACATGCAAAATGGGATCTAATCCAATTGAAAACTCCTGGTCTATGTCATTCCCCAAAACTATGCTTTATCTAACCAAATTATAACTATCTCCAAAATGATTTCTGCCACTACTTCTACCATGTCTTATTTTCCATTACACAAACCAACCAAATAAATAAATGCTTAAATACATTTTAAGCCTTCTATGTGCTTTGCATCGTTCACATTTATCTGTTTCAGATAATGTCAGGTAGTTAAAACTCCGACCCTTACCACTTCCTTGAATCCATATGCACGTCCTCCTACAAACTTTCAATATCACTTCTGTCCAAATCAGCAACTACAATGACCAGTGGGTAGACTACTCCACTCACTGATATACACAGTTACAGCAAAGCCTCAATTCTTTCCCAGCATAATCATTACTTTCGTGTACATTCATATTTAGAAATTTAATTACATACGGTGCACAAATGACATGACAAATGAGTACTAAATTTGACTGGAACACCAAGTCTGACTACAGCATTTTAAAATGTCACCAGGCCCACCTTCTCCTCAAAACTATCCACTAATACAGGATCTAGTAATAAAGCAAAGATGACCCAATAACCCAATATCTACCACTTCCTTAAAACCTTTCTCCCATTTCTTTCCACCAAAAAAAAATGGTTTATGGACTTTTACCACCAGTATTGAAACTACTTGTCCAGCTGCCTCAAACTACAGTACTACTCAAATGTACCCTCTTTCACTAAAATTAATCTTATCTCCAAACTCTATCTTCCATCCTAATAATGTACTGAGAACTTTGTTACTTTTACCACAAACTGCTCTGCTTTTCACCTGCTCATCTTACCCACCAGGCCTACAATATCTTCTGACTTCAAAACCTTGTTAATAAACCTGCCTGTCATGTTGGACAGCATCAAAAATAGTCCCTTTCCAAAGTTACTCTCACTTTCAAAACTGCAACTATAAAATACATTTGTTGAAAATACACACAGTATCTTCCGTCTATGCATGCAAACTTGTAGCCCTACATATTTTTTCTCTCTACAAAACCTCTGGTTATCACGAGTGTTATTGACATCAGTGATTACAGAAAATCGTGAGTTAATCCCAATGTTAATAGTTCAGTTAAACAATATTAGAACAGCACTTTGAAAGATCTAAAGATTCAACTATAAGTTCTGATCTTTTTGTTTAAATCCCTCTGTGAGCTATCCGCTGCTCTGGGGCTACAACCTTCATATTTCTGAATTACTGTAATGGAGCATCTGAGATTTCCTTTGTTCAACCATTGGCCACTATGTAGTTCATTACCATATAGATTAGTTACATACACTGCTAAACTTACACGTTAAGAATTTCTTTTGGATAAAATAATGGAAGAGACAAGGAGCCCAGGGAGGCATTTAAGAAAGATTATACATTTGTCAATCACACACAGTCATTTCTGGAATCTGTGCTGAACTCATTCCTGAATCTCCATTTGAATACAGATTTCCCCCACCATCTGAAGGTACAGCATTCCTATGAAACGGTTCATAAGCCGAAATGTCGTAAAGCGAAGAAGCAATTACCATTTATTTATATGGGAAAATCTTGTGAGTGTTCGCAGACCCAAAAATAACCTACCAAATCATGCCAAATAACACATAAAACCTAAAATAACAGTAACATATAGTAAAAGCAGGAATGATATGATAAATACACAGCCTATATAAAGTAGAAATACTTTTCCACAATCATTACTGCACTGTTCTCCGTAGCGAAAATCTCACGCAAGCGCTGTTGGCAAAAACATGGCGCAAGCGCTCTCCAGTAACCTTTAAGCTATGAAGCTGCCAAATCATACCAAATAACACGTAAAAATACACAGCCTATATAAAGTAGAAATAATGTATGTACAGTGTAGTATCACTTACCGGAATCGGGACAGCGCTGAGCACACTGATGATGGTGTGTTAGGCTGAGTCGTTGCAGGCTGAGGTGGTGCAGTGGCCCCCACCCTCCAGGCCACCAACCAATACCGATCCGCAAAGCATGCAGGGGTGCAGTGGTAGCCGGGAGGCACACAGCACATCTTTAAGAAAAAAGCCAAAACAAACATGCTAATTAATTTGGTGCCGCCCGGCACGTAATTGTCAGCCCAGATCAGTGCCGATTTCTGATTGCATCGACCCAGATCTGGGCCAACAATTACGTGCCGGGTGGCACCTAATTAATTAGCACGTTTATTTCAGCTTTTTTCTTAAAGATGTGCTGTGTGCCTCCCGGCTACCACCGCATTCTCCGCGAATTGGTATCTGTCTGTGGCCTGGGGGTTGGGGTGGTGGGACACTGGGATGTCATCTCGTCATCGTCTGTTTCCATTAGGGCAGGCAGGTCATCTTCTACCTCTGCCCGCCTCGATGTCGAAGGTCGAGGTTTGTCGTCTGCTGTGGCTGATGTGGAAGGCTTGCTTGACTGCTGAGCCTCACGCATTTTTCTATCACACAGTTCTTTGTAAGGACTCAAACTATCTTGCAAATATCCTTTAAACCTACGTACCCTTTCAAAATTAAAGTCGTACTTTATCATTGCAGCGAAAATCTCATGCAGTTGCTTCACGTTCAGTTCGCTACTGCATTCGGTTTCGATTGTTATCCTTTTTTCTTCCAATTGCATCAGCTCTTCATCTATCAGATCTTGGTCATGGGATGCCAAAACCTCTTCAACATCATGTTCGTCAGCTTCCACAAGCCAAACTCACTTTGTCCTTGCTTCGTTCACCACGATCGGAACGCTTAATTATGTTTAGTTTTACACTAACACCCTTAACAGCTCTTTTAGGCTTTTCCGATACCATAGAGCTCATCTTGCAAACGACTGCTCACAGGCATGTGTTTAAGCAATGCCGGCTAGAATGCTGTTCCGAATCCAGGGAGAGCGGCTGCTCGGGGCGTGCGCTGATTTTTTCGCACGCTGTTTTTTTTTTAACAGTGAAAACACCTTCTGAAAGCGAAAACAGGGAACTAATGTAGGTCTTTCGTAACAGTGAGGTTTCGTAAAGCGAACATTCGAAAAGCAGGGGACACCCGTACCTTGAATTAGGTTTCTCCATCAATCACTGCTGCTACGGTATATATCATAATGTCTCTAATATTCTCTGCACTAACAGCCATAGCATTTTATCATCTCCTTGCCCTGTTTCCAGCTTTTTGCATGGTCAACCAAACCTTTTTCCCTTCATCCAGTTCTGTGAACTCATCTTTATGTTGTGCCTTAAGAAGGAATGGAACAGTACATTAGAAAGCTCTCCCCAGAGGGATGGGAAATCAGCAATAAAGCTGTTCAGACCAAAAGAAACAGCAAGAGAACTGTTTTGATTATTCTTAATAAGGATTTTTGTGTTAGAAGAGTTGATCAAGCTGTACTCTGGATTTGCACTAGCAGTTGGCCCAACACAATTATAACCGGCACTAAAAGCTAATTCACATGACTTAGAATAAGGTATGTTAAGTTGTTACATAATGATTCAACTGGGAGTAAAGTAGATGATTCAAGTGGGCACTATGGTAGCATAGCAATTAGCAATTAACACAATGCTATTACAGCTAGGGGCGTCAGAGTTCAGAGTTCAATTCTGACATCACCTGTAAGGAGTCTGTATGCCCTCCCCTGGAATATGTGGTCTTTTTCCGGGTGCTCTGGCTTCCTCCCACAGGCCAAAGACGTTCCGAGTAAGTTACTTGGTCATTGTAAATTGACCCATGATTAGGTTCGGATTAAATCAGGTTCATTGGGGGTTGAAGGGTTGTAAGGCCCTACTCTGCATTGTATTGCTAAATAAATAAATAACAAATAGCGCAACAAGAGTGATAATGAGAGCATTCACCAAGATAGTTAAATGCCACACTGGATGGAAGAAAAATATCCTGTACTACAGAACAGAGGGATGATATAGCGACATACATTCAAAAGGGCCGTAGCAAGTTGTGTCAGAAATTTAGCTTGAAGAACATCGTCAAATTTCCTTCCGCATGTATCAATCGATCAGAAGTGGTTAAGGTCCATAAATAGGGCTTCAAATGCACTCTGACCTCAGCTGTTGTTCATTGCTCATCTATCAAAAAATTCCACCATTTGTTGCAAGTCTCAAACTTCTACCTCACTGCCAGCACAGAAAGTCAGTTATTCACACATGACACCCACATAAACCAGAGAACACTCACACCATCACATTTCTTTCATGCAGCAGAAGGCAATGCATGATCAGAGAAAGCAAGAAATAACAGATGGAAGAGTGCCCCACTTACATGTTTTAAATGCAGTAAGGGAGTTGGTGCAAGCCATTAGAGAAAGAGCCTTTGCCAAGGCCTTGGTAACAGCCAAGAATGGAGACACTGAAGAAGGTGTTACATGAATGTTTGATTGTAATCTCCCCTCATACCATAATGTCCTTTGAAAAGAAGCGCTTATAATCAAAGTTTTTTTTCACCATTTTGTATACCATACTGTAACCAACATACACCCAATAAATACATCCTTCACCAGACAATGAAATAACAAGACAAATTCTACGAATTATTTGCAGAATTTTATAGTTGCCACTACCAGCTCATATCGTGACAGTGTTGCTAAGTTAGAGAACCAGATAGAGGCAGGAACTGCACATGTGTGGTAGAATGAGATTGGGGTGAAAGAATAAACACAAAGCAGTACAGCACAGGAACAGGTCCTTCAGCCCACAATATTGTGCTGACCAGTTAAATTAGTAATCAAATGCCTAACTAATCTCTTCTGCCTACACAATGTGCATATCCTTCTATTTTCCTCACATTCAGCTGTGTATCTAAACATCTCTTAAAAGTCTCTACTGTTTTTGCTACTACGTATCACCACCCCAGGCAGTGCATTCCAGATCCCCACAACTCTCTGTAAAATAAACTTGCCCTCTCACTTTAGATGCATGCTTTCTGGTATTAGACATTTTAAGCCTTAGAAAAAGATATTGTCTGTCTACTCTATGCCTCTCGTAATCTTATGAACCTCTATCAGATCTCCCCTCAGCCTTCACCGCTCCAAAGAAAATAACTCATATTTGTCCAAACTCCCAAAATAGCTCATGCTCTCTAATCCAAGCTACATCGTGGTAACACACATCAAGGTTGCTGGTGAACGCAGCAGGCCAGGCAGCATTTCTAGGAAGAGGTACGAAGGGTCTCGGCCTGAAACGTCAACTGTACCTCTTCCTAGAGATGCTGCCTGGCCTACTACGTTCACCAGCAACTTTGATGTATGTTGCTTGAATTTCCAGCATCTGCAGAATTCCTGTTGTTTACATCGTGGTAAACCTGTTCTGTACCCTCCCCAGAGCCTCGACATCCTTCTTATAATGTGGCAACCAGAAATGTATGCAAAACTCCAAATGCAGCCTAACTAGAGTTTTATAAAGCTATAACATAACTTCCTGACATTTGAACTCAATGCTTCAACGAATAAGGCAAGCATGACATATCCCTTCGTAATCACCCTAATACATAACTTAAAGCCAACCAGAGGCAAGACTGTATATCAATTCTGCAGGAAAGGTTGTGTATAATGACTTTGATAGGTTAAGCTATAAATTATACTTCAAAGATCAACCATTTAAAAAAAAATTATGTGCTACAAAATCTGCAATAATGCCCTTTAAAGAACTAAGAGATCTAAAACAAATTTGGCATGTAGCTTTGGATAGAATTTGGAGTCCATCCTATGTTTGGAGTCCATGGATGACAATCACACCTACAGAACAAATGACACACATGCTGCTTCCATTGCAACAGGGGGACACATCACCCAGAATCTTATATGCTTCAGCTGATGTCCTGACCACAAACATATAAGCTCAGTACATCACCATAGAAACTCTGACCATTGTTGTCCCGGTTTCAAATAGCACTGTGTAAAGAGGCACCAAAAGGCATCATAACAATTTAAAAGACCTGAACATCAAGGACATCTGCTGACATGGTGCTCTGCTGAAAGCCCACCTCCCTCTTCCACTCGTGTGTTTTTCTCTACACATTTTCCCAGCCTTGCTTGGTTCCATATTTCAGAGAAAAATACGTAGTACTCTTTAAGTCTGGCCGGATATCAAGCTCTGCACTCTACCATTAGGAGTCCCTATGTACAAACTTGCTGACATCCAATAATCCATATCAAAAGCACACACTTGCTGCTGGCTGCATGTTAGAACGGGAAGTGGTCTGAGCCCAAATGTAGCCCTCAAGTACTATTGGGAGGGGAAAAGAAATCCAAAAAGTTACCAGCTCCTGGTAAACCACAGCCAAAGTGTATCGTCATACTATTCATTCCCTGGCAGTGCTTCTCTAAATGCTCGCCTCTGGCCCTGTCTAGCCAATCTGCCACAGCCCTAGTCATACACGCTTCATCTAATATTCTATCCAATATAATGTTTTCTGCAAAATTCAGCTCAATCAAAACTATACTGCTTGTTTGCAAAGAGGTACCAAGTCCCACTTAATCATCACATTGACAACTTATAATGGTTCAAATCATTTTAAAGTACCAATCCAAAATTCCCAACTATGTGTTATGGTCACACATAACCCCAATAAACATGATACCACCACTTCACCTGCTCTCCTCAAGTCCACTTGCTATTTTTCCTGGTGCTTTTACTTCATCATGGTGGCCACCTCTCCACCAAGCTCTGAAATTTACTTCTCAACTCCCTTTGCCTCTCATTCTTTTCCACTCAGGCATTTAAATTTGAACACTTTTGGAGGGACATTAAGTAAATAGAAACATAGAAAACCTACAGCACAATACAGGCCCTTCGGCCCACAAATCTGTGCCGACCATGTCTAGAAATTACTAAGCTTACCTACAGCCCTCTATTTTTCTAAGCTCCATGTACCTATCCAAAAGTCTCTTAAAAGACCCTATCGTATCCGCCTTTACCACCATTGCCAGCAGCCCATTCCACGTATTCACCACTCTGAGTAAAAAAACTTAAGCCCTGACATCTCCTCTGTACCTATTCCTCAGCACCTTAAACCTGTGTCCTCTTGTGGCAACCATTTCAGCTCTGGGAAAAAGCCTCAGACTATCCACACGATCAATGCCTCTCATCATCTTATACACCTCTATCAGGTCACCTCTCATCCTCTGCCGCTCCAAGGAGAAAAGGCCCAGTTCACTCAGCCTATTCTCATAAGGCATGTTCCCCAATCCAGGCAACATCCTTGTAAATCTCCTCTGCACCCTTTCTATGGCTTCCACATCCTTCCTGTAGTGAGGTGACCAGAACTGAGCACAGTACTCCAAGTGGGGTCTGACCAGGGTCCTATATAGCTGCAACATTACCTCTCGACTCCTAAACTCAATCCCACGATTGATGCACCATACGCCTTCTTAACCACAGAATGTGCAGAAGCGCTTCAGGATTATTAAAGGGTTAAGGGTGCTCCCCTCCTGCTGTACATCTCTAGTTGATTATAGATGCTACTTAAACTTTCCTTTAACAAAAATGGTTGCATCTTTCTTTATTTGGCTGTCCTTGCAAATCTTTTCCCTTTTACAGTTTATCTTCATGAACCACCAAGGGCAGCTTCTCTTCAATAAAACAAATTATATAAACAGATCATTTTCCACTGCATCCTTACTCAACGCAACTCAAGAAATCACTTCTAGGTGCTGCATTTTAGCAAATCTCTGCTTACTGGTGCTATATTTTGCATCACTTTCTGCTAATCCATTACAATGAATCATTTGACAACAATATCTCTGGCTATAACTTAATTATCTAAAATCCCATCCTTGCACATTCTTTTAAAGTCACCTATAACCCCTTTCTGAGGTCACTCCTCTCATTGTGGTAATTAATTCCTTCCCTATTGCCTACCTATACATTAAGAAGTTCTTTATGCAACAAATTCCATGAGGAAATCTAACTGACAGCCAAACCACAGAAATGCTTGTACGGTTACATCAACAGAACATTCGAATAGAAAGTTTCAGTTTGTTGTGTATCCATTTCAGGCTAAGAATAATCCTGTGACTTTCAAATAAAAATTAAATAGAGGATAAAAACAAAACTTCTAGTTAGCAAATTACCCCAAAATACTTAAACACAAAAGATTCTGCAGGTGCTGGACATCTTGAGCAACACATGTAACATTTTGAAAGAACTCAGCAAGTCAGACAGCATTTAAGGAAGGGAATCAACAGTAAATGTTTTGGGCCAAGACTCTTTATCAGCACCCAAAATACTTTATAGTCATGCTATTCGTTTTGGAATTATGACCACGATGGTCAGAAAAAGTAATAGCTCAAATGTTTATGGAGAAATCTAAGTGTTTGGTCAGGGCAACGCTTAAATTTTTTTTAGATGTTGATTTTACATTAAATTTGTGGAGGAGATGAGAAAAATCAACAGTGGGTAAAACCATTTCCCTTCATCATATCGTGAAAGCAGAAATTAACTATCATTATCAAAAGTACTGCCCTGCATGATATCTAGTATGTAACAAACTGCCTTGCATAAAAAGATGATTCATGTCAGTACAAAGCAAAAGTACTTCACAAGCCTCTCTAATTTGTGATCATGCGGCCCTGGCAACCATTCAAGCTACTTTATAAATTAATTGTACAATCAGTCTAGATCACAGCAAACATGACAACGAAGTTATCTTCCTCAATTGCAAAAATGTATTCTACATAGAGCATTTGCTCACCAATTGGTACAGTTTGCCAACTCAGACCCAAGTCTTTACAATACAGTGGGGACGCAATAGAGTAATGGAACTGCAGGAGCACCAGAGAAGGAATGAAAAGCCATTTAGGACAAAGTAATCCAGAGCAATCAGTTTGAGTGGTGATCCTATCATTGGACTGAAAATATTTGTATAAATCGACATGGTTCATTTCAGCAACTACAGACATTTCATGAGCATCTCTGATCCCTGAAAACTGAGCTACTGACTAAGATGAAAATATCAAAGTATCAGGAGAAAGTCATAACTTCTGAGTGAGGTCAATTCAGGATAAGAAAGCCAATCTGATAGAAAATTGGCTTGTGAGAGGAATCAAAGTGTGGTACTGGAGAGTTGTTATTCAGATTGAAGGCTTGGAACCTGTGGTGTACTACAGGAGTCTGTGCTAAGTCCACTGTTGTTTGTCATCTATATTAATGATTTTGCATAACAGGATTGGGACATTATGTTACAACCGTACAATTCATTGGTGAGACCTACCACTTGAAATACTGAAGGATGTATTAAGCTGGAAAGAGTGAAGAAAATATTCACAAAGATGTACCAAGACTAGAGGGATTGAGGTGCAAGAACAGGCTTGAGAGGCGGGAGTTTTTTATTTGAAGTAAAGGAAGTTGAGAAGTAACTTTACATATAGTTATATAAAATCATAACAAGAGTAGATAAGGTGAATGATCAGAGTCTTTTTCTCCAAGATAGGAGAGACAAAAGTTAACAGGCATAAATTCAATGCAAGAGAGGAAAAATTTAAAAGGAAACTGAGAGGCAATTTTCTCCACACAGAGGGTAGTGGGTATATGGAACAAGCTGTGCAACTATAACTTTATGACTCTAAGTCAGCCATACTTCAAAAATGATTCTAGCTCTCACTGATCTAAACTGGCATCCTACTTCTGAAAATTTGCTCACTCAATTTGCTAATATTTTTATGAACTGACCTGTAAGATTTAATTCAAAGCTAAAATTAATTTCCTATTGTGTAACTGCAGTTAGTAACAAGGCAAACAATATTTTGTGCTACTTATTTTTCCTATGAGTTTCTTTGACACAAATAAGCCAAGCAGAAGAATTATGTCGAGCCAAATAATTTATATGCAAACGTAACTGTTTTGAACCATTAAAATTCATGAATTTTGAGCACATTTGAAGTCATGAAACATTAAGCTGCAATTGAAGGCCAGTGGACATTCACACATGCAGTACATGTGCCAGTGTTTTATTTTGTATTTCACACCCATGCTCTGCAGCACATTAAATGGAATGAGTGGGATGTCAGATGCACAAGCTTCTGACCTCCCACTCTCATCATTGAGTTCTATGGCCTTCAGTAACAACCTGTGGTGCACATTATTTTAATATATGGCCTTTTAGCTTTATGCCAGCCAGAGCTGGTTGTCTAATACGGTGGCCCTCTTGAGAATTGTAGCAACACACATCAAAGTTGCTGGTGAACGCAGCAGGCCAGGCAGCATCTCTAGGAAGAGGTAAAGTCGACATTTCAGGCTGAGACCCTTCGTCAGTACTAACTGAAGGAAGAGTTAGTAAGAGATTTGAAAGTGGGAGGGGGAGGGGGAGATCCAAAATGATAGGAGAAGACAGGAGGGGGAGGGATGGAGCCAAGAGCTGGACAGGTGATTGGCAAAGGGGATATGAGAGGATCATGGGACAGGAGGTCCAGGGAGAAAGACAAGGGGGGGGGGGGAACCAGAGGATGGGGTTTGCGTCTCTTGAGAATTATATTTACCTCTGTGGCCCCCACCCTCCATAGATTGTTAGCTGCTAAATTTCTTTGGTCAACTGTACTAATTATTCTAACACAGTCAATATTTATATTTGAACAGGTTATAAGTATTACTATTAAATATGTTACAGGTGCATATGAAAAATAAAACTTTTTCAAAAGTCTGAATAGGATACTCTAATATATATAGATATACAAACACACACACACACACACACACACACACACACACACACACACACACACAATGTTTTCCCAACCAGCAGTGAAAAAGTGCTTAATATTGTTACTTCAGATATTTAGTGAAAATCTTGCAACTGATGCAAACCAGCGAGTTTTTGAATATCTGGTTGCAACTTGGTTAAAGGTAACCAAAGATCACCTCTTTTCACAACATTAAGACGGTTGCAAGGTTTTAACAGCAGGCAAAGAGCTTGACTAAAACCACATTCAATTAGATAAGAGGTGGGAAATCCAATTAAAAACAACCTTACTTTCTCCCAGAGATATGGAAACATATTTTGAATATTATTAGTTACCCAGAAATTTTGCTTGAGCCGTTATATCACTCTGCAGGTCAATAAGACATTCTTGTAAAGTGATGCCAACATCATTCACATTCACCCCAAATGGATCCACCACACAGTCTGGAATGCATATCTCCAGCAGATCTCTGAACCAAAATTCCATTATCAGTGTTTCAAATGATCAAGGTAGACAATCAGATCATCTTTCAATTCTATTCTAAATGTGGCTAGTGAAGGAAATTGCATAAGTGTGCGACATCCAATATTGCTGCTGGAAAATTTGAGGTTTCCAAGCAAAGTGCCATGATATCAGACTGCAGTTCTTTTCCTTCTAACTGTTTGTTTAATAAATTCAGTTTGTTGAATATATCTGACAGGTAAAATATGTCATACTTAGCAGCAGTGATTTATTTTCCAAGCTGCTTATCACTTAGTAAATGCTACAATATTTTAGTACTATTTCATTAAAAAAGTAAATTCATCACAGCCCATTCAGAAACTCCTGTGACCCCAGTCTTTTATTTTTTACTTGTGCCCCTATAAAACCCGGCATGGCACCCTGGGGAACCAAATAGCCCACATTCAGAACCACTAATCTAATAACAGGCTAATTCATTTGAGTGGCATCAAAGTTCAAAGTAAATTTATTATCAAAGTACATACAAGTTGCCATATACAACTCCAAGATTAATTTTTTTGTGGGCATACTCAATAAATCCATAATAAAATCAATAAAAGATTGCTCAACTTGGGCATTCAACCAATGTGCAAAAAACAACAAACTGTGCAAATAGAAAAAGAAATAATAATGATAATAAATAAATAAACAATAAATATCGAGAACATATATGATGAGTCCTTGAAAGTGAGTCCGTAGGTTGTGGAAATATTTCAATGACAGGGCAAGTGAAGTTGAAAGAAGTTATCCCCTTTGGTTCAAGAACCTGATAGTTTAGGGGTAATAACTGTCCCTGAGGCTCCTGTACTTTCTTCCTGATGGCAGCAGCAAGAAGAGAGCATGTCCTGGATGGTGGGGGTCCCTGATGATGGATGCTGCTTTCCTGCAACAATGCTTTGTGTAGATTGTCTCAATAGTGGGGAGAACTTTACCCATGATGGACTGGGACGTATCCACTACTTTTTGTAGGATCTTCCATTATAGGGCATTGGTGTTTCCATACCAGGCTGTAATACAGCCAGTTAATATACTCTCCACTTCACATCTATAGAAGCTTGTCAACGTTTTAGATGGCATGCTGAATCTTCACAAATTCCTAAGGAACTAAAGACACTGCCATGCTTTCTTTGTAAATGCACTTACATGCTAGGCCCAGGACAGGTCCTCCAAAATAACAACACAAAGGAATTTAAGCTGACCCTCTTCACCTCTGATCCTCCGATGAGGATGGGCTCATGGACCCCTGTTTTCCTCCACCTGAAGTGAATAATCAACTCCTTGGTCTTGCTGACATTGAGTAAGAGTTTTGTTATGGCACCGCTCAGACAGTTTTTCATTCTCCCTCCTATATGCTAATGTATCAACACCTTTGATTCAGCCTACGACAGTGGTGTTGTCAGCAAACTTGAACATAACATTGCACAGTCATAAGTGTAAAACGAGTATAGCAAGCAGTTAAGCAGGGCACCATGTTGCACCCGTGCTGATGGGCATCATGGAGGAAATGTTGTTGCTAATCTGAACTGACTGGGTTCTGCAAGTGAGGAAATCACGGATCCAATTACACAAAGAGGTATTGAGGTCAAGGTCTTGAATCTTACTGATTAGTTTAATGGTATTAAATGTTGAGCCTTGTCAATAAGGACCATCCTGACACATGCATCCTTGCTGTCCAAATGTTCCAGATTTGAATGAAGAGCCAATGAAGTGGCATCTGCTGTGCACCTGTTGTTCTGGTAGGCAAATTGGAATGGATCCAAGTCACTTCTCAGGCAGGACTTGATATGTTTCATCACCAACGTCTCAAAACAGTCATCACTGTGGACATAAGTGCAACTGGGCTATTGTTATTGAGGAGAGGTTACCACTTTCTTCTTAGGCACCTGTATAATTGAAGTCTGCTTGAAGCAGGTGGGTACCTCAAACTGCCAAAGCGAGAGTTTAAAGATCTCAGTGAATACTCCAGCCAGCTGATCAGCACAGGTCTTTAGTATTTGGCCAGGTAGCCCATTTGGGCTGGATATTTTTCAGGGGTTCACCCTCCTGAAGGCTGTTCACACGTTTGCCTCGGAGACTGAAATCACAGGATCATTTGGGGGCTGTGGGAGTTCATGATGGTTCCTCCATGTTTTGATGGTCAAAGTGAGGCATTGAATTCACCTGGAAGCGAAGCGAAGCCCCGTTATCACCTATGACACCTGATTTAACTTTATAAGAGATGATCGTATTCAAGCCCTGTCACAACTTTTGAGCATCCTTCGCTGATTCGTTTAGTCTGAAATTGCCACTTCACCTGTGAAATGATTTCCAGAGATTGTACCTGGACCTTTTGTAATTTTCTTGGCCACCAGACTTGAATGCCTCTGATCTGGCCCTCAGCAGACTGCGGCTCGCATAGTTCATTCAGGGCTTCTGGTTGGGTAAGACTAAAAATGATTTTGTGGGGATACACTCGTCTACAACTGTTTTAATAAAGTCCATGACAACCCTGGTGTATTCATTCAGATCCAAAGATGAGTCTTTGAACACAGCCCTCTCCATCAACTTGAAGGAATCCCGTAGCCGCTCCTCTGCCTCCTGCAACCATCTCTTTGTTGTCCTAATCTCTGGAGCTTTGTTCTTTAGCTTCTGCTAGAGTAAAAGCCTCTGCTTTAGCTCCTTTGCCTCTTCAGTGCTTGATTATAATTAGCCATTGTTGGTATGTAAATAGCGATCAGGATTATAGAGGAAAACTCCCTAATAGAACAGATGGCATTTGATTGTTAGGTGTCAAAGGTCAGAGGAACATGAGTTCCACAAAACCACCACATCGAAGCACCACCGAGAGTTTATAATGAAACACACACCTCCACCTTTTGCCTTTTCTGAATCAGTTCAGTCCAATCCGTGAATCAAGAAGTCTTTGGGTCCTATCACTGAATCTGGCATGGCAGAAGTAAGCCACACCTCGTTCAATCATGGAACACAACACTCATTTCCCTCCGATACAGTAATCTTGTCTACAAGTACTCAATCTTGTTCTCCAGAGACTGTACATTTGCTAACAAGATGTTGGGTAGGGGTGGGGGGGGGGGTCTCATCACTCTGTGTTTCATCCTGGCTTGGAGTCTCCGTCTTCTGCCTTGCTTCCAGCCATGGTGATGAACCTTCATCTGCTTAAAGGTGCCGTACCCACTTGCTTCAGTCCTTTATAAGATTGTGAAATCTGTAGACCATTAAGTTGGTTTAAGAATTCATTGCTTAATGGAAAATTACATGGTGCAGATTGCAGTGAGAATAATTCAAAAGAGGTATATTTAGAAATATTGTACACAGCCCGCGGAATATCCATAATTAAATTGCAACCAAAGCCAAGTTCTTTTTTAATCCACTATTTATGATTTTAATTATTTTAACCATAATTCAATGTGATTTAAAAAAAATTAATTTAAACTTGAGTGTCTTTAATTGCACAGGCTGTCAACTCCCATCAGGGCAGGGCAGTGCAGTGGCAGGGACAGCTATGACACTTGGAAACACAGTCATCAGTCACTCATTGCAGCATCATGGACCTTGAGCGTATTGGTATTAGAACAGTTAAGTCACTCGAGTGTTTAGATTTAGTTTCATATCCTCATCCAACTCAGACTGCTTCCAGCAAGAATCATTGGAGGAAAGAGAATTCTGGCAGGTTTTAATTCTGTAGTATGCCTGATACAGTGAGAACAATTACAACATCTGCTAGTATTGTCATGGATCAGATCAAAGAATTCCCTATAGAGGTTTTTTCCCCCTGGTTTGTATGGCTAGGTTCCATACTAAGTAGCATACTTACTAACCATGCCATCAAATGCTTTTAACGGATAAGCATGAGAGTACTATAGGTACAGTGTAAAGACTAAAGGTCTCTACATAAAAAAATGTTCCGTTAAGAAGCACAGCACAAGATAAAAATACCAAGGGGATAAAATAACTTTTCCATTTTAATTTTTGATATTTTCTTATTCTGTTTACCCCTATACTTAATGAGTCATCATAAATTTATGTTCACCAACTGCTATTTACAAGAGCGTGAATGAAGATCATGTTAAATCAGGATACGCTTTTCCGTTTTCTTAGAATAATATTGCAGCTCAGCTAGAGAATAAAGGATACTAATCCATTTCTACAAATCCATAGTGTTGTATGTTAATCTCACTTACAAACAGTAGAATGGCATCTTTAATTGTGACCATGAAACCACCAGATTCAGTTCAAACAAAATATCTGGTTCACTAATATTCTTCAAGGATTGAAATCAGCTGTCCTTGCATTGCTTGGCCTATAAGTGTGTGTGCATATGACCTTCATTCCACTAAAATAGCTTCGCAAGCTGCTCAGTTCAGAAGCAATTTCTTCTTGTTTCCTCGAAATTAGTCATGGCAGATCAGTTCCTTCCTCAAAATTAGCAGAACCAGGATTGTTCCACAGTCTAAATACTGAAATTGGAAACATATTGAACAGAGAGAACACAAAATTATCCTTCGTGTCCTTGTATAAATATGATCTTTAGCTCTTACACCCTTCTGAAAACTGTACAAGATCTTACACTTTCAGGACTTAACTACATTTGAGAATTGGAAAGTAAAATACATACATCAGTAAACACAAAATTCACAAAGTGTTCTACATAAAGGCATGCATTGATTTTAATATAAACCAATCAAATTGGTAGTCAGAGATTTGAAGCTTGGGTCAAAATTAATATATGATGTTGCAAACAAATTTGTAAAATTTGCAATGCTAAGAATTTACCTATTTTCGATTTGCTAAAGAATAAAAGTATAGAAAAAGGCATTAAAATAATCAAAATACATTGTGCAGAGATAATGAAATAAAATTGTGATTCTCCCCCCCCCCCAAACATTACCCAACCCCCTCCATGCACTGTCCTTAGGCTAAGTAACAAAGATTAATAATACTGGTTACAGAAGGAATACTGTGAGGGTAATGCTTCAGTAAAAAAGCTTCCAGATTCTTTGATTTTCATCTATAACACAGATGAATGGATATTTTTGTAATTGAAGCTATTAGCTATCATTCGGAGCGCCATTCCTTCTCTGGTTTTTGATTCCTTGCTGCAGGCATTTTAGCATTCCCGCTTGTGACTGTGTCACACAGTTGCATTAACATTACCAGTTTGCAGACCTCTCTCCAGTTTTGGAAGCCAAAAACCAGCTCCAGCTTTTACTTTAAAAGCTTTAAAACTTAATTTTGGCAATACTGTGTCATCTGACACAAATCCAAAACAACTTTAAAGTTGGTCCTTGACAGAAAACAGATAGACAAGTTTAACTCCGTGTTTGAATTCTCAGGAGATTATGGCACAAAACAGCCTGTGATCAAAGGCAAAACTAAAACTAAACTGGCAACCTTCCTTAAAGATCCCATGGGGAGGGGGGGAGGGAGGGTTATATTAAATATAGCAGGATTTAACGGAACTTTTATTTTGCTCTTCAAATTTCTAAAAGTACAAGATGAAAAAAATGTCATGGATGAAAACACTTCACTGCAATTCGAGTAGGCAAATTATTCAACTGTTATCTCCTTAACAAGACCAATCTGAAGGCTAAAAAATTAGCAGCACATCAATTTTAAATTATTTTACTATAAATAACCATTGCACATCCTTTGTGGAAACAAGGAGTTGCACCTGAACTGGAGGGGAACTATTATCCTAGTGGGAAGGCTTACTAATGCTATACAGAGTGGAGGGGATTTAAACTGGAGTTGCAGGGGAATGGAAACCAGCACACCAGAACAGATAGTGGAGTGGTTGTAGGGAAGGATGTTGTTAAGCCTGCTTACAAGGTCAGGAATCAAAAGGTCAAGCATGGTGGGTCTAATGTTCTGAATTGCGGATAGTTCAATGTAAGGAATACTGTAGGGAAGGTGAATGAGCTTAGGGCATGGATTAGCACATGGAGTTATGACACTGTAGCAATTAGTGAAACTTGGTTACATGACTTGAATTGAAATGACTATATTACCTACAACCTTCATATACATGAAGAATAAAAATCTTACATTACATCTCCCGTCTAAATGTGCAATATATAGTAACTTATAATAAATAATATGTACAACAGGACAGACAATATAACATAGAAATACAATTGTATCAGCATGAATTAACCAGTCTGATGGCCTGCTGGAAGAAGCTGTCCCAGAGCCTGTTGGTCCTGGCTTGAACGCTGCAGTACCATTTCCCGGATGGTAGCAGCTGGAACAGTTTGTGGTTGGGGTGACTTGGGTCCCCAATGATCCTTCGGGCCCTTTTTATGCATCTGCCTTTGTAAATGTCCTGAATAGTGGGAAGTTCACATCCACAGATGCACTGGGCTGTCCACACCACTCTCTGCAGAGTCCTGTGATTGAGGGAGGTACAGTTCTCATACCAGGCAGTGATGCAGCCAGTCAGGATGCTCTCAATTGTGCCCCTGTAGAAAGTTCTTAGGATTTGGGGGCCCATATCAAACTTCTTCAATCATCTAAGGTAAATGAGGGACAGTAGTGGCAGCTCAATGTTCTGGGGTTCCTTGTTTTAGACGGTATGGCATGGGAGGTATTTAAAGGGGGAGGGGTGGCATTATTAGTCAGGGAAAATGGCACAACAGTGCTCAGTCAGGTCAAACTGGAGAGCTCATCTAATGAGGCTTTATGGGTAGAACTGATGAATAAGAAAGCTATGACTACATTAATGGGATTATATTATAGACCGCCCAACAGTCAGAGGGATTTAAAGGAGCAAATGTGTAGAGATATCACAGACTGTTGCAAAAAACATAAGGTTGTGATAATAGATGACTTTAACTTTCCACATATTGACAGGGATCCCATACTCTAAAAGGGCTGAATGGGAAAGAGTTCTGTCAAATGTGTTCAGGAAAGTCCCAACTAGAGAGAGTGCAATACTAGATCTTCTATTAAGGAATGAGACGGGGCAAGTGAGAGAAGTTTGTGTTGGGGAACACTTTGCATCTAGTGATCATAATGCCAGTAGTTTCAAGGTAATTATGGAGAGGGGTAGGTCTGGTCCACTAACTGAGATCCTAAATCAGAGAAGATCCAATTTTGATAGTATCAGAAAGGATCTGGAAAGTGTGGATTAATGTTTTCTGGCAAAGGTGTTCCTGGTAAAGTGAGATGCTTTCAAAACTGAAATTTTGAGAGTACACAGGTTGTATGTTCTTGTCAAAATATAAGGCAAGGATAAAACATCTAGGGAACTTTGGTTTTTGAGAGCTACTGAGGACCTTAAGACAAAGAAGGAGGTACATAGCAGGTATAAGCAGGCAGGAATAAATGAGGTACTTGAGGAGTATAAGAAATACAACAGAATACTTAAGAAGGCATGAGGTTGCTCTAGCAAACGAGGCGAAGGGACAAAATTGATCCTCTGGAAGATCAGAGTGGCAATCTATGCATGGAGCCGAAAGATACGGAGGATTTCTTAAATGGATTTTTTGCATCTATATTTAATAGGGAGATAGACACAAATTCTACAGGTGTGAGGCAATGCAGAGGCGAGATCATGGACTCCATACAGATTACAGAAAAGGAGGTATTTAATGCCTTGAGTCAAATTAGGGTGGGTAAATCCCCAAGGCCTGACAATGTCTTCTCTCAGACCCTGTGGGAGGCTAGTGCAAGAACTGCATGGGCCCTAGCAAAGATATTTAAGATATCCTTAGCCACTGTGAGATGCCAGGGGATTAGAGGATAGCTAATGTTGTTCTGTTGTTTAAAAATGGCTCTCAAATTAAGCCAAAAAATTAGAGTCCGGTGAGCCTGATATCAGTAGTGAAAAAGTTATTGGAAGGTATTCTAGGGGACTGGATATACAAGTATTTGGATAGACAGGGACTGATTAGGGTTAGTCAACCTGGCTTTGTGCATACTAAGTCGTATCTAACCAATTTTATAGAGTCTTTCAAGGAAGTAACCAGGAAAGTTGATGATTTTAATGGACGTTGTCTACATGGACTTTATCAAGGTCTTTGACAAGGTCCTGCATTGGACATTGGTCAAGAAAGTTCAGTATTTGGCATACAAGATGAGGTAATAAATTGGATTAGACATTGGCTTCGCAGCAGAACCCAGACAGTGATTGTAGATGGTTGCCTCTTTGACTGGAGGCCTGTGACTAGTGGTGTGCTGCAGCGATCAGTGCTGGGTCCATTATTGTTTGTCATCTATAATCAATGATCTGGATGATAACGTGTTAAGCTGGATCAGCAAATTTGTGGATGACACCAAGATTGGGCGTGTTGTGGACATTTGAGGAAGACAGCAAGGAAGACTGCCAAAGATTACAGTAGGATCTGAAACAGCTGGAAAAATGGGCTGAGAATGGCAGATGGAATTTAATGCAGACAAGGGTGAGGTTTTGCACTTTGTTCTATGACTCTAAACAAAGTCCCTTTTTCACACCATCACCTTCCATCATGATGTGTATCAATAACAGTGCTAAAGGAAACAGTTTCAGAACAGTTCAAAACTCAGTGAAGATATGCTCTGAATTATCAACAGCAGCAAAACTATATTCTATCAGAATCTGTAACCTTGCAGACTGTTACACCATTACCCCTAGAATTCAGCAGTTGCACGTTAATAGCACATTTGTCATTTACAATGTGATGAAAGGTATTTTCAATGGAAAATCGGACTTGTTCTTCACATAGACTGGTTAGCCGATCCCACAAACAGGTACTTAATATATATGAAACGAGCACTAGTGAGAAGAGAGGAAGATTTCTCGTTCCTGATAGTTATTTTTTCCAGACCAAAATTTCCAACACTCAACTGGCACAATCAACAATAAATCTACAAGCCAATATCAAGTGATTTATATGGTCCCTCACCTACAATAACTTTCTTAGATGCTTCTTCCAGATGGTGATTGGCATGGAATAATAATTATTCAGCATAGAAAGGGTGGCAAATGATAATCAGGTCAGTTCCATCCTCATGTATGAATTGTTGCCAAGGCATTTCAGGTGTCCACAATCATTATTTTGAAATAATTGGATCTATGCTGCTTGATTGTGTAGAACCATAAACTTCACCTCTCGTGGGCTTGTTTTGTTGGTAGATGAGA
Source organism: Mobula birostris (assembly GCF_030028105.1). Taxonomy (NCBI): domain Eukaryota; kingdom Metazoa; phylum Chordata; class Chondrichthyes; order Myliobatiformes; family Myliobatidae; genus Mobula; species Mobula birostris. Next base: position 80,888,237 of record NC_092375.1, on the reverse strand, counting down.
CTTCACTTAAAAGGTACAATTCTATGTGATTATACAAAACTTTCACTTGATTAACCCTGGAGATATGTCAATGTAATCATGAAGAAGGCATGGCTGCAGCTCTACTTTGTTAGGAGTTTGAGGAGTTTTGGTATGTCACCAAAAACTTGCAAATTTCTATAGATGTACAAGTGAGAGCATTCAGACTGATTGCATCACAGCCTAGTATGAAGCCTCCAATGCAGAGGGTCAAAAGAGGCTGCAAAAGTTATAGATTCAGCCAGCAGAACCCTCTCTGACCATCAAGTACTCTTCAAGACACAGTGGTTCAAGAAGGCAGCATCCATCATTAAGGACCCTCGGCATCTGAGGCATGTCTTCTAATCATTACCATCACCACACCCCCCTGAAGACACAGTCAATGACTTAAGAACAGATCTTCCCCTTCAGCATCAGATTTCTGAACATTACAGCATTATTCCTTTTTTTTGGTATTATTTACTTAAAACTTATAGATGCTGCTGTCGCAAAATAACAATTTTCAGGTCATATGTCAGCGATAATATATCTGATTCTGATTCTGAATCATTTTTGCAAAAGTCACCCAACACTCACAAAGAGGATATTGCGGGATTGTTTGGGTTGGGTTACTCCACTGCAGTAACAAAGTCTGAGTGGCACATCCAAATTTCATTTTGCTTTGATAGAGTGGTTGGAAGTGGATTACCATGCATATCAGAGTCAATCACATTTCTTTTGGTCCAGTCTTCCTAAAGATTGAAAGATGACAAAGATCTCATTAGGCTATGTGATAAAAGAGGTATAAATATTTCACAAAGCTAAAAAACGAAGTGTTAGAAAATACAATAAATCCTTGTGATGAGTGAGGAGTTGTTACGTTATGTAGGTGAGAATGGATTCCGAAATCCATCTTAAAAATAACCAATCCTGTATTCCATGAGTTACACAACAGCTTTTCCAGTAATATGAGAAAATAATATTATAATCCAGGGCAACATTCGCTTGCAAGTCACTTTCAGATCAGCACCTGTGATCTGTGTGATACACCAGTACACAATGCAAGCTAAAATGAGCACTGAGGTTAAACGGCATATTTTATAAAGCTTTTACAGAATTAGACAGCATACAGAAGCTTGCAAACACAGTGCTGTCCAGAAATCTGTGGCAAGCTTCCTTACAGAGCACTTCATTATATAATGAGTTGCCAGTAAGTTTAACATTGTATAAACCCAAGAAGATGCCCTACTTCTGACCTTGTGATGGAAGAAAGTTTCTGATAAAGCTGCTGATGAAAACTGAACCAAGTAAGTGACCATGACTTCAAGACAGCATTGGATTGCCTTCTTAACCTACTTACTCTACCTCTGAAATTCAGCTTCATTGTTCACGTCTGGAATAGTGCTGTAACGAGGACTCTGATTGAACAATCAAAGTGGAAAGCAAATGTGAAGGTTGTTACCAAGTGCAACTTGGCAGTATTGATGGAAATATTAACCAACACTTGGCTAATGGTTGAAGGTCATAATAACTTAGATAGGATGTGTCTCGATTTTTGTGCACCAGATATACCTAGAAGTTTTCTCACTTTCAACTGACACTTGCCAATGTTTATGCTTTATTGGGAAAACTTCATCTGGAATTATGACTAATTTTGTAACCCAAATATTCAACTCTAAGCTGAGATGTTTCATTGCACAACAAACACAGGCATATCTGCAGTAGGTACTCAAGCATTTTTCAGTTTCAGTGAAGCAAATTATATGGGCTAAAAACAAACTTCTGTGATATTGGATTAAGACAAAGAAACTAAGCACTTCCAGCTGAAAGATACTACTGATTATATAGTCACTCCCTTTTCACTTATGTTCATCTCCACCATCATTGGCGTTTTCACAGAATCGCATTTTCTATCGGCTGATTAACTGCCTAACACCGTTCATATCCATTGCAGAGCTTTAAGCTGATCTTTAGACAGTAGTTAGTTGTGTATGAAACCTCTAAGCATAATCCTGTAATTTTAGGTATGCTTTTCCTATCTTAATTTGTCAGGGCAGAGTGAGCAACACCATCCAATGACATTATAGATTGCGTGAAACGCATACACACCGTTATATTTTGCAACTCCAAAAATCTGATCAAAAGAAAAACACAGGGAGACCAAGAGAACTTTAGTGAGGTGTGCACTTATGATCATGTGATGGCGTAATGACATATGCCATTCACGTACTTTAACATATAACCCGTAATAAATTATGTAAACAAAGAATGCTTTATCAAATATATTTACAATAGTACTGAAACATTAAATGCACAACACACCCCACTTAGCACTACCTCACAGAATTCCAATTCATTAGAGTACTCTTGAGTCTCTAGTCAAAACACTCACAGGTACAGTATATAATTCTGCAGAACATTAATAAAGACAAACATTCAGTCTGCATATTGTGGTACTGGGAACCACAATATGCAGGAACATGGCATGAATCCCTGCCCTCACCACCATATGTCGCCATACCAGTATCTGTCCTTGGCTGGTGCTCTTGCAGCAGTGAATTGCCCGCAACTCAGTTTGGAGAGGCTGCAAAAATGCTCTAGTTGTTATTAAATGCTTCACCTCTGATCCTCATTGAAGGATCAAAGGTGGACAGGGTGAGCAGATTTAAATTCATCGGTCTTATTATTTCAGAGGACCTGTCCTGGGCTCAGCATGTAAGTGCAATTAAGAAGAAAGCATGGCAACACCTCTACTTCCTTAGAAGTTTGCAGAGATTCAGCATGACGTCTAAAACTTCAACAAACTTCTAGTGGAGAGTGTACTGACTGGCTGCATCACAGCCTGGTATGGAAACACCAATGCCCTTGAACGGAAAATCCTACAAAAAGTAGTGGATATAGTCTAGTCCATCATGGGTAAAGCTCTGTCCATCATTGAGCATATCTACATGAAATGCTGTTGCAGGAAAGCAGCATCTATCATCAGGGACACCCACCACCCAGAGCATGCTGGCTTCTTGCTCCTGCCATCAGGAAAGTGGTACAGAAGCCTCAGGACTCACACCACCAGGTTCTGGAACGGTTACTACCCCTCAACCATTAGGCTCTTGAACCAAAGGCGATAACTTCACTCGCCCTATTACTGAAATGTTCCCACAACCTATGGACTCACTTTTAAGGACTTGTCATATTTCTCAATATTTATTGTTTATTTATTATCATTTCTTTCTTTGTATTTGTACAGTGTGTTGTCTTCTGCACTCTGGTTAGATGCCCAAGTTGGGCAATCTTTCATTAATGGCGGGAGGATGAGATAGCAGCACGCCACGTGCGTACAGCCCTCCAGTGAAAAATGGTATCGTATCCGTTAAATAGGGGCCGTGGACAATTCTGATTTGATGGAGACAGACGTCAAAGCACAGAGGAACATCTGGAGAAATTTCTGAAACGCCAGTTCGCTGCCGTTGTTACTGCGTGATCGAGAAATCTTCTGGAGGGTAGGTCTCAAAATCCCCGGCTTTGCCTGCTGCTGGCGACCGAGATTGAGGTTGAATCGGTCGGATAGAGATGGTGCTCAGTACTCGGTGTCGGAGAGCTGATCGGAGGCTCGAAGTTTTCGAATGACTCAGAGTTGGACTGTGGTTGGGCATGGCAGGGAGAGTTTTCTTCCTTCTCTCCTCTGCATGAGATGTGGGACATTTGAGAGACTTTGAACTTTTTACTGTGCCATGGACTGTTCTTCATCAAGTTATGATATTGTTGCACTGTTGTAACTATATGTTATAATTATGTGGTTTTGTTAGTTTTTTCAGTCTTGGTTTATCCTGTGTTTTGTGATATCACACCGGAGGAAATATTGTATCATTTCTTTTCTTTTTAAATCTTTTTATTAAATAAGTATACAAAAAGTAAACCATATAAGCACTAATACACTGTTAGAAATTACAGGAGATATTAATACCAAAAAAATTGATACAAACAGTGCAATTTAAACATAAAATAATAACGTAAAATAATAGTATACTAATTGTATATATATATCAATAGAGAAAAGGAAAAAAACCCCCAAAAAAAAACCCACCGTGCAACTAAACTAAAAGCAAAGCAAAGGGCTAACTTGGAAATAGGTAGAGCTAAAAAACTTAAAATCACGTCCTCAAACCCGACCTCCATTAAAAACAGTTTTAAAAAAAGCAAGAAGGGAATATAAATATTAAACAAAAGAGAAAAAAAAATTACATTAAATGAAAATATTGAATAAAAGATCTCCAGGTCTGTTCAAACTTAAATGAGGAATCATAAAGATTACTTCTAATTTTCTCCAAATTTAAGCATAATATCGTCTGGGAGAACCAAAAAAAGGTAGTTGGAGCATTAAGCTCTTTCCAATGTTGTAAGATACATCTTTTCGCCATTAAAGTAAGAAATGCAATCATTCTACGGGCTGAAGGGGAAAGATTACTGGAAATTTTAGGTAATCCAAAGATAGCAGTAATAGGATGAGGAGAGATATCTATATTCAATACCTTTGAGATAATATTAAAAATGTCTCTCCAAAAAGTTTCCAGAGTAGGACAAGACCAAAACATATGAGTTAAGGAAGCTATCTGCCCCGGACATCTATCACAAAAAGGATTAATATGAGAATAAAAACGAGCTAATTTATCTTTGGACATATGTGCTCTATGAACAACTTTAAATTGAATTAGGGAATGTTTATCACAGATAGAGGAAGTATTGACTAATTGTAAAATCTGCCCCCAGTCATCCACAGAAATAATAGAACCCAATTCTTGTTCCCAATCTGACCTAATCTTATCAAATGGAGCTTTCCTAAGTTTCATAATAATATTATAAATAATAGCCGTTGCACCTTTCTGACATGGATTAAGATTAATTATAGTATCTAAAATATATGTAGGAGGAAGCATTGGAAAGGAAGAAAGTATAGTACTTAGGAAATTTCTTGGTAAATATTTATTAGATAATTGTTCAAGGGAACCATCTAAAAATAAATCCAAAAACCGTGAAGTACCCTTAGTCTTCCAAATTTGAAATGCACGATCCATAAAAGAGGGAGGAAAAAGTATGTTACCTAAAATAGGAATCGCTAGCCCAAATTGGTTAAGATCGAAAAATTTTCTGAATTGAAACCAAATACGTAAGGTATATTTAACTATCGGGTTAGAAACCAGTTTGAGGCGTTTCAAATCGAAAGGAAGAGAGGAACCTAAAATAGAGCCAAGTGCATAGCCCTGAGCAGATTGTAATTCCAATACTACCCATTTAGGGACAGATAGTGTAACTTGGTCAGGTAACCAAAATTTCATATGTCGAATATTAATTGCCCAATAATAGAATCTAAAGTTAGGTAATGCTAAACTTCCATCTCTCTTAGCTTTCTGTAAATGTATTTTACCCAGTCTCGGATTTTTATTTTGCCAAATAAATGAAGAAATTTTAGAGTCAACTTTATCAAAAAAAGATTTTGGAACGAAAATCGGTAATGCCTGAAATATATATAAAAATTTTGGCAGAATAAACATCTTAACTGCATTAATACGACCAATCAAAGTTAAATATAATGGAAACCATTTAGATGAAAGTTGAATAATATGGTCAATTAAGGGTAAAAAATTAGTCTTAAATAAATCTTTGTGTTTATAAGTAATTTTAATCCCAAGATATGAGAAATAATTATTAATCAATTTAAACAGAAAATTATGATACAAGGGAAGTTGTTTATTAATCGGAAAAAGTTCACTCTTACTAAGATTTAATTTATAACCTGAAAAAAGACTGAATTGTGCTAATAAATCTAAAGCAGCAGGGATAGATTTTTGAGGATTAGAAATATATAAAAGTAAGTCATCAGCATAGAGTGATATTTTATGGGACTTTAAGCCCCGAGTTATCCCAGTAATATTTGGAGATTCTCGAATGGCAATTGCAAGAGGTTCTAATGCAATATCAAATAATAAAGGACTAAGAGGACAACCTTGTCGAGTACCTCAAAAGAGAGGAAAAAAAGGTGAGCTTAAAGAGTTAGTACGAACTGAGGCCATAGAAGAATGATATAACAGTTTGATCCAAGATATAAATTTCGAGCTAAAGTTAAACATTTCAAGCACCTTAAATAAGTAAGGCCATTCTACTTTATCAAAGGCTTTTTCAGCATCTAAAGAGATAACACACTCAGGAACACTTTGTGAGGGGGTATAAACAATATTTAACAGTGTGCGAATGTTATAGAAAGAGAAACGACCTTTAATAAAATCCGTTTGGTCTTCCGGAATAATAAAAGGGAGAACTTTTTCTAATCTGTTTGCTAATAATTTAGAAAAAATTTTGGAATCAACATTTAATAAAGATATTGGTCTATAAGATGCACATTGAGCAGGATCTTTATCCTTCTTTAATATTAGAGAGATTGACGCTCTATAAAAGGATTCGGGAAGTTTACCAAGTTTCAATGAAGCCTCGAAAACCCTACCGAACCAAGGGATTAATGAAGGTGCAAAAAACCTATAAAATTCCACGGTAAACCCATCAGGGCCAGGAGCTTTCCCCAGGTTCATAGAGGAAATAACATTCTTAATCTCATCAGTGGTAATGGGAGTATCTAGCATAGAAGACATATCCTGTGAAATCTCAGGGAAATCTAGGTTATCTAAAAAGTCATTCATATATTTAGAGTCTCGTAAAGACTCAGATTGATATAAGGAAGAATAAAAATCAAAGGAGGTTTGATTAATCTCCGCATGATCAAATATCAATCCATCATTTTGATTATAAATCTGATTAATTTGAGATTTTGAATAATTAGACTTCAATTGGTTAGCCAACAATTTGCCAACTTTGTCACTGTGTACATAAAATTCACTTCTTGTTTTCTTTAATTGGTTTACAATCAAAGACGAAAGTAATAAACTATGTTTCATTTGAAGTTCAGTTCTTTGTTTATACAACTCCTCAGAGGGAGCTGTAACATATTTCTTATCAATTTCCTTAATCTTGTCCACAATGACCAACTCCTCCTGCTTCAGCTTCTTCCTCAAAGCAGCAGAATACGAGATAATCTGACCACGAATATAAGCTTTAAAAGTATCCCAAAGAATGTTCACAGAAATATCCTCTGTATAGTTGATTGTAAAAAAAAGATCAATCTGTTCATTCATAAAGTTAACAAAATCCGAGTCCCGAAGCAACAACGAATTAAAACGCCATTGTCTATTATTTTGTGCGTTGACCTGAATTTTAATAGAAAGCTTAAGTGGAGCATGATCCGAAATGGTTATAGAGTCGTAATCACATTTAATCACTGAAGAGATAAGCCGAGAGTCAATAAAGAAGTAATCAATTCTTGAATAGGAATGGTGAACATGTGAAAAAAAAGAAAAATCTTTTTCCTGAGGATGCAAAAAACGCCAGATGTCCGTCGACCCAGAATCAGAGAGGAATGAGTTAATCAAAGTTGCAGATTTATTGGGTAAAATCCGTAAAGGAGCCAAACGGTCCAAAACTGGGGATAAGCAAGTACTAAGATCTCCACCCCAGATCAATGAAAACTCATTCAAATTCGGGAACCGATTAAATAATGATTTATAAAATTCCGGACAGTCCATATTGGGTGCATAAACATTGACCAAAACTACCTTTTTATTAAATAGTAGACCACTAACCAGTAGAAATCTACCATTCGGATCAGAGATAATATCATGTTGTACAAAAGTAACTGAGGAGTCTATAAAAATAGAGACGCCTCGAATCTTAGCATTAGAGTTCGAATGAAACTGTTGGCCCTTCCAGAATTTACAAAAACGTAGTCTGTCTCCCCTCCGCACATGGGTCTCTTGTAAAAATAGAACATGTGCTTTAAGTCTCCGGAATACTTTAAAAACTTTTTTCCTTTTAATAGGATGATTAAGACCATTAGTATTCCAGGAGACAAAATTAATAATAGACTCCATAAACCCTAAAGTCAACCCGCAAAAAAAAGGATTGACGATAGGTTCGACCCACGAACCCGGAAAGGGAGCAGAACAAACCAGAGATAACGGGAAGGAGAACGCAACCAATACTTCAGCAATATAAGTAGCCCAAGAAGAAAAAAACTAAAATGTGAAGCCCCTCCCACCACCCCCCACCCCATGACCCCAAGGCTAAATGTAAAGCAGACCCGCCAGAAAGAAGCAAGCACTAAAACTACCCCCATGACTTTGGATAGACGCTCACTAAAAAAAGTGTAAATATAAAAAAGATCGGCTAGTTATAAAACAGTAGAAGAATAAAAAAAAAGGTAAATCAATTAAGACAAGCACAATGTAAAACAGAGAAAAAGCCTGAAAATATAAAGAAAACCGTAACAGACCACAGACCCTATGATTAACCAAAAAAAAAGAAATGAAATTATTAATATAAACTAGTTAGGAAAACCTACAAAAAAAAGTACATTTAAAGACTACGAAATTTAAGGCCTCAGGGGAAATACGCAAAATGATACTAAGGGAATAACCACCCATAATCCCCAGAGAAAAAGAAAGGAATGAAGCAGTTAGAAAGAAAGTTTGGCAACCATATTAATTAATCAAAAATAAACTTTTCTGCCCATATAAAACAAACAAAAATTAAACCCGACAGATTCACAACCTCCGATCAAATAGATAGTTAAAAATTACGATTAAGATGTTGAAGGTGAAAATTGATCCAGATAACTCTGGGCATCCGATGGAGATTCAAAAAAAAACGGGAAGCTCCATCAGGCGTGCGGATCCTTAAACGTGCTGGGTAAAGCAGCGCTGGTTTTAAATCCATCTTGTAGTGTTCCGACATCACAGATCTGTAACGAACCTGTTGATCCCGAATCTGTTTGCTGAAGTCCTCCACGAACCGGAACTGAAGATCCAAAAAATCAATGTAACCTTTAGATCCAACAAATCGTAGCAGTTTCTCCTTGTCTTGAAAGTAATGAAAACGTAAAATGACATGCCGAGGTTTATCTGACTTAGACGAATATGATGGAACTCTGTGAGCCCGATCCAATAACGGTGGTTGGTCAGGAAATACGGTAGGAAATGCGTCTTTTAAAAGTTGAGAGAAAAACTTTATAGGGTTGTCAGATTCAGCAGCTTCACGAACACCAATAATTCGAATATTCTGCCGTTGCATTCTGGATTCTAAGTCAGAGTTTTTAAAAGTCAAGAAGTCAAGTTTTTTCTTCATTGTAGTAATTGTTTCTTCAATTTTCTCCATCTTGAGTTCATTTTGTTGCGTGGATTTTTGAAGATTAGATATAGCCGACTGATGTTCCGTGATAGATGTTTGCATTTTATCGATTGAATCGGCAATTTTCTGGAAATTAATTGAAATTTCCGCACGAATCAGCTCCTTTATAGAGGTTGAAATTTCCCTTTGAATTAGATCCGATATAGCTTTCAGAGTCAAAGGCGGTTCAGTCGGAGGGAGATCGGTACCTTTTGGTCTAACCGGAGGTTTGCCGTCTTTCCCATTTTTTCCGTTCTTAGACATAGCAGACCTTAAAAGCATCCAAATATCAAAAAGCCCAATTTATTTCAGATTATTGTAAAAGTCGATGCCTTAATGGTTAGTTAAATATAGCTGATCATAGGAAAAAAAACTCAGAGGTAATGGAGCGAGTCAAGAACACGACTTCACTCCATGAGCTCTACCGGAAGTCTCCCATCATTTCTTAATGCATGCATTACTAAATGACAATAAAAGAGGACTGCGTGTCTTCATAATCTAATTCTGCTACGGTTATTATTCTAAAGATTTATTGAGTATGCCTGCAAGAAAAAATGAATCTCATTGTTGTATTTGGTGACATATATGTATGTTGGTAATAAATTTACTTTGAACTTTGAAGGTTATTACATCATTTTGTTAAGATTCTTATAATTCTTACCCACCCATCAAATTCTTACATCACTCTCAATCAAATCACTATCCTCGTACTTTAATCCCTTCTGTTGAATCACCAACCACAATATCACCTTCCTGAGATGCAGTGGCCAGAGTTGTATATAGTAGTCTAGAACTCTTTAATATTTTTATACTGCTGAGTACTATCCATCCATTTCTATTCCAAACCACCTGAATATTCTATTAATGTTTTTTCCTCCCCCCCAACACTTTATTGCATGCTCTCAGTGATTTTTGAAACTGACCTCAAGTTTCTCTGCTCCATAATTCTAGCTTCCCAAACTTGAGAAACCGCCAAACTGCACAAGTATTTTAGATATATAATTATTCTTCTGTAAAGTTGTGACTCATCATTTTCCGTCATTACTTATATACAGATACTTACTTCACCCAATACTTCAATGATTTCACCGATTTTCAGTTCTAGCTCATCATCATTCTGAGGAGTGTAACTAAATGCCACTTGACATCGTCTTGATCTAATTTTTTCAGCTGTGAAAATAAAAAATAGCATTTTAAGCAATTCTGTACCAGAATGAATTGGGCTTTTATATGAGTAAAACAAGCAGATGGTTCTGACAATGGAGATATACACTATGTGTAATGTTTGCAAGTGAATCATCAATTTAATTCCAATATCATAGGAATGACATAAGAAATTCATAAGGATTTACTGAGGGTGAGAGAAACAAATATTTGTAATGGATTTAATAATTCTGCATCACTATTTAAGAGTATGCTTACATATGAACTTTTGCAATGTAACAAGTTAGAGTATACAGTCATATTCTCAAACTTGCCAGACTAGAATCATTGGGCAGAAAACGACAGCATGAAAAGCTTACTACATTCGATAAACGTTTATAAGTATCTACTAGTTGAAACATTTTTAAATGCAAAATGAATGGTTAAAAGCTTTCAAATTTTTGCAAAACATTATGTAATTACAGTATTAAAATTATTGGAACCATGTAAAGTACTGAGTTTCCATGGATGATGCCCGACCTGCTGAGTTCCTCCAGCGTGTTGTGAGTGTTGCTTTGACCCCAGCATCTGCAGATTATTTTGTGTTTAAAGTCCTGAGTATTAGACTCACTCACAAACAATTAAAGCTTTTGACAAGGTGTCCCTGCAGTAGGGCAGTCCAAAGGTTAACACACACTGGATCTGAAAGATGTTGAAAAACTGAGAAAAAAAATATATATATGATGAGGATCAGAAAATTGGTGGTGTCAGAGATAACAAAGAAGGATGTCTGAGGATACAGCAGGACGTACAGTAGTTCAGCTGAAAAGTTGAGTAGAGCAATGGCAGATGGAATTTAATCCAGGCAAACACAAGGTAATACATTTTGGAATGTTAAATATTGGCAGGATATTTACAGTAAACCACATAGCATTTTGGAAGTTTGATATACAAAGGGACTGTGGGGTGCAAGACCATATTTCCCTGAAAATGATACCACAGTGAGTATGGTAGCAAAGAAGGCATTCGGCATGTTCAGCTTCATAGGCTGAGAAAATGAGTCTTAAAGTTAAATTGAAATGTTGTGTCTGTATAAAACATTGGTTAGGTTGCACAGACTATTCTGTACAATTCTATTTACCACAAGGGCGAGACAGAAAGGATTTGCTAGAATGTTACCAGGAACAGAGGGCTTTAGTTACAAGCAGAGATTGGATATACTGGGCTTGTTCTTACTGGATTGTAGGAAGCTGAGGGGTGACATAATAAAGTTTTATGTGGAGGGAATAATGATCATTGTCAAAAGAGCTTTGTCTCAGAGTAAGATAGTCTAAAACTAGATAGCACAGTTTAAGGTGAGTGCAGAGAAATCTAAAGGAGACCTAAGGGGCAGCTTTTTCCACACAGAGGATGGTGGTTGGAATCAGCAGCTAGAACAGGTGAAAGAGGCAGAAACAATTACAATGTTTAAAAGGTACTGGGACAGGTACTTAAGACAGGAAAGGAAGAGAAGAATGCTGGCTTAATACAGGCAAATGTGATTAGCACAGTCCTTAGGGGCAAGTTGACCCAAAGTACTGCTCCATGACTCTGTCTCCCCTTTGCACAAAGACACATGGAGGCATTGCCAATTCTGAAGCTAACAGCAGCATAGAATTCAATCAATTAAACTGTCTTAAATTAATACAAAATAAATTATACTTGCAACTATTGCACAGGCAATCCTTAAAACATGCAAAAAAAAATCAAAAACTAATCTTCTTCCACCATTTATAGTGATCAGTACAAAATTGGGTGAAAGTCACATTTTCTCTAATTCATCATTTCATAGTCATAGTCATAGTCATACTTTATTGATCCCGGGGGAAACTGGTTTTCGTTACAGTTGCACCATAAGTAATTAAATAGTAATAATAAAACCATAAATAGTTAAATAGTAATACGTAAATTATGCCAGGAAATAAGTCCAGGACTAGCCTATTGGCTCAAGGTGTCTGATCCTCCAAGGGAGGAGTTGTAAAGTTTGATGGCCACAGGCAGGAATGATTCCTATGACGCTCAGTGTTGCATCTCGGTGGAATGAGTCTCTGGCTGAATGTACTCCTCTGCCCAACCAGTACATTATGTAGTGGATGGGAGACACTGTCCAAGATGGCATGCAACTTGGACAGCATCCTCTTTTCAGACACCACTGTCAGAGAGTCCAGTTCCATCCCCACAACATCACTGGCCTTACGAATGAGTTTGTTGATTCTGTTGGTGTTTGCTACCCTCAGCCTGCTGCCCCAGCACACAGCAGCAAACATGATCGCACTAGCCACCACAGACTCATAGAACATCCTCAGCATCGTCCGGCAGATGTTAAAGGACCTCAGTCTCCTCAGGAAATAGAGATGGCTCTGACCCTTCTTGTAGATAGCCTCAGTGTTCTTTGACCAGTCCAGTTTATTGTCAATTCGTATCCCCAGGTATTTGTAATCCTCCACCATGTCCACACTGACCCCCTGGATGGAAACAGGGGTCGTCAGTACCTTAGCTCTCCTCAGGTCTACCACCAGCTCATGTCTCTTTAAACAGGGCACAAAATGTGAATACCAATAAAATATTCCTTAGGTAGATGCATTCAAAATAGGTTTGCCAATTTTTATGCATGATGCAAAAATGCCAAAAAGCCTCACCACCTACTTTCAGCATTATAAGAAAATTGAAAATGACTTCTTTAGTTCCCCACTTGATTTTCCTTGGTTGCTTCCAGCAGTGCCAAATCATTAGATAGCCCAAAACAGTCTTTGAGAAGATGACAATCTTCATCAATATTTAGTTTTAAAAACAAGAATAACAAAGGTCAAGTGAAAAAGGTACTTTAGGATCAATGTCAACCACCCGCTGAGAGCATTTAATAAGATAGTCCAGCCACTACAAAAGAAGTGTTAATACTTTGTGACAGCATTGGACGTGATTCAATGAGTAAACCTGTCAAAACCATAGCTCCATTCCAGACACCTGACCACAAAATCTAGACTATTTTACTGCTGTACGGAGTGAGAGTGTGTGCTGAACAATCAGACGCTCCAATGACAAAGAAAAAACAGAAAATCTTTCCATGTTCACCTATAAACTAATGGCACTAAATCAACACAGATCATGTAGTCATTAGCACATTTCTGGCTGTTATGGCCTGTCTTATTTTGTACCTTACATCCAAATGTACAAGACATTTGCATGCTATATGACTGTAGGCCTTTTTTTTAAGTATAAAAAAACACAAATTTAGTGCAGCATTCTAGAACCCCAAACTTTCAAAGTATTTCAGGAGTATTACTTTGCAAAATGTAGTTTCCACCATTTGATTCTGTTTCACTCTTCTAACCAACCCACAGAGGATGCTCAAAGGTATGTGGTATTTGTCACAGGAATGTTATCATTCTGCAGCTTTGATGGCAATACATTAAAATCTAATTAAGCTCTGTTTTCTGTAGGAATCAAGCACCAACAATCAGACCTGAAGTCACCAAAACAAGCACATCTATATTCAAGTTATTCCACATATGTACAGTAGAGAACATCCTAACAAGTTGCATCACTGCATGGTATGGAAAGTGCACCATAGAGGACAGGAAGGCTCTACAACGCATAGACAAAACTGCTCCGACGCATCACCGGCACTAACCTACTCACCATTAAGGACATGCAGTACTCTGCAAAAGTCTTAGGCACATGAAAAAATATTTTATGAAGCAAAAATAATTTTAAAACAAATATATAAAGTTTGTAAATATCAAAAAATTACTATAAATGCAGTAGACAGTAAAAAACTAAATCAAATCAATATTTGGCCTTTAAAACCATCAATTCTCTTATGTACACTGTTGTGCAGTTTTATAAGAAAATCAGCTGGTAGGTTGTTTCAAGCATCTTGCAGAACTTGTCTCAGTTCTTCTGCAGACTTTGTCTGTCTCACTTGCTTGGTCTCTCCAGGTAATCCCAGTGACCCTCAATGATGCTGAAATCAACACACCATCTGTTGCAGAATTCCTTGTTCTTTTCGCTGAAGATAGTTCTCTATGACCTTGGCCAAGTGTTTGGGGGTCACTGTCCTGCTATAAAATGAAGTTGGGACTGATCAGGTGTCTCTCTAATGGTAATGTGTGATGGATGAGAACCTACTTGTACTTCTCATCATTGAGTATTCTATTAATTCTGACCAAATCACCAACTCCATCTGCAGAAATGCAGCCTCAAACCTGAAGGGAACCTTCACTGTTGGCTGCAAACACTCATCCATGTAGCGCTTTCCAGCTCTTCTACGACAAGCTACCTCCTGTTTGAGCCAAGTATTTCTAATTTTGGCTCGTCAATCCAGAGCACTTGCTGCCATCGTTCAGCACCCTAGTGTTTTTGTACAGGGGTGAGTATCTTGGCTTTGTTTCCACTTCAGAGGAATGACTTTTTGTCAGTAACACTTCCATGAAGACCATTTCTGACAAGACTTCTCTGGACTGCAGAGGGGTGTACTTGGGTTCCAGAGGTTTCTGTGAGTCCAGAGCTGATAGCAGCGTTGGATTTCTTCTGATCTAGGAGAGAGATCAGTTTGATATATCTCTCATTTGCTGCACTCAGCTTCCATGGCCGACCATTGCATTTCTGGTCCTCAACCATGTCTGCTTTTTTCTGTTTCTTCAGAAGAGCTTGGATAGCACATCTTGAAACTCCTGTGAGCTGCAAAATTTCTGCTTGGCAAAGACCTTACTGATGCAGGATAACCATCTTGTGTCTTGTTGCTATGCTCACTCTTGCCATGGTATAAGAATTGATGATTTGAAGGTTAAAATGTCACATCTGCCACACCATCACCGTTTAGTTTGGTTGTCCTTCACCCAGTTTGATTCCTTCAACACCAATTTCTGTTTCAGTATCTCTTCCTAGAGATGCTGCCTGGCATGCTGCGTTCACCAGCAACTTTGATGTGTGTTGCTCTGTTTCAGTTAATCAGTTTAGTTCATATAACTCATTCTGTCATTAAACATTAACATGTGTTTGTTATCTTGTTTCATCATGCACTGGGCTGTATACCTACAAAGTAATCAAGTTTCATTTGAAAAGTGTTCTGTTACTTAATATGTTACTTTAACAAAATACAAAAAAAATCTGTAACATTTAATTTTTTTGGAACATAAATGTTTGGAAATCTAAAATTTGCTCTTTTTTACTAACATACTAATGGAGAAACCAAAAAAACATCTAAAACAAAATTTATATAAAAATCTCGGGTGCCTAAGAATTTTGCAAAGTACTGCATATAAAGAAAGGTGCCAGAAAAGGGCAGGAACATCATGAACTATCCCAACCCCCTGCTCGTGAACTGATCCACGCCAGGACCACCAGACTCAAAAAGTTACTTTCCCTAATCAATAAAGCTGATCAACACCTCCACCCACTAACCTACTCCTTCACACTCCAACAACTATTCATCATTACCTGTCAATCACATTATGTACAGATACTCCTGTACCTAGTGTCACTTTATGGACATACAATCAATCTATGTATATAAGCTATTGCACTTTGTCTGCCTTCACTGCACTTTCTCTATAACTGTAACACTATTCTGCATTGTTATTGTTTTCCCTTTTACTACCTCAATGCATTGTTGTAATGATCTATATGGATGGCATGCAAAACAATGTTTTTTACTGCACTTCGTTGCATGTGACAATGATAAATTGATTTACCAATCAGCTGGATAAATGCACAACTTAACACAGATAATTCAATCACTCAAACACGAGGAAATCTGCAGATGCTGGAATTTCAAGCAACACACATAAAAAGTTGCTGGTGAACTGCAGCAGGCCAGACAGCACCTATAGGAAGAGGTACAGTCGACCTTTCTGTCTCGGCCCGAAATGTCGACTGTACCTCTTCCTATAGATGCTGCCTGGCCTGCTAATTCAATCAATTTTCAGTTTAATTATGCATTTAAAGAAGATTGTTTAAAAAGTCACAATATTGAAAAGATCTGATATAATATAAAATTACTCAATATTCCTACAAAGACTGTAGTTTTGTTGAACTTCAAAATTGAAAATGCAACATCAAAAGTACTGACAATCAGGCTAGAAAATATATTGAAAATTCTTAGATTCAATATTGAAGGGGTATTATACTGTAAGCACAGAAAATTAATTCAAATATTTCAGTTATACACCCCTTCCTTGACCCGATGATGTTTCTCCACCTCACCACATTCAGTTAAGTGCTATACTTCTTTTCAGCAAGTGCAAATTGGCACTACAGTTTTGACATTTAGTCTGGTTACTATAATTTATTTATTTATTTGTGTGGTTAACAGTCAGTAGATAATAAAGTGTTTTCATATAATAATCAAAATAACCCTGTTTGGCAAAATCTATAAATTGTTAAGACCACTGATGGAAATAAATGACAATTAAGATTGCTTGATAAAAACTTTCAGACAATAATTTGTTTTCACAATTTGTTTAGTTTTTGGGTATTCCTGGCAGTGTCACCATTTATTGCCCATTCCTATATACCTTGAGAAAAATTGCTGATGGAACTTACTTGCTTTGCCAATTCAGAATAACCCATTGTATCCAAGACTACAGTCTCAAACCAGTTAAGGATAGGTGGTTGTTTATCTATAGAATATTAGCAAACTAGAGGGATTTACTATAACTGGAAGGACTAAAATGAGTAAACAATGTTCTAAATAGATATAATGCACTTGAAATTAGCAAGCTGAAGTTATTGTGTGCTTCCTCACCCTTATTTGCATTACATTCTCTGTAATTGGTTATTTATTGGCACATCATCAAAGTCAAATTCAAATACAAAGTAAAACTTACTATCACAGTACATAGATGACACCACACACAACCCCGAAATTCTTTTTCCTGCAGGAATACTTAGCAAATCTATTGAATAGTAAATATAAAACAGGATTAATGAACAAACTGTGCAAATGCAAATATAAATGAACAGCAAGAACTAATGAGAGCATGAAATAATAATATGAAGAGTCCTTAAAGTGAGACCATCAGTTGTGGGAACACCAAAAATAGAATAAGTGTAGTTATCCCCCTTTGTTCAAGAGCCTGATGGTTGAGGGGAAGTAACTGTGAGTCCTGAGGCACTTGTACCTTCTACCCAATGGCAGCAACGAGAAAACAGCATAGCCTGGGTGGTGAGGATCTTTGACGTTGGGTACTGCTTTTCTATGGCAATGTTTCATGTAGATATGCTCAATGGTTGGGAGGGTTTTACCCATGATGTACTACCATTTGTAGGATTTTCCACTCAAAGGTATTGGTGACCCCATACCAGGTTGTAATGCACCAGTCATCACACTTTCCAGCGCACATCTATAGAAGCTTGTCAAGGTTTTTGATGTCATGTTAAATCTCTGCAGACTCCTGAGGAAGTAGAGGTACTGTTGTGCTTTCCTTACAATTACATTGATATGATGTGTCCAGGACAGGTCCTCTGAGATAGTGACTCACAGGAATTTAGAGTTACTAACTCTCTTCACCTCTGATCCTCCAATGAGTACTGGCTCATGGACCTCTGGTTTCCTTCTTCCGATGTTTACAATCAGTTCCTTTATCTTGTTGACACTGAGTGAGAGGTTGTTATGACACCACACAGCCAAATTTCAATCTCCCTCCTGTATGCTGACACATCACCACCTTTGATACAGCCCACAATATCAGCAAACTTGCATATGGTGTTGAGAGCTGTATTTAGCCACACAGTGAGTAGAGAAGGGGTCTAAGCACACATCCCAGTGGTGCACCTTTGCTGATGGCAAAATCATCTCTTCAACAATCTCCAATCCAAACTGACTGGGGTCTGCAAGTGAGGAAATCCAGGATCCAATTGCATAAGGGGGTATTGAGGCCTAGGTCTTGGATAATTTTGAGGGATAATGGTATTAAATGCTGAGCTGTAATCAATGAAGAGCATCCTGATGTATGAAGCTTTGCTGTCCAGATGTTCCAGGGTTGTGTGAAGAGCCAATGAGATGGCATCTGCTGTGACCTATTGCTTCGGTAGGCAAATTTTTACAGAGAAAAGATTTAGAATTACTACAGACCTAAGCTACTACACTCCACCAGAAAAAAATAACATTTCAGGGCTTTTGTAGTCAGTCAGACCCTTTGCAATGCACATTATAACCAAATTGTTTTAATTTCTTGTCAAGTAATCTTAACTGAAGGTTTGTTCCCTTTCATGCTGTCTAACATGTCAAATCACTGTGAAACAGCCACAAACAAAGTTACCAGATTATTATTGCTGGATCAATTTGTAAAGTAAATTGGATGGAAGTAATGTAGATATTTTGTTTAGACTGAATCCTGAAACTGCTCAGCTTCAGTTTGCAAGACATTAAAAACACTTAAAGCTCAAAACTATTGTGGAAAAGAGCTACAGCTCCTTAAACTATCCATCGAACAACAGAAATTACAACTAGCTGAAGGTTTGGCCCTGGTCACTTTCAGCTACTTGTACTAATTATAACAGCATTCCACTTATAAATTGTACAAAGACAGAACTGGGGATCAACACTGAACCTGGGTCATTGGAGCTTTGAAACAGCTACAGTGCCTATAAAAAGTATTCACTCCCCTTGGAAGTTTAAAATATAAAACACAAAATAATTGATTGCATAGGTATTCACCCCCTTCAGTATTTAGTAGATGCACCTTTGGCAGCAATTACAGCCCCGAGTCTGTGTGGATAGGTCTCTATCAGCTGTGCACATCTGAACACCAAATTTTTTCCCCTATTCTTCTTTACAAAACTGCTCAAGCTCTATCAGATTGCATGGGAATCGTGAGTGAACAGTCCTTTTCAAGTCCAGCCTCAAATTCCCAATTGGATTGAGATCTGGACTCTGACTTGGCTACTCCAGGACATTAACTTTGTTGTTTTTAAGTCATTCTTGGGTAGCTTTGGCTCTACGCTTGGGGTCATTGTCTTGCCGGAAAGCAAATCTTCTCCCAAGTCGCAGTTACCTTGCAGACTGTATCAGGTTTTTCTCCAGGACTGCACTGTATTTTGCTGCATCAGTTTACCTTCTACCTTCACAAGCCCAGGCAACAGTTGTTGTATGTGCAGCCTCTCCCATCTCAGCCAATGAAGCATGTAACTCCTCAGAGTTGTCATAGGTCCTTTGGTGGCCTCCCTCACCAGTCACCTTCTTGCACACTCAGTTTTTGAAGACTACCTGCTCTAGACAGATTTACAGCTGTGCCATATTCTTTCCATTCCTCGATGATTGAATTTACTGTACTCCAAGGGATATTCAGTGACTTGGAAGCTTGCTTGTATCCATCTCCTGACTTGTGCTTTTCAATAACCTTTTCACAGAGTTGCTTGGAATGTTCTTTTGTCTTCATTGTGTTCATTTTGCCAGGAAACTGACTCACCAGCAGTTGGAGCAGTTGTTCTTTTACAATCAATTGAAACCTTTACTGCACACAGGTCTCCAAAAACAGATCTCTGTTGTGTAACTTCTAAAACCTATTGTCTGCACCAATGACAATTTGGTGTGTCATATTAAAGGGGGCTGAATACTTGTGCAATCAATTATTTTGTGTTTTATATTCGTATTAATTTAGATCATTTTTTAGAAACCTGCTTTCACTTTGACACGAATGAGTCTTTTTCTGTTGATCAATGTCAAAACAACCAAATGAAATCAATTGTGATTCAATGTGTAAAACAATAACATGAAAACTTCCAAGGGGGAGAGTGAATACAGTACCATTGTGCTCACCTTCATTTGCCATCCTCTTTGTTAAAACAATTACTATGAAGAAAATACCAGAGCTAATCGAAGCAGCTCTACACTACCAACCGGATGCTACACTATAAAGTTTTCATAACAATTTTCAATTAAGATTCATCCTTTAACTATGCAATCAAGGTGCAATTCTATACCAAAATAAGTTTTTCCTTCTCTCATTTTCCAGCACTACGGTGATTCCTTAGCTTATTGTGGAGTACACATCTTAATTACAACCAAACCTGTCTGCGGATGTTACATTCCAAAAAGCAAATCATGAGCAAAACCCAGAAAAAATCAGGGTTCTGAGAACTGTCTGTAACCCGAACAGTTTGTAAGTCGGAAATTAACAAAAACAGTGTGTGTGCTTGTGGGAGGATATTGAAACAGCTGTCACGGAAGAGTAAGCAGGCGTGATGAGTACGGCTGCCAGCAGGCCTCACTGATGACTGAGTGGGTGGGCAAGTGGGCAAGTCTGCTCAGCACCCCCATCTCTACTTAATTCAACCCTTGATTGTTGTGGTTCAGGAGAAGGGCAGAGATGAATGAGAAAGGACACGGAAATAGCTTGTTCCCACCTGACAGAATTTGACTGCACCCAATACGTCAGTCTCTGAAACATTCACTCTTATGTAATACATTCAAAGAGTCGTACTCTGAAACAAAATATCATTAATGTCTAATTTTTGTTGAAGGAAGACAGGGAAGTATTATTTTTAATTTGATTTACCATTTTTCATAATTCACTATTTTTTAAAGTTTGGATCTGCAGAGGTTCCCAGGGTACAAATAACCAGACTTAAGCATATATCTTTTAAGTATTTTTCAAAATTAGCAATAATAAGAATAAACTTTCTGGGATTCATTCATAACTGGTTATAGTATTTTAGTTTAATTATGGGTAAGTATTGGGGTGATTAGTCAATGAATTTAAATTATGGTAAGCGTACTTAGAAACAATGTGATATGGATTACTCTATAATATTTCTAACTTATTGAACGATTGGTGTGCGAACTGAATGCTTAACACAACCCAGAGACTGCCTACAACTCCTTGAGTAGTGTGATACTCTTATCTTTCATTCAACAGTTAATGACAGTCCTTTATTTATACAAACTGAGATTACCATTCTTCAGTAGACCTGAGACACACCATTCCTAAAAAAATCCTATGCTTATCTGCATGAAAAGACAACTAGTAAAGAATTTTCAACAGCAGTCAAGGCAAAAAATCATGGATTCATTTTGGATCCAGCAACATCTCAAAACTTCTAATATAAAATGAAATTATTTGTGATAAAACATGATACAAAAAAAAAGCCACTCAATTTTTCCACAAAACTGAATGGGAACCATTAAGAACATCATCAATCAATGACCCTTATTAATAACCTGAACAGCTTCTATCCCTCTGTTACAAGACTGCTGAATGGACCTCTTCTACGATAAAGGTGGACTCTTGACCCCACTATCTACCTCATCATGCCTCTTGCATCTAATTGTCTACCCACGCTGCAATGTCTCTGTGATTATAAATAACACTGTGTTCTGCATTATTACTGTTTTTCCCTTGTACTACTTCCAGGCACCTATGTTTTAAAATTATTCATATAGATAGCATGCAAAACAAGTTTTTCATGGTGTCACAGTACATGTGACAATAATAAACCTGTCTACCCAAATAATAGCACTGGCAAATATATTAGGATTTACCATTTCAAGTTACCCAAGTAACTTAATTAGGTTACCTGAACTGGTAAATCTTAATATATTACAGACAAGCATGAAAATGATGGGCTGAATGGCTTCCTTTTGTAGTGTCATTTTTACGATTCTTTGATTTTAGTCAACTTTACCATTTTAGGTAACTAAGTCCATAATCTGCTGTGGGAGGCAATCGACAATTAACTGAGTAATAAATTACTTTGAAGTTGAGAGACTAGTTTGAGATGAGGGCAAACATTCTTTTCTTTCAGTTTCTGCTGTACGTGGTAAACCTGCAATCAGTTACAAAAATGATCTGAACACCCTATCAACTTTGGAATACAGTGGATTTCAGTTAATTTGGACATAGTTGGACCAGTACATTTTGGCCCAGTTAAGCTGCTGCCCAAATTAACTAAAGTGTCACGGAAATAGTTAAAAAGATATATTAAAAAAAGACGAAGTAAGTAACAAATTATTTATTTAAATGAAATAGAACAAATTAGAACACTGCCTATACTATAAAACTCTGTATTAGTTCCCAATAGTTAATGACAAATTTATCCATTGTATGCTGTCAGTGACCAGAATCAGCACACACACCTAGTGCAGATAATGGCCTGCTTCATACAATGCTTTTGACAATTGCATCCTCCAAATCTTCATTTTCATTGTAACATTCAAGATGATTGTTGATACCTTCAAACACTTTGTAGTTCCTAACTTGAAGTAGTGAAACGGTTTCATTTTCATTTCTGGCTGTTTCTGACATCTCCAAGCCTAAATGCTTGAAACTGCAGTGAGAAAAACAATTCTAAATTGTCCTATTTATTCTTCATCAACTATCAGTATCAAATATCACCGCTTTTTGAACAAAAACACTTGCAACTGCTACTATTTTAATTTATTCACTTTAAGCTTTGTGTAGTGTCTAACAGCTATATACATGCATGCGACTGACGCTAGTTAGAAACTGTTTGGAAAGAGTGTCCTTTCCCAATTAAGCAGCATAGTATCCCAAATAAACAAAATGATTCCCGGCTATTTTCTTAATGAGCTTTTATTCTTTGAGAGTTGTCCCAAATAAGCTACTGCCCCAATTAACCAATGGGCCTATTAAACAGAATCCAAAGTACTTTCATTCTTACATAGCACATGATCTGCAACCCAAGATACATTTTACTTTTGGAGCAAGGAATCAAGGGGCAAGAAGAGAAGCTTTGTATATTTAAAGACACAGCAAGATTGTGATGCTGAGCTCATTGTCTGTAACAGTGGGAAAGCAGAGTCAAATAGGGCCATCAGGGAAGAGCAGGGGTCAGGTTTAATATCACTGGAATATATCGTGAAATTTCTTGCTTTGGGGCAGCAGTATATTGCACACACAATAAATTACAATAAGAAATTATTTTTTAAAATCTAAATTAAGTAGCAGAAAAAGAGAGCAAAAAAAGAAAAAAAAATTGAGAAAGGTTCATTGTCCATTCAGAGACCTGATGGCAGATGGAAAGAAGCTGGTCCTAAAACATTGAGTATGTGTCTTCAGGCTCCTGTACTTCCTTGTTGATGTTAGCAATAAGAGGGCACGTCCTGGGTGATTGGGGTCTTCAATAATGCATATTATCTTCTTGAGGCACTGTCATTTGAAGATGTCCTCAATGCTGGAGGAGCTAATGTCCATGATGGAGACAGCTGACTTTGCAACTTTATGAAGCTTTTTCTGATCTTGTGCAGTTGCCCCTCCATACCAGATGGTGATGCAACCAATTAGAATGCGCTCCAGGTACATCTGTAGAAATTTGCAAATGTACTTTGTGTCATATCAAGTCTCCTCAAACTTCTGAAATATAGCTGAAGTCGTGCCTACTTTGTAACTGTATCAATATGTCCGGCCCAGATAGATCTTCAGAGACGTTCACACCCAGAAATTGAAACTGCTCACCTTTCCACTGCTGATCTCTTGATGAGGACTGATACGTGTTCCCTCAACTTCGCCTTCCTGAAGTCCACAATTAATTCCTTGGTCTTACTGACATTGAGTACAAGGTTGTTGTTGTGACACCACTCAACCAGCTGATCTATCTCACTCCTGTATGCCTCCTCACCACCATCTGAAATTCTGCCAACAATAGTTGTCCCATCAGCAAATCTATAGATGGTCTTTCAGTTGTGCCTAGCCATACAGCTGTAGGTGTAGGGAGAGTAGCGCAGTGGGCTAAGCACACATTCTTGAAGTATGCCAATGTTGTCAGCGAGAGGAAATGTTATTTCTGATCTGCACTGACTATGTCTCACGATGAGCAAGTCAAAGATTCAGTTGCAGAGGCCCAGGTTTTGGAGCTTGTTGATTAGCACTGAAGGTATGATGGTATTGAACACTGAGCTGTAATAACAAAGAGCAAATGAACATAGGTAACTGCTGTTGTCCAGGTGATCCAAAGCTGGGTGGAGAGGCAGAGGGTTGACTTATTGTGGTGACAGGCAAATTGCAGTAGGTCCAACTCCTTGCTTATGCAGGAGTTGATTCTGGCCATGACCAACCTGTCATAACATTTCATCACAGTAGATGTGAGTGTAACTCGGTGATAGTCAGTAAGGCAGCTCACCAACTAAAAGGTTGGAGTTCAATGCACCATTTAGGGCAAGTGGTTTGTACGGCATTAAGGAAAGCACAATGGAATGAGATTGCTCTGCAAGGAGATTCTTTAATCTTTATTGGTTAAATGATGGCCTCTTGTGCAACTCTGAAAATGCATTTTTAAATTTAAAATACCAGCCTTTAAACATTAATTTTAAATTAGTTATTACAATTGATATCCTGTTCCTTGTTTATTTATGCTTAGTCACTGATCCTACACCCACTGATGGATCTCTGCAGCGCACATTTATGGGTTTGCATCTAGTTATGATAAAAACAACTCCTGGTTTTGATTGCAATATTTACCATCCTGGATTATGTTGTGGAAGATCTAAAATCCTGATAGCGACTACTGCTCCGGCCTATGGTCAGGCCACACTTAGATCCCCTCCAGTTCACCTACCAGCCCCGACTAGGAGTTGAGGATGCCATCGTCTTCCTGCTGAACCGTGTCTATGCCCACCTGGACAAGCCAGCGAGCACTGTGAGGGTCATGGTTTTTGACTTCTCCAGTGTGCTCAACACCATCCGCCCTGCTCTGCTGGGGGAGAAGCTGACAGCGATGCAGGTGGATGCTTCCTTGGTATCATGGATTCTTGATTACCTGACTGGCAGACCACAGTACATGTACTTGCAACACTGTGTGTCCGACAGAGTGATCAGCAGCACTGGGGCTCCACAGGGGACTGTCTTGTCTCCCTTTCTCTTCACCATTTACACCTCGGACTTCAACTACTGCACAGAGTCTTGTCATCTTCAGAAGTTTTCGGATGACTCCGCTATAGTTGGATGCATCAGCAAGGGAGATGAGGCTGAGTACAGGGCTACGGTAGGAAACTTTGTCACACGGCGTGAGCAGAATTATCTGCAGCTTAATGTGAAAAAGACTAAGGAGCTGGTGGTAGACCTGAGGAGAGCTAAGGTACCGGTGACCCCTGTTTCCATCCAGGGGGTCAGTGTGGACATGGTGGAAGATTACAAATACCTGGGGATACGAATTGACAATAAACTGGACTGGTCAAAGAACACTGAGGCTGTCTACAAGAAGGGCCACAGCCATTTCTATTTCCTGAGGAGACGGAGGTCCTTTAGCATCTGCTGGATGATGCTGAGGATGCTCTACGGGTCTGTGGTGGCCAGTGCTATCATGTTTGCTGTTGTGTGTTGGGGCAGCAGGCTGAGGGTGGCAGACACCAACAGAATCAACAAACTCATTCGTAAAGCCAGTGATGTTGTGGGAATGGAACTGGACTCTCTGACAGTGGTGTCTGAAAAGAAGATGCTGTCTAAGTTACATGCCATCTTGGGCAATATCTCCCATCCACTACATAATGTACTGGTTGGGCACAGGAGTACATTCAGCCAGAGACTCATTCCACCAAGATGCAGCACTGAGCGTCATAGGGAGTCATTCCTGCCTGTGGCCATCAAACTTTACAACTCCTCCCTTGGAGGGTCAGACACCCTGAGCCAATAGGCTGGTCCTGGACTTATTTCATAATTTACTGGCATAATTTACATATTACTATTTAACTATTTATGGTTCTATTACTATTTATTATTTATGGAGCAACTGTAACGAAAACCAATTTCCCCCAGGATTAATAAAGTATGACTACTATGCTGAAGAGCTGAAAAATCTTTATGTGGAATGCAGAGTGATGCATATCATACATCCTCAGTATGTGGTACTTGAATGCAATAATTGGTTTGTACAATGGAATGCTACATCAGCAAGTGCATTGATGACATCACTATGGGCAAGACCATCACTACACGCGCTAACCAGAAGCTATGGATGACCGCGGAGGTGCGTGCACTGCTGAAGACCCGTGACTCCGCCTTCAGAGCAGGCGACAAGGCAGCCCTAACAACAGCGAGGGCCAAGCTGTCCCGGGCCTTCAGAGAGGCAAGGCGTGCACACGCCCAGCGAATCCACAGTCACTTCCTGGACAGCGGCGACACGTGGCGCATGTGGAAGGGCATTCAGGACATCACCAACTACAAGACAAGACCACCTGCCTGTGCTGGTGATGCCTCCCTCCCAGATACGTTGAGCAACTTCTACGCTCGTTTTGAGGCGGAAAATGACGTAGAGGCGAGGAAGAACACCCCTCCCCCAAATGACCAGGTGCTGTGTCTTACCTTGGCCAATGTGAGGAGAACCCTGTGCAGGGTCAACCACGGAAGGCTGCTGGACCAGACAATATTCCTGGCAGAGTGCTTAGAGGATGTGCAGACTAGCTAGCTGAGATTCTCACTGAGATCTTCAACATCTCCCTGAGCAGTGCCATCGCTCCTACGTGCTTCAAAACTGCCATCATCGTCCCCGTGCCGAAGAAGTCTTCAGAGTCCTGCCTCAACCACTATTGTCCCATCGCACTCACATCTATCATCATGAAGTGTTTCGAGAGGCTGGTCATGAGGCACATCAAGACCCTGCTGCCCCCCTCACTGGACCCCTGCAGTTTGCTTACCATCCCAACCGTTCAACAGACGATGCCATTGCCATCACCCTCCACCTGGCTCTAACCCACCTGGACAAAAAAGACATGTACATTCGAATGTTGTTCATAGACTTCAGTTCAGCATTCAACACAATCATTCCTCAGAAACTGATTGGAAAGCTGAGCCTACTGGGCCTGAACACCTCCCTCTGCAACTGGATCCTAGACCTCCTGACTGGGAGACCTCAGTCAGTCCGGATTGGAAGCAGCATCTCCAACACCATCACACTGAGCACGGGGGCCCCCCAGGGCTGTGTGCTCAGTCCACTGCTGTTCACTCCGCTGACCCACGACTGTGCTGCAACACACAGCTCGAACCACATCATCAAGTTCGCTGATGACACATCCGTGGTGGGTTTCATCAGCAAGAACGATGAGTCAGCATACAGAGAGGAGGTGCAGTGGCTAACGGACTGGTGCAGAGCCAACAGCAGGTCTCTGAATGTGAACAAAAGAGATGGTTGTTGATTTCAGGAGGACACAGAGCGACCACTCTCCGTTGAACATCAACGACTCCTCCGTAGAGATAGTTAAGAGCACCAAATTTCTTGGTGTTCACCTGGCAGAGAATCTCATCTGGTCCCTCAACACCGGCTCCATAGCAAACAAAGCCCAGCAGCGTCTCTACTTTCTGCGAAGGTTGAGACAAGTCCATCTCCCACCCCCCCCCCCACCCCGCATCCTCACCATATTCTACAGAGGTTGTATTGAGAGCATCCTGAGCAGCTGCATCACTGCCTGGTTCGGAAATTGTACCACCTCGGATCGCAAGACCCTGCAGCGGATAGTGAGGTTAGCTGAGAAGATCATCGGGGTCTCTGTTCCCACCATTACAGATATTTATACCACACGCTGCATCCGTAAAGCAAGCAGCATTATGAAGGAACCCACGCACCCCTCATACAATCTCTTCTCCCTCCTGCCATCTGGTAAAAGGCACCGAAGCATTCGGGCTCTCACGACCAGACTATGTAACAGTTTCTTCCCCCAAGCCATCAGACTCCTCAATACCCAGAGTCTGGACTAACACCAACCTACTGCCCTCTACTGTGCTTATTGTCTTGTTTATATTTATTGTAATGCCTGCGCTGTTTTGTGCACTTTATGCAGTCCTAGGTAGGTCTGTGGTCTAGTGTAGTTTTTGTGTTGTTTTACGTAGTTCAGTGTAGTTTTTGTATTGTTCATGTAGCACCATGGTCCTGAAAAATGTCATCTTGTTTTTGCTGTGTACTGTACCAGCAGTTATGGTCGAAATGACAATAAAAAGTGACTTGACTTGACTTGTTTGAGGCATAAGATTGAACAAAAATGTTACAGCAGCTGTCAGAACCAGTTCGAACATTAATCCACAGTAAAGTTCTATCAGATGAGAGAAACAAGAGATGAATATATACTTGAATTTACTATATATTTTAAAATAGGCACATTTTTTCCAACAGGTTTACAATTTTTGATTGAAATCTTGACACCATAGTAGCAATGATACTGAAATAACTTAGCATTATTATAAATTACAAGCTGCTTTTCTTTCACAGAAATTATTGCAATTATTTGGAAAAAGGTTTATTTAATATGAATTGGCAATTACAATCTGATGCTGTTCAGTAAGTTTTCAATTAACTGAGTTTTGTTTATAAAAACTTGCCATTGGAACAGCAGGAAATGTCATATGAAATAACGATTTTTCACTATATTCACAGTTTAGCCTCATTTTAAAACCTAGGCATTTTGTTGATATTCATTTCATAAAACATCACTTGAAAGTAATATATGCATCTTCTGCAGAAACTGTTAGCTGCAGTAGCAGCAACAACACTACTTGAGTATAAGTAAAACTAAGGCACTTCACTGGAGTGAACAAACAAAATTTGGCCAAGAACCAAAATTAAAGGTTAGGCCAGTGGTAAAGCTTGGACAGACACACAAGTGAAGGAATATCTTAAAGGATGGACAGAGGCATCTGGAAAGCAAATAACTGAGTACTGACAAATAATGGCCTGCATTGAAGATGATGGAGGCATAATCACTATGATAAGAGTAAGAGCCAAGCCAATTCCCCAAGACTAACATAGTGCAAATTCAAGGCCACTTGTGGCCCTATTTCCAATTCTGTTTGGCTAAAATCAGCCATAAACTAAATAACTTACCAACATAGTTTTAGTTTTATGTTGGCATCCTGGATTTCTCACCAACCAGTTACTGACACGCGCAATTCACCTAATTTGATAATCGAGGAGTAAATCAACTAACATAAACTTCTACTGCAATTCACAAAAACATGCACAATCATTTAATGTTTAATTGGAAGAGAATACATTCAATTTGAAATTTACATTCCAATTTAATGTTAATAACTCTCATATAAATGACAGGATAATTGCTCCAATGTTCTGCAAGTGAAAAAAGTGAAACCGCATTTCACCACCTCCCCGATCTAAAGACATCAGATGAGTGCTTCAGAGTTAATAGGGGTACTTATGAAGTGCAGACACTGTAACAACACAGGAAAAGAAACAATCTTTTGTATATTGCAAAGTCTCACA
This sequence comes from Mobula birostris, assembly GCF_030028105.1. Classification (NCBI taxonomy): domain Eukaryota; kingdom Metazoa; phylum Chordata; class Chondrichthyes; order Myliobatiformes; family Myliobatidae; genus Mobula; species Mobula birostris. Next base: position 80,858,633 of record NC_092375.1, on the reverse strand, counting down.
AATAAGATACATTTTCTCTGTAGTAATGTCAGTGAAGGGACAAATATTGGCCAGGATTATAAATTACCCACTCTTTTCAGTAAGTGACATTATCATCTACCCGAGTGGTCAGATGAGACCTTGGTTAAACATTTCATCTGGAAATATTCATAACCTTCCAATGGTATATCAGCCTGTTGATACTACACTCAATATCACCTGCACCAAGTTTATCAGCTCAATTCCATGGCAGGTTTTAACCTGCAAGTTTCTGAATATAATTTCAGACTGATTGGATTTCAGGTTCTAGACTCAATGATTTGTTTTAAAGAACTGCTGCAATTTAAATGTGCACAATAGCAAAATAGCAAAACTTGCACAGATGATCAGTACTGCATGACTTCCTGTGGTTTTGTTTCTATGATGTGGAAAAAAGTAGCTCATTTAGTGTTCATATCCACTTACTGTGATCATGTTATTTTATTAACTATTAAATGGGGAGTAAAAAAACACAAAATGCTAATTTATTTTTCCTCCTTCGTAGTTCTGATGAAGGGTCATCAACCTGAAATGTTAATTGCGGAAACAACAGGAATTCTGCAGATGCTGGAAATTCAAGCAACACACATCAAAGTTGCTGGTGAACGCAGCAGGCCAGGCAACATCTCTAGGAAGAGGTACAGTCGACGTTTCAGGCCGAGACCCTTCGTCAGGAAATGTTAATTGTTTCACTTTTCACAGTTGCATTCAGCATTTTCCATTTTCACTCCAGATTTTCAACTCTACAATTTTTTATTTACTAGACTATCATGTGGCTGTAATGAAGGAATGGTGTTTAGGAAGAAAAGCTTAAATATGATAGCACTTCCATCTACCTGCTACCTTAATCCTAGATAATGATGTAATGGATTTAGCATGTACTACTGAATAACAGACACAACAGGTCAGGATCACAAATAAGATCTTGAAAGGAATTGTGTTGTATTGGTAACTACGTCAGTGTTCAGAATGGTTGGAAGAATCACTTCCTCTTCAGACCTTGACCAACACAGCATTGATATCATTTTTTAATGCCTTAGGCAGAAAAAACACTGTAATATTACTAACAGCAAGTGTAGTTATGCAGAACAAGATACACCCTCCAAAATACCTTTGCTGCCAGTTTCTTTTTGATTTCAATTTTCAGCTAAGGTGTTTTCCATTTTTTATATTGTCTTATTTCCTGAAACAGGATTACAGCAAAATATATACATAATCAACTATTACCATCAAAAAAAACAATGACAGTGTAACTTTTAAATCTCTGAATACTAACAGGGTGGTGGTTCTACCAATAAAAAGTACGTAAAAGAAAACTGACCCTGAAAATAATAGCTACAGATGGTAATGTGATCTGTCTATGCAACCATTATGAAGACAAAGGCAAATATAATCTTGTTATATAGTCTCCTTCCAAGTGTTGCAATTAATTCCTTTCATCCAGCCTCGGACCAACGTATACCACAAAAAAAACTTGTGTTTCTTTGCCTAATCCATCCAAATTAGCCAATATTTTATACTTCAACAACTCTTTAGGTAGAACTGATATATTCATGAATAGGTTTCGATGGGCAACTTTCTCCCATTTCCCTCAGCACTCTCCACTCCTAAATTTGTTCTGATTATTTCAAATTACTCTTCATAGATATTTAGTTCAAGCAAATATGTTTTATGTTCAGCACAATATTCCAGCAGCCCAACCAGCGGGCTGGAGCAGCGCACAGTGAGGAGGGTTACTCACAGGTCAGTGACACTCATTTAAAAGTAGTGGTTCATGGGCATTCAATGTCATTCCGGCAGCCAAATCACTGGCGGGAGCATCGCAGAGAGGAGTAAATAAAAGTACAGAAAGGACAAGTGGAGCAGTCATTGTTGAGAGTGGGCCAGTGGTGAAAATGTGAGTGTCAGGTTTTGGCTCAGAGGAGGTTTCGGCTTGGAAGAGGCGGTGGCCCGGGTAAGTTATCCTGAATAAGTTTCCCTTTTTTCTTACTGTGTCGGGGATACTTATTGTAGTTTAAATGACCACTGTGTGTTCTTCATGATGAATGTTGGGTCTCCCAGGGAACTACATCTGTGTGAAGTGCATCCAGCTGCAGCTCCAAAAGACCGTGCTAGAGATCTGAAGCAGCAGCCAGATGACCTTCGAGGTGTACGGGGTAGTGAGGATATCATCTATTGGAGTTACAGGGAAGTAGTCACCCCTAAGTTTCAGGAGGCGGATAGCTGGGTGACTGTCAGAAGAAATGAAAAGGCAAGTAAGTAGCTAGCGCAGAGCAACCCTGTGGCCATTCCCCTCAATAATGAGTATACTGTTGTGAGAGATGACCTCCAGAGGAATGCCACAGAGACCAGGTTACTGGCACTGAGCATGAGTCTGTGGTGGAGAAGGGAAAGAGGGAGAAGACAGGAGTGGTAGTGATAGAGGACTCAACAGTCCGAGAAACAAGACAGGAGATTCTTAGAACAAGAACAGAACACCTGGATGATATGTTGCCTCCCAAGATCATGGATGTCTCCGATCGTGTCCACAGCATTGTGGAGAAGGAGGGGGGGAGAGCAGCCAGATGTTTTGGTACATATTGGTACTGATGACATTGGAAGGAAAAGCAATGAGTTCCTGAAGGGAGTATTTAGAGGGCTAGGCAGAAAACTGAGAAGCAGGACCTCCTCCAGGGTATTAATTTCTGGATTGCTTCCTGTGCCATGCCCCAGTGAGGGTAGAAACAGGATGACTTTGCAGATAAATGTATGGCTGAGAAGCTGGTGCATGGGGCAGGGCTTCAGGTGCTTGGATCATTGGGATCTCTTCTGGGGGAGGTATGACCTGTACAAAAGGGACAGGTTGTACCTGAATTCCAGGGTGAACAATATTCTCGTGGGCAGGTTTCTTAGAACTGTTGGGAGGGTTTAAACTAATTTGGCAGGCAGATGGGGACTGGAGTGAAGGGACTCAGGATAGGATGGATGGTAAAAACAACAAAGGTAGCATGCCAACAGACTGTCAGGAAGGGCGGGCAGATGAAAAGACAAAACTATCATCCTACCCCATACCACAAAACTTTGGAGAGACTTCAGTCAGCCACGCTTGATTGAAGTCACCGGCGACATGAAGGCAGCCTCCAACGTGTTGATGGTCTCGTACAGTTCCTTGAGAGCCAGGTCAGCATCAGCCTGCAGCGGAATGTATACCGCTGCGATGGTAACAGCCATGAACTCCCTAGGCAGCCAGTCATAGTCATACTTTATTGATCCAGGGGGAAATTGGTTTTCATTGCAGTTGCAACATAAATAATAAATAGTAATAAAACCATAATTAGTTAAATAGTAATATGTAAATTATGCCAGGAAATTATGAAATAAGCCCAGGACCAGCCTATTGGCTCAGGGTGTCTGACCCTCCAAGGGAGGAGTTGTAAAGTTTGATGGCCAGTGGGTATACACAGTAGCACTGGGTACTCCAGGTCTGGGGAACAAAAGGATTTGAGAGCATGCACATTCTGGGGGTCACACCTGGCATTGTTGACCATGAAGCATACCCCTCCTCCTTTACTCTTCCCAGTGAGGTTTTCTGACCTGTCCGCCAAGAATAGGGAGAACCCAGAGGGCTCGATAGCATGGTCTGGTATCTCCTCCATCAGCCAGGTCTCCACAAAGCACAGAATGTTACATTCCTTTGTTTCCCACTGGTAGGGGATTCTGGCTCTTAATTCGCACAGCTTGCTGTCCAGTGACTGAACGTGAGCCAGGAGGATGCTAGGGAGCGGCAGCCGATTTGCACGCCGTCTCAGTCTCACCAAAACACCAGCCCTTCTCCCTTGCCTCCAGCACTTCTTCCGAAGTAGTGGCAGTGTAAGAGATGAGTTTTCCATGGATCGAGCAAGCAGGGGTTCCCAGTGTTTGAAAGGAGGACCAGAACAGGTACATGCCATCTTTCCGATGTTTAGAACTGCAAGGGTAAAAGGACCCTGATGGCAGTTATATACAGGCCTCCAAACAGTAGTTGGGATGTGGACTACAGATCATGAAAGGAAATAGAAAAGGTGCGCAAAAGGGCAATGGTATGATAGCCATGAGAGATTTTAATGTGCAGGAAGATTGGGGAGATCAAGTTGGTAATGGATCCCAAGAGATTGAATTTGTTGAATGCCTATGAGATGGTTTTATAAGAGCACTTTGTCGTTGAGCCTACCAGAGGAACAGCTATACTGGATTGAGTGGTAAGTAATAAACTAGAGATAAATGGGAGCTTAAGGTAAAGGAAACTTTAGGAAGCAGTGGTCATAATATGATTGAGTTCAATTGAAATTTGATGGGGAGAAAGTAAAGTCTGACCTAGCAGCATTTCAGTGCAGTAAAGGAAATTACAGCAGTATGAAAAAGAAGTTGGCCAAAGTAAATTGGAAGGAGTTGTTGGCAGGATGACAGCAGAGCAGCAATGGTGCAAGTTTCTGGGAAAAATGAGGAAGGTGCAAAAACAAAGGAATACTCAAACAGTAAAAGAGTACAACTGTGGCTGACAAGGTAAGTTAAAGCTAATGTAAAAGCAAACAGAGGGCATACAACAAAGCAAAAAAAAGTGTGAAGATAGAGGGTTGGGAAGCTTTTAAAAACCTACAGAGAGCAACGAAAAGAATCATTAGGAGGGAAAAGATGAAATATGAAAGTAAGCTAGCAAACAATATCAAGATGGATAGAAAAAGCTTTTTCAAGGATATAAAAAATAAAACAGGTGAGTGTGAAGACAGGACCACTGGAAAATGAGGCCAGAGAAATAATAACGAGGGACAAGGAGATGGCAGATGAATTAAATGTGTGTGCCAGGTGTTGTAGGGTGTGAGGGAAGAGAAGTGAGTGCAGACACTATTACAAGTAGAGGAGAAGATGGCGGCGCGACGCAGAGCGCAGCGGCCACTCCGGTGATGAATGTCTGTTATCTGTCAAGTAGGGTGCCATGCACAATCCTGATTTGATGGAGACAGGCGTAAGAGCACAGAGGAACATCTGGTGAAACTTCTGAAATGCCTGTTTCGCTGCCGCTGCTACTGTGTGATCCTGAATCTCGGGAGGGGAAGGCCACGCGTCCTCGGCTTTGCTTGTTGCTTGGCGGCTAGGGCAGGGTCGAAGCACTCGAAGGAGATGGAGCTCAGTGTCGGAGGGCTGGTCGGAGGCTCGAAGTTTTCGGACGGATTCAGAGTCGGCTGCTTCCAGGGTGCTGCATCGGCAAGTTTGCGGCGCTGGAGGTTCATGGCAAGGAGAGTTTCTCCCTTCTACTGTCTGCATAAGATGATGGGCTATCGGGACTTCGAGACTTTGAGACTTTTTTTTTTTAACCATGCCCATGGTCTACTCTTTATCAAACTACAGTATTGCTTTGCACTGTTGTAACTATATGTTACAATTATTTGGGTTTTGTCAGTTTTAGTCTTGGTCTGTCCTGTGTTTCTGTCATATCATACTGGAGGAACATTGCATCATTTCTTAATGCATGCATTTCTAAATGACAATAAATGAGGACTGAATGTCCTCATAATCTTAAAAAAAAGATGCTCAAAAAGCTGAAAGACCCAAGGGTACATAAGTGATCCAGACCAGATAAACTACAGCCTAGGGTTCTGAAAGAGGTAGCAGTAGAGACTGCAGAGTCATTTGTAATGATCTTTCAAGAATCATTGGACTCTGGCACGGTTCCAGAGGACTGCAAAATTGCAAATATCTCTCCACTCTTTAAGAAAGGAGGGAGGCAGCAGAAAGGAAATTATAGACCAGTTAGTCTGACCTCAGTAGTTGGGAAGACATTGGAGTCAATTGTTAAGAATGAGGTTATCGAGTACATGGTGACACAGGACCAGATAAGACAAAGTCAGCATGGTTTCCTTTAGGGAAAAACTTGCCTGATAAACTTGCTGGAATTCTTTGAGGAGATTACAAGTAGGATAGATAAAGGGGATGCAACGAATGTTGTATATTTGGACTTTAAGAAGGCCTTTGACAAGGTGCCACACATGAGGCTGCTTACCAAGTTAAGAACCCATGGTATTACACGAAGGTTGCTGGCATGGTTAGAGCAGTGGCTGATTGGTAGGAGGCAGTGAGTGGGAATAAAAGGAACCTTTTCTGGTTGGCTGCCAGTGAAAGTGAATAGTGGTGTTCTGCAGGGGTTGGTTATGGACTGCTTCTTTTTATGCTGTGTATCAATGATTTACATAATGGAATAGAAACATCGAAATAGATGGCCTTGTTGCCAAGTTTGCAGATGATACGTGGATTGGTGGAGGTGCAGGTAGTGTTGAGGAAACAGGAAGGCTGCTGAAGGTCTTAGACAGATTAGAAGATTTGGGAAGAAAGTGGCAAATGAAATAAAATGTTGGAAAATGCATGGTCATGCACTTCAGTTGTAGAAATAAATGTGCAGACTATTTTCTAAACAGGGAAAAAATCCAAAAATCTGAGACACAAACGGACTTGGGAGTCCTTGTGCAGAACACCCTAAAGGTTAACTTGCAGGTTGAGTCGGTGATTGGTGAGGAAGGCAAATGCAATGTTACCATTCATTTCAAGAGGTCTAGAATACAAAAGCAGGGATGTGGTACTGAGGCTTTATAAAGACTGGTGAGGTCTCACCTTGAGTATTGTGAACAGTTTTGAGATCCTCACCTCAGAAAAGATGTGCTGGTATTGGAGAGGGTTGAGAGGAGGGTCACAAGGCTGATTCCGGGAATGAAAGGGTTATCGTACGAGGAACATTTAATGACTCTGGGCCTGTATTTGCTGTAACTTAGAAGGATGAGGGGGGATCTCATTGAAACCTTTTGAATGTTGAAAGGCCTAAACAGAGTAGATGAGAAAAGCAAACAACAGGAATTCTGCAGATGCTGGAAATTCAAGCAACACACATCAAAGTTGCTGGTGAACGCAGCAGGCCAGGCAGCATCTGTAGGAAGAGGTGCAGTCGACGTTTCAGGCCGAGACCCTTCGTCAGGACTAACTGAAGGAAGAGTGAGTAAGGGATTTGAAAGTTGGAGGGGAGGGGGAGATCCAAAATGATAGGAGAAGACAGGAGGGAGAGGGATAGAGCCAAGAGCTGGACAGGTGATAGGCAAAAGGGGATACGAGAGGATCATGGGACAGGAGGTCCGGGAAGAAAGACGGGGCGGGGGGGGACCCAGAGGATGGGCCTCTGAATATACCTCTTGCCCATCCTCTGAGTCCCCCCCCCCACCCCTTGTCTTTCTTCCCGGACCTCCTGTCCCATGATACTCTCGTATCCCCTTTTGCCAATCACCTGTCCAGCTCTTGGCTCCATCCCTCCCCCTCCTGTCTTCTCCTATCATTTTGGATCTCCCCCTCCCCATCCAACTTTCAAATCCCTTACTCACTCTTCCTTCAGTTAGTCCAGACGAAGGGTCTCGGCCTGAAACGTCGACTGCACCTCTTCCTACAGATGCTGCCTGGCCTGCTGCGTTCACCAGCAACTTTGATGTGTGTTGTTAGATGAGAAAAGGTTGGTTCCTATGGTGGGGGAGTCTAAGACAAGAGGCCACAGTCTAAGGATGGAAGGGTGTCCATTTAAAACAGAGATGCAGAATAATTTCTTTATCCAGAGGGTAGTGAATTTGTGGCATTTGTTGTGGAGGCCAGGTCATTGGGTGTACTTAAGGTAGAAAATGATAGGTTCTTGATTGGCCATGGCATCAATGGTTATGGGGAGAAGGCCCGGGAGTGGGGTTGAGGAGGGGGAAGAAAAAGATCAGCCATGATTGAATGGTGGAGTAGACTCAATGAGCCAAATAGCCTAATTCTGCTCTTATGTCTTATGGTCAATATGGATTAATGACCATTTAATATTTAACTCAACTTTATAAGTATAAGATACTCAAGAGTCTCAGATTAAGTTGATTTGTAATGTCTTCCTGCTTTTTCTCTGTTCACTACCATCTCCAATGACAAATCTCAAAATAGCTTATTGTCATTACATTGAAATGTCTAACAACTTCAATCAACTAACTGTTTCAAAGAATAAAAATCACGTCTTTGTAAGCAACTGCTACACCTTTTAAAGCAGGGTGAAATAAACGCAAAACATCTCACATTTGTACATTAAATAAAGACCTTAAAATTACTGACAAGAAAATTTGCAGTTGCTGGAAGTCCAAGCAACACACACAAAATGCTGGAGGAACTCAGCAGGCCAGGCACCATCTAGGAAAAGAGTACAGTTGACATTTCAGGCCAAAACCCTTGGTTCTTCAAAGACATTCCATAAGGATAAAAGTTAAAATTATTAGAGTTTTACAGCTATTAAGATGATTAACAACTTTAGGCAGAAAATAGCAGAGCTTGTGAATTGTGAAACATTACAAAGATCAGTGCTTAGAGTTCAGCAATTTCAAATTAATTACTCAGACATGGGAATGCTATTATAGCAAAGAGTAAAATGAAGTATGATTAGTCAGGATAAACCTATCAGGCCCCTTTCTAGAGTGACAAGGATCAAGATTACCTTAAAATCTTAGTTTGTTCACCAAAGTCCAAAAAATGTACCAATGCTATTCAGAGACCAATATTTACTGGACCCCAGCATTTGCAAATATTGCAGGAATTTAAGTAATTCAAGTCTGAAAAATTATCTCAGCCCTTTTGTCCTATATTCCCAACCCTGGAAAGTTACAATAGATGTTTGAGTAGTTAAAGAAAAGTGCATCTTTTATGCTGTGCCATGACATAGTGCCAAAGCCTTTGATATAAATCTACCCTGGGGAGTAAGGGGAAGTTGCAATGTGGGTGAAGAAGGTGGTTTCTTTCATTCACCCCAGATAGCATTAAGGTTGATTTGTTCTGTTAGTTGATTCATTCACCATCCACAATAAAATCACTACAGTATTATGTTTATATTTGTATTTGGTGAGCTAACTGACCAACAAAAAAGGATGAGATACAAAACAATGGAGAATGATTAAACAACAAAGAACTGCTCCACAAGCTCTACCATCATGATTTTAAAACTCGGACTTCTCTTAAATCCCTCCACCTCTTTCCTTTAAGGTTGTTCCTTAAATCCACCTCTTCAGCCAAGTCCATCAACCCAACTTCCTCATTTTAAGTTAATTTTTGTTTGTTTTCATAACAACAACCCCTTGGAAAAACCTTGCAACAAAGATGATGATATATAAATGGAAGTTTTTTTGCCATTGACTCAACTTTTAACAAAACAAAATTAATTTGTTATTCATCCAAAAGGACCAATTGACCAGAATACCCAATCCATCAGCCTGAATATCCACTGCATATCTGACAACAATCTGAAAAA